>NW_024529032.1:0-815 GCF_017590135.1 Pyrgilauda ruficollis | reverse complement strand
TTCCAACCCAAACCAGCCTGGGATTTTATGAACCTCCTTCAAAAAACAAATCCAGAAGTGGCATCCTTGTACTGACTTACTCTACTTTTTTTTTTTTCCAGTTATCTTCCTTCAGAGAAAAAGGAAAATTACACGAGAATGCACCTTGCAAAGCCTATTCTTAGACATGTGAACTTTTTCAGACAATCATTCCTTTTCTTGCAGCTCCCAGTTTCACCTCTTGCAGGAGGCACTGACAGCTGGAAGCTATAAAGGAAGACAACACCTTCTCATCCTCCTTTGCACTGCCACTATCCTGCAGATCCTTTTAATGAGAAGCCCATTACCTTGCCTGAGGTTCCCTGAACAATAAGGGGAAAAACCTTCAAAAAGAAGCCCAAGACTCCCCTCCATCATTTCTGCATCCTAATGAGCAGCACAAATGGGTCTTTAAGCAGTAAAACACAGCAGACCATTTTCCAATCAATTCACAGTGGGTTTGAGGGACCACAGAGGATGAAGTCCAACAGAACTCCAGGTTCTCCCCTCATGTCCACAAAATGATCCTGCAGCAAATAAAGGTTTTTAAGCAGTGAATTCCAGAGGACAGTATGATACCCTGTTCCATAAGAGGATTTTGCTCTCATGCTGAAATGCCAAAGCCCCACTGGCACAGCAGAGTTTTCCAACCTTTCCACAATAATTAGAAACACAAAACCACCCCCTATCTCTGAACAGAAAATGTGTGGTCAGAAAGCAGAGTGTGAGCAGCAGCAGAGGGAATCACTGCAGCCAGAGCTGCACTGCAGCTGCCCTGGAAGCATTTGTCACCGAAG
>NW_024529031.1:0-815 GCF_017590135.1 Pyrgilauda ruficollis | reverse complement strand
AAACAAAGTCTTCCTGCTGTAAAGGATTTAAAAAAAGTTAATTTACAAATCTTTTTGTCTAAGCCTGACATGTTATAACAGTGAGGGTTTGTGTTTGGTGGGGTTTTTTTGTTTGGTCTGTTGGTTGTTTTGGGTTTTTTTAGCTGAATCTTCAGTTCACGTGTGTTTTTTATAAGAGAAGGTCAATGTCTTGCTCTCAATTGACTCAAATGAGAACATACTGAGACTGAGAGGAAATGTTGCCAGAGTCTTTCTCCCCTGATTAGTTTCCACAATCAACTGAACAGCATCAAGAATACCCTGCAGACTCAAACCTGAAACATCAATTTACAAGATGTAAACAACCACTTGTGATACAAGTAGGAACGTGAAGATAATCACATACTCCTCTAACCAAAATGCATGGATGGATGGATCTTATCCATCATTTTGGAGATCAGCATGGCCTTACATCAATATTTTGGTCACTGCAGTCATCTTAACCTTCAGTATTATTCTCCATTAAGTTCAAGCACTGTCTATTCTTTTAAGCCCATTGTATTTTTACTTTAAGTAGGTATTCATGTTTCTCCTGTAAAAGAGTGGTAGAAAAGAGCTTTTGCAAACTTTGTCTGTAGCTCCCACTGACATTTTGCCTAGGTTTTGAAAGACTGCCTTCAGTTAGCAAGTCCATTTGGGCACTTATTTCCACCGGACTGGAGTCACTCCAATCACAGTCACATGAAACCTGTGGTTCATCTGAAACATTGACTGTGCTCATTTTCCCCTCATCTTTATTTTCCAAACCCAGTGAACTGTATGTCAAATAGTTTAAA
>NW_024529030.1:0-815 GCF_017590135.1 Pyrgilauda ruficollis | reverse complement strand
GGATTGCAAGAAACTTAGGAAAAAATGATAATAGACGGAATTGAATGTCCAAAAGGAGAGAGATGGATTTGTTTTACATTTAAAGATGCAGTTCAGGGTTCAGTAAAAAAACCCCAAACAACTAGTAAAACAAAAGATAAAACCAGCATAGCAATCTAACTCTGTATTGACCCCAAATTATATGTTGAGTTGTATTACAAGACTCTGGAAACAATATGTGGCCAGGATACTGTCTCTTGTGAAATCTTTTCGACAGGAAGCTCAGCTGGCACTGACGGAGCTTTGTGACTTTACTGTTCACAACATCCAGCCAGGAGATTGGGTCCTAGTTAAGGAGTAGAAACAAGCACCACTGCTGGCGAAATGGCATGGACCTTTCCAAGTGTTACTGACCACAGAAACAGCCGTCAAGACAGCTGAACACAGGTGGACCCATCACACTCGGGTCAAGGTCTCTGAAGCCCTGGAGGTTTGGACATCTCAGCTGGAGGAGAAGGATGGGAAGCTGCAACTGACACTCCACAGGAGTGGACTGGAGCAGTAGCCAGTGCATCGACATGGGGGGAAGCCCTGTGTGCCTACCCACAGACTGCCTGCTGAAATAGTCTGTGTGGGCATCCCTCCCCTCAGATCAACAGTCACTGGGGACCAATCTTGGCTGTCGTTGTTTTCTTTATGTTAAGCTCTTTCTGTGCCTTCTCTCACCACAGGTGATGTGGAAGACAACGTGAAAGTGAAAATTAGGTTAGGAGATTAGATTATACCATTATGTTATATATATATATAATTTGTGCTGTTCAGAATATGAAATAAAT
>NW_024529029.1:0-815 GCF_017590135.1 Pyrgilauda ruficollis | reverse complement strand
CTGATCCCGAATCGGGGCCGTTTCTGGGCTTGCAGGCAGCAGCTGTCGGAGGAGGAGCTGGGGCGCATCGAGGACGCGTGCGACATGGCGCTGGCGCTGAGCGGGGCCAAGCTGCGCATCTACGAGTACGTGGAGTCCCGCATGTCCTTCATCGCCCCCAGCCTCTCCCTCATCCTCGGCGCCTCCACGGCCGCCAAGATCATGGGTGAGAACCCAAAAATCCCCAAAAAATACCAAAATCCCTGTGAAAAACCCCAAATTCCTGTGAAAAACCCCAAAATTCCTGTGAAAAACCCCAAAATTCCTGTGAAAAACCCCAAAATTCCTGTGAAAAACCCCAAAATTCCTGTGAAAAACCCCAAAATTCCTGTGAAAAACCCCAAAATTCCTGTGAAAAACCCCAAAATTCCTGTGAAAAACCCCAAAATTCCTGTGAAAAACCCCAAAATTCCTGTGAAAAACCCCAAAATTCCTGTGAAAAACCCCAAAATTCCTGTGAAAAACCCCAAAATTCCTGTGAAAAACCCCAAAATTCCTGTGAAAAACCCCAAAATTCCTGTGAAAAACCCCAAAATTCCTGTGAAAAACGGCCCTGAAATCACCACAAAATCACCAAAAATCCCAATCAAAAATGACCCTAAAATTGTCACAAAAACCCCAAAAATGCCCCAAAAAACCTCAAAATTCCCACCAAAACCACCCAAAATTCCCCCTGAAAAACCCCAAATTTCCCCCAAAAAAACCCCAAAATTCCCCTCCAAAAACCCCAAAATTCTTCTCCAAAAACACCCAAAATTCCCCCCCAAAAAAACCAA
>NW_024529028.1:0-774 GCF_017590135.1 Pyrgilauda ruficollis | reverse complement strand
AAAAATTTGGGATAAAATGGGGAAAAATTGGGGAAAAAAATTGGGGAAAATTAGGAAAAAATGGGGAAAAATTGGGGGAAAATGGGGAATAAATGGACTAAAATGGGAGCAAAATTGGGGAAAAATTTGGAATAAATGGGAATAAAATGTGGGAATAATGGGGAAAAATTAGGCCAAAAATTGGGGAATAAATGGAATAAAATAGGGGGAAAAATAGGAATAAATTGAGAAAAAATCAGGAAAAAATCAGGAAAAATTAGAAACCCCCAAAACCTTTTAAAAGACCCCAAAACCCTTAAAAAAACCCCAAAAAATTGGAATTTCCCCCCCTTGGCAGCTGCAGTTCCGTCAGGCGCCGCCGGGGGCGCTCGGGAGCCGCAGCCGCCCCTCGCTCCCGCTTTATTCCCATTTTTTCCTCTTTTTTTCCCATTTTTCCCTCTTTTTTCCTCATTTTCCCCCCGCAATTCCCTCGGATTTCTCTCGTCGATTGCAGCAGATGCCGAAGAGGATTTAAAAGCCAAAAAAATTCAGGTTTTTGGGGGTTTTTTTTAAAAGGTTTTGGGAGGGTTTTGTTCGGGAGAGGGGTGGGATCTGTCCGTGGTGCCGGTGGGTTTAAAGCGCTGAAAAATCGCGGTTTTCAACCCAAAATCCTCGATTTTTTTTCCCCAAAAATCACGATTTTTAAGGCTCAAAATCGTTGCATCCATCCCCCAAAATTGCAGGGATTGAACCCCAAAAAATGCCGGGTTTTAACCCAAAAATCCCGATTTTTTT
>NW_024529027.1:0-815 GCF_017590135.1 Pyrgilauda ruficollis | reverse complement strand
TCCTGGAGAATCCCACCCCGGGGGCACCAGCAGAGCTCTGGCACCCCACAGTGCCCAGAGCCCCTGCCCAGGTCCCCCCCCAGCTCTGCTCCACACCAAAGGCTGGGCAAGCAAACGCTGAGATTTAACTTACCACCCTTGGCAGATTTTTCTGGGGCAGACAATACCAGGGAAGGATCATTTATCATAAGTACATTCCTCTAATATTCAGTGAAACAATTTTTCAGCTCTGTGTTATCTGTTATTGCTCCTTTTATGTTCTTGTTCCTCACTATGAGTTTCTGTTCAGGAGAAAAAAAATAAGTCTATTTCAGAGTGACTGGAGTCCTACATGCAGCTCTTGTGTGATATGTTCAATATTTTATGATTCCTTTCTTCTTAAGTATTTCTAAGAAGCAGAACGTCGCCGGCTGCCGAGGAGAAATCGGATTTGTTACTATTGAACAATCCTTAGAAAAGGAGATGGAACCACAGAGGTGTGGGGGAAGCTTAAAGGTTGAACTCTTCCATCCCCAAAGGAACACAGGAGGCAGCTGGAAATAAGAGCTGTGGCTTCTGACCTTTGTGTCATCCCACTTTTGAGACAGAATCCGGGATGGGGAGCCAGAGGTGAGTTTTGGTTCCGAGGCTGTCGTTGCCTGTCCCTGGCAGCAGCAGGGAAAGGATCTCCTGTCCCTGGGGAGAGGCTGCACTGTCCCTGTCCCTGTCCCTGTCCCTGGGGGATCCCAGAGGCACTGAGCCATGGAAAATCCTGCCAGGGTCACCCAGTCCAGCCTGGGCCTGATCCCCCTGTCCCCAGCCCAGGCTCTGAGTGC
>NW_024529026.1:0-815 GCF_017590135.1 Pyrgilauda ruficollis | reverse complement strand
CAGCTGCTAGGGGAACACAAAGACACAGTGCACTCTATCTATCTTTTCCCAGAGTCTCAGACTATTTTCTGTATGATAGCCCTTTTTCCAGCTGGTTTGAGAACTGGTAGTCCCAAGGCACCTCCAATAACTGTGCTTGTGGGGTAATAGGCCTGTTCATTGAACTATTAGCATAAGCATTAATTTCTTTGACCAAGAGTTAGAAATTATAATAAATCTGACTGACGCTTCCTCTGATAGTGATTTGTGAAGCCTTTCATTTTGAATATATTAATCTAAAATGCATTTGATGAAATAACAAGGAGGAAGTAAAACCATCTTTACTTAAACCAACATAAATACTTCACTGAAAATGTCCTGCTGCTAGACAAAAAGTAATTCAGAATACATGTGCATACATACACGTATATAAAACTGCATCCCACAAGAACTCTCAAAAACTGGTTTGACAGTTTTACTTTAAAAGAGAGAATAATTCTCCATAATAGTGCTAAATAAGTTGTTTTCATTCTGGAAAGTTAACTATTCAATTTCTATGTTTGAAGCAGAATATCAACTAGGGACTCCAGGGGGATGTTGTCTGCTTCTTTTCATCTTCAGCAGATGAATCTTGCCTATGGTGCTTGATTCATGACTCAAGAGAATATAAAATGCTATTATAAAATAAAAGATATCTACAATGAAAATACAGTTATAGATTATTGCGCAGAACTGTGATGCTCTTCAGAGGGTTTTATAGAATAGAATCTTCAAATTCCATCTTTTTTTCTGCAATGAAAAGCAAACTCATAAGACTTTTAGTTGACTTATAAAAG
>NW_024529025.1:0-868 GCF_017590135.1 Pyrgilauda ruficollis | reverse complement strand
CAGTAAGGGTCGCATACTGGTCCCAGTTAGGCCTTGGTGTGGGGCAGGTACTGGTTGGGGTTGGGGTTGTGGGGTTGTCATGGCCGTGTCACCTGTGTGTCACCTGTGTGTCCCTGTTTGTCACCCCTGTCCCCCTGTGTCCCGTGTCACTGCTGCCACACCCATGTCACCTGTGTCACGTGTGTCACTGCTGTCCCACCCCTGTCCCTGTGTGTCCCACCTGTGTCACCTTGTGTGTCACCTGTGTCACTGCTGTCCCACCCCTGTCCCCGTGTGTCCCTGTGTGTCCCCAGCTGTCCCCAATGTTCCCGTGTCTCCCTGTTTGTCCCCATTTGTCCCCAGGTCCCCAATGTCCCCATGTGTCCCCTGCTGTCCCCACTGTCCCTGTGTGTCTGTGCGTGTCACCTGTGTCACCCTGTGTGTCCCCAGTGTCCCCACTGTCCCCTCACTGTTCCTGTGTGCCCCCATCCCCTCAGTGTCCCTGTGTCCCCTCAGTGTCCCTGTGTCCCCTCAGTGTCCCCTCAGTGTCCCTGTGTCCCCTCACCATCCCTGTGTCCCTTCACTGTCCCCTGTGTCCCCTCAGTGTCCCTGTGTCCCCAGACATCAACGAGCTGACCCTGCCCAAGACATGAGATCAATTTCCCCTCAGTGTCCCTGTGTCCCCTCAGTGTCCCCTGTGTCCCTGACTGTCCCTGTGTCCCCAGTGTCCCTTCAGTGTCCCTGACTGTCCCTGTGTCCCCAGTGTCCCTGACTGTCCCTGTGTCCCCTCAGCGTCCCCCCACTGTCCCCTCAGTGTCCCCTCACTGTCCCCTCACTGTCCCTCTGTCCCCTGTGTCCCCTCACCGTCCCTGTGTCCCCTCAGTGTCCC
>NW_024529024.1:0-815 GCF_017590135.1 Pyrgilauda ruficollis | reverse complement strand
AAAAATCCCCCAAAAATTCCCCAAAATAAAAAAAAAATATCCCCCAAAAATCCCCAAAAAATTCCCCAAAATCCAAAAAAAATCCCCAAAAAATCCCAAAAAAATTTCCCAAAAATCCCCAAAAAATTTCCCCAAAATCCCAAAAAAATCCCCAAAAAATCCCAAAAAAATTTCCCAAAAATCCCCAAAAAATTACCAAAAAATCCCAAAAAAATTCCCCCCAAAAAACCCCAAAATCCCCATTTTTATTGGGTTTTTCTGAGGTTTTTTTTTTGGGATTTCCTCCCCCCTGCCCCCATTTTTTGGGGGATTTTTATGGGATTTTTTTGGGGTTTTTTTTTGGGATTCCACCCCTCTCTGCCCGGATTTTTTGGGGATTTTTTTGGGATTTTTTTTGGGATTCCACCCCCTTGCCCCCATTTTTTGGGGGGATTTTTTCAGGGGTTTTTTGGGGGGAATTTTTCCCCTTTTTTGGGGGGATTTTCCCCTTTTTTGGGGGGATTTTCCCCTTTTTCTGCCATTTGTCACCCCCCTTTGGGGGGATTTTCCCCTTTTTTGGGGGGATTTTCCCCTTTTTCTGCCATTTGTCACCCCCCTGCTCCCATTTTTTGGGGGATTTTTTGGGGGTTTTTTTGGGGTATTTTCCCCTTTTTTGGTGCTATTTTCCCCTTTTTTGGGGCTATTTTCCCCCTTTTTTGGGGCTTTTTCCCCTTTTTTGTGGCTATTTTCCCCCTGTTTTGGGACTATTTTCCCCTTTTTTGGGGCTATTTTCCCCTTTTTTGGGACTTTTTTCCCCCTTTTTTGGGGCTATTTTC
>NW_024529023.1:0-797 GCF_017590135.1 Pyrgilauda ruficollis | reverse complement strand
CGAGCTCCTTGCAGCCACTGGAAAAAAGGGCTTGGAAAAGGTTAAAGGATTCATTTGGAGCAGAGCTGGAAACTCTGAAGCGTTTCCTCATCCCGACGTTCCCTCCTGTCCCTGGACTGCTCTGACACCTCCATGGACACGCAGCCAAACACATCTGGGAGCGCTGGGCGTGCCAGAGGATCTGCTGGGATCAGCAGCTCTGGGATATTTGGGATTGTTCCTTCAGCCCCACAGAGATGGGAGAGGCTGGAGCAGCTCTGGGATATTTGGGATCATTCCCTGGGTCCCATAAAGGTGGGAGAGGCTGGAGCAGCTCTGGGATATTTGGGATCATTCCCTGGACCCCAGGGAGCTGGGAGAGGCTGGAGCAGGGTCCATGGCAGCCACAGCTGGGCTCGGGATGGGAGCTGAGATATTTGGGATCATTCCCTCATTCCTGGGACAAATCCCACCGGGAGATTGGGGTGGGGGGAGCTGCAGGGGCCACCGAGCCCCATCGGGGTCACAGTTCCCTCCCTGGTGCCGGGGTGGGGATGTGCCCAGGGCTCTGGGGGCTCTCCAGGGGTGCCAGGGCCAGTCCCAGCAGGATCGGGATGCTGATCCCATCCCTTCCCTGGGGTGGATGTCCCTGTCCCAGTCCCAGCAGGATTGGGATGCTGATCCCATCCCTGCCATCCCAGCAGGACTGGGATGCTGAGATCCCATCCCTTCCCTGGGATGGATGTCCCAGCAGGTTTGGGATGCTGACCCCATCCCAGCCCTGGGGTGGATGTCCCAGTCCCAGCAGGATTGGGATG
>NW_024529022.1:16290-20003 GCF_017590135.1 Pyrgilauda ruficollis | reverse complement strand
CCGGCAGGTCAGCCAAGGATCCTGGTGGTCAACCAAGAATCATGGTGGCCAACCAAGGATCATGGCGGTCAACCAAGGATTGTGGTGGCCAACCAAGGATCATGGTGGTCAACCAGGAATCATGGTGCTCAAGGAAAAGTCCTGGATCTCAACCAAGACTCATGGGAAGAAGACACTGAGGTGCTCCTTGAAGCCATAGAGATGCCTCCAGTCAACTGGGAAGACCCAAAAATCATGGACAGGTCCTAGAGATTCCTCCAGTCAACCAAAAGTCATGGGAAGAAGATGTCAGGGTTCTCCCAGAAGTCCTTGAGGTGCCTCCAGTCACTGCAAGGTCCCAAAAACCACAGGAACGAAATTTTGGGGTGCTCCTGGAACTCTTTGAGGTGCCTCCAGTCAACCAGAAGGTCCCAAAATCCACGGGAACGCAATTTTGGGGTGCTCCCAGAAGTCTTTGAGATGCCTCCAGTCACTGCAAGGTCCCAAAAACCACGGGATGAAATTTTTGGGTGCTCCCAGAAGTCCTTGAGATGCCTCCAACGCTGGGGACCCCCTGAGAAGAGACTTTGGGGTTCTCCCAGTGCCACTCCAGCCCTGGAGACCCCTCCTTGGGCCCCTCCCCCAATTTCCCCCCCAAAATGGGTCCAGCCCCTCCCCCCACAGCATTTTTGGGGCATTTCCGGGTGTTTTTGGGATTTTAGGGTTTTGTATTTTAATTTAAAGGCGGCGCAAGCTCCGCCCACAATAAAGACTCTGATTGGTCAGGGTGGTTCTGGATTTTTGGGGGTTGGGGGACGCAGAGTGGGGGAGAAAAGCAAAATTCCACCATTTTGGGGGGGGGAAATGAGGGGGGAAATGGCGGAGAAAAGGCGGGAAAATGAGGAGGAAAAGGCGGGAAAAGTGAGGGGGAAAAGGCGGGAAAAATGAGGGGGAAAAGGCGGGAAAAGTGAGGGGAAAAAATGGAAAACGTGAGGGGGAAAAACTGGAAATGAAGGGAAAAAAGGTGGGAAAAGTGAGGAGGAAAAGGTGGGAAACATGAGGGGAAATGTGAGGGGAGAAGTTCAGGAATGAGAGGGGGAAAAGGTGGGAAAAGTGAGGAAAAAGGGCAGGAAATGTGAGGGGGGAAAGGCGGAAAATTGAGAAAAAGGGGGAAATGTGAGAGAAAAAGGGAAATGTGAGGGGAAAAGTGGGGGGAACAATGGGGAAATTGGTGGGAAGCATGAGGGGAAATGGGCAGGAAACGTGAAGGAAATGGTGGGAAAAATGAGGCAAAAGTGGGAAATGTGAGGGAAAATGTGAGGGGGAAAGGCGGGAAACGTGAGGGGAAAATTGAGGGGAAAATGATTGGAAATTTGAGGGGGAAAATGCAGGAAATGTGGAGAAAATGGAGGGAAATGTGAGGGGAAAATGGTGGGAAATGGGAAATGAGCGGGAAACATGAAGGAAATTGAGGGAAAAATGAGGGAAAAGTGGGAAAAGTGAGGGGGAAAGGGTGGGAAACATGAGGGGGGAAAGGAGGGAAAAGTGAGCAAAAAAGGTGGGAAATGTGAGGGGAAAATGGTGGGAAATGTGAAGGGAAAAGGATGGGAAATTTGAGGGGGAAAAGGCAGGAAATGTGAGGGGGGAAAAGGGAAATGTGAGGGGAAATGTGGGGGAAAAAAGGCGGGAAAAGTGAAAGATGTGAGAGAAAAAGGGAAATGTGAGGGGAAAAGTGGGGGGAACAATGGGGAAATTGGTGGGAAGCATGAGGGGAAATGGGCAGGAAACGTGAAGGAAATGGTGGGAAAAATGAGGCAAAAGTGGGAAATGTGAGGGGGAAAGGCGGGAAACGTGAGGGGAAAATTGAGGGGAAAATGATTGGAAATTTGAGGGGGAAAATGCAGGAAATGTGGAGAAAATGGAGGGAAATGTGAGGGGAAAATGGTGGGAAATGGGAAATGAGCGGGAAACATGAAGGAAATTGAGGGAAAAATGAGGGAAAAGTGGGAAAAGTGAGGGGGAAAGGGTGGGAAAGATGAGGGGGGAAAGGAGGGAAAAGTGAGCCAAAAAGGTGGGAAATGTGAGGGGAAAATGGTGGGAAATGGGAAATGAGCGGGAAACATGAAGGAGATTGAGGGAAAAATGAGGGAAAAGGGGGAAAAGTGAGGGGGAAAGGGTGGGAAAGATGAGGGGGGAAAGGAGGGAAAAGTGAGCCAAAAAGGTGGGAAATGTGAGGGGAAAATGGTGGGGAATGGGAGGAGAAAAAGGCAGGAAAAGTGAGGAGGAAAAGGCGGGAAATATGATGCAAAGGGCAGGAAAAATTGGGAAAAGGGTGGGAAATGTGAGGGGAAAAGACAGGAAAAGTGAGGAAAAAAGGGGGAACGAGGGAAAAAGAGGGAAATGTGTGGGGAAAAAAGGAAAATGTGAGGGGAAAATGGTGGGAAAATTGAGGGGAAAAGAGGGGGAAATGGTGGGAAATGTGAAGGGAAAAGAATGGGAATTTTGAGGGGAAAAAAGAGGGAAATGTGAGGAGGAAATGGTCGGAAATGTGAAGGGAAAAGGGCGGGAAATGTGAGGGGAAGAAGATGGGAAATGAGGGGAAGTGAGCGGGAAACATGAAGGAAATGGAGGGAAAAATGAGGCAAAAGTGGGAAATGTGAGGGGGAAATTGAGGGGAAAAGGGTGGGAAATGTAAAGGGAAAAGAGCGGGAAATGTGAGGGGGAAATGGTGGGAAATGTGAAAGGAAAAGAGGGAAACATGAGGGGGAAAATACGGGAAAGGTGAGGGGAAAAAACAGAAAATGTGAGGGGGAAAGTGTGGGAAACATGAGGGGGAAAAGGAGGGAAAAGTGAGCAAAAAAGATGGGAAATGTGAAGGGAAAAGGATGGGAAATTTGAGGGGAAAAATGCAGGAAATGTGAGGGGAGAATATGAGGGGAAGAAGGTGGGATGGGAAACAAGGGAAATGAGCGGGAAAATGGAAGGAAATGGCAGGGAAAAATGCAAAAGTAGGAAATGTGAGTGGAAAAAGGTGGGAAACATGAAGGAAATGGCAAGAAACGTGAGGCAAAAATGGAAAATGTGAGGGGAAAAGGGTGGGAAATGTGAGGGGGAAAAAGGCTGGAAATGTTAAAGGAAAATGGCGGAAAATGTGAGGGGAAATGTGAGGGGGAAATGGTGGGAAATGGGAAAAAAGGCAGGAAATGTGGGGGAAAAGTGCGGAAAAAAGGTGGGAATGTGAGGGGAAAAGAGCAGGAAACATGAGGGGAAAATGGTGGGGAATGTGAGGGGAAAAGGGTGGGAAATGTGAGGGGGAAAATACTGGAAAAGTGAGAAAAAACAGGGGAAAATGTGAGAGAAAAGGGGGGAAATGTGGTGGGAAAATGGTGGGGAAAGTGAGGGATAAAAGGGGGGAAGCACAAGGGGGGAAGGGAACAGAAATGGAGGAAAAATGAGGGAAAAGCGAAATTTGAGGGGAAAATGAGGGGGAAAATGGGAAAAGTGAGGGGAAAAGGTGGGAAATGAGGAGAAACGTGTGGGAAACAGGACTTTTGAAATCCCCTTTTGAAACCACTCCAAAATCCCCCCTCCTCCAAATTTCCCCCCCAGCCAATGAGGACTCTCCAAATCCCCCCCGAAATCCCCCTCAGCCAATCAGGACCCCCCATAATTCCCTCAAAAATCCCCCCTAAAATTCCCCAAAATCTCCCCCCCAGTCAATCAGGACCCCCCCC
>NW_024529022.1:4993-14094 GCF_017590135.1 Pyrgilauda ruficollis | reverse complement strand
CCCAGTTCCCGGTGTCACCCTGTCCCAGTTTGTCCCAGTTCCCGGTGTCACCCTGTCCCAGTTTGGCCCAGTTTGTCCCAGTTCCCTGGTGTCACCCTGTCCCAGTTTGGCCCAGTTTGGCCCAGTTCTCGCTGTCACCCTCTCCCAGTTTGTCCCAGTTCCCGGTGTCACCCTGTCCCAGTTTGTCCCAGTTCCCGGTGTCACCCTGTCCCAGTTTGGCCCAGTTTGTCCCAGTTCCCTGGTGTCACCCTGTCCCAGTTTGGCCCAGTTTGGCCCAGTTCTCGCTGTCACCCTCTCCCAGTTTGTCCCAGTTCCCGGTGTCACCCTGTCCCAGTTTGTCCCAGTTCCCGGTGTCACCCTGTCCCAGTTTGGCCCAGTTTGTCCCAGTTCCCTGGTGTCACCCTGTCCCAGTTTGGCCCAGTTTGGCCCAGTTCTCGCTGTCACCCTCTCCCAGTTTGTCCCAGTTCCCGGTGTCACCCTGTCCCAGTTTGTCCCAGTTCCCGGTGTCACCCTGTCCCAGTTTGGCCCAGTTTGGCCCAGTCCCACTGTCCCAGTTTGGCCCAGTTCCCGCTGTCACCCTGTCCCAGTTTGGCCCAGTTTGGCCCAGTTCTCGCTGTCACCCTCTCCCAGTTTGTCCCAGTTCCCGGTGTCACCCTGTCCCAGTATGGCCCAGTTTGGCCCAGTCCCGCTGTCCCCGTATGGCCCAGGTCCTGGTTTGACCCCATCCCAGTTTGGCCCAGTTCCCGGTGTCACCCTGTCCCAGTTTGGCCCAGTTTGGCCCAGTTCTCGCTGTCACCCTCTCCCAGTTTGTCCCAGTTCCCGGTGTCACCCTGTCCCAGTTTGGCCCAGTTTGGCCCAGTCCCACTGTCCCAGTTTGGCCCAGTTCCCAGTTTGACCCATCCCAGTTTGTCCCGGTGTGACCCTGTCCCAGTTTGGCCCCAGTTCCCAGTTTGACCCTGTCCCAGTTTGTCCCAGTTTGTCCCAGTGTCACCCTGTCCCAGTTTGGCCCCAGTTCCCGCTGTCACCCTGTCCCAGTTTGGCCCAGTTTGGCCCAGTCCCACTGTCCCAGTTTGGCCCAGTCCCACTGTCCCAGTTTGGCCCCAGTTCCCAGTGTCACCCTATCCCAGTATGGCCCAGTTCCCAGTTTGACCCATCCCAGTTTGTCCCAGTTTGACCCTGTCCCAGTTTGTCCCAGTTTGACCCCGTCCCAGTTTGGCCCCAGTTCCCGCTGTCACCCTGTCCCAGTATGGCCCAGTTCCTGCTGTCACCTTGTCCCAGTTTGGCCCAGTTTGGCCCGGTCTCGGTGTCACTCTATCCCAGTTTGGCCTCAATCCCTTTTCTCCCAGTTTGTCCCAGTTTGACCCAGTCCAGGGTCCCAGTTTGGCCAGTTTATCCCAGTCCCAGTTTGGCCCAGTTTAGCCCAGTTTGACCCCAGTTCCCGGTGTCTCTTCTCTCCCAGTTGGTCCCAGTTCCCGGTGTCACCCTGTCCCAGTTCAGCCCAGTTTGGCCCCAGTTCCCGGGTTCTTCCTCTCCCAGTTTGGCCCAGTCCCACAGTCCCAGTTTGGCCCAGTTTGGCCCCAGTTCTCACTGTCACCCCGTCCCAGTTTGTCCCAGTTCAACCCAGTCTACTGTCCCCTCCCAGTCTGGCCCAGTTGGTCCCAGTTTGTCCCAGTCCCAGTTCCACTCTCCCAGTTCATCCCAGTTGGTCCCAGTTCATCCCAGTCCCCAATTTCCCCCTCTCCCAGTTTGGCCCAGTTGGTCCCAGTTCATCCCAGTTTATCCCAGTTTGTCCCAGTCCCAGTTCCACTCTCCCAGTTCATCCCAGTTCATCCCAGTTTGTCCCAGCCCCAGCTCCACTCTCCCAGTTTGTCCCAGTTCATCCCAGTTTGTCCCAGTCCCAGTTCCACTCTCCCAGTTCATCCCAGTTGGTCCCAGTTCATCCCAGTCCCCAATTTCCCCCTCTCCCAGTTTGGCCCAGTTGGTCCCAGTTCATCCCAGTTTATCCCAGTTTGTCCCAGCCCCAGCTCCACTCTCCCAGTTTGTCCCAGTTCATCCCAGTTTGTCCCAGTCCCAGTTCCACTCTCCCAGTTTGTCCCAGTTTATCCCAGTTTGTCCCAGTCCCAGTTCCACTCTCCCAGTTCATCCCAGTTTATCCCAGTTTGTCCCAGTCCCAGTTCCACTCTCCCAGTTTGTCCCAGTTCATCCCAGTTTGTCCCAGTCCCAGTTCCACTCTCCCAGTTTGTCCCAGTTCATCCCAGTTTGTCCCAGTCCCTCCCTGGTTCCGGTTCCCACGGGGAAGGGGCGGGGCCAATTTCCGGTGGGCGGGGCCTGGAGCCCCAAACTGGGAATTCAAACTGGGAACTCCAGATTTGAACTGGGACCCCAACCCCAAACTGGGAACCCAAACTGGGACCTGAACCCCAAACTGGGAACCTGAATCCTAAACTGGGATCCCAAACTGGGACCTGACCCCAAACTGGGAACCTGAATCCCAAACTGGGATCCCAAACTGGGACCCGAACTGCAAACTGGGACCCCAAACCGGGACCCCAAACCGGGACCCCAAACTGGGACCCCAAACTGGGAATCTTAACCCCAAACTGGGACCTCAAACTGGGACCCCAAACTGGGAACCCAACCCCAAACTGGGACCCCAACCCCAAACTGGGATCTGAACCCCAAACTGGGAACCCCAACAGGGAATTGAATCCCAAACTGGGAGCCCAATCCCAAACTGGGACCTGAATCCCAAACTGGGACCCCAAACTGGGACCGCAATCCCAAACTGCGAACCCAAACTGGGACCTGAATCCCAAACTGGGACCCCAAACTGGGACTTGAGCCTCAAACTGGGAACCCAGACTGGGACCTGAGTCCCAAATTGGGGCCCCAATCCCAAACTGGCACCCCAAACTGGGACCCCAAAATGGGAACCCAAACTGGGACCTGAACCCCAAACTGGGACCTGAACCCCAAACTGGGAACCCAAACTGGGACCTGAACCCCAAACTGGGACCCCAAACTGGGACCTAATCCCAAACTGACCCAAACTGTGACCTGAACCCCAAACTGGGACCCCAAACTGGGACCTAATCCCAAACTGGGATCCCAAACTGGGCCCCGCCCCTTTCTCAGACCCCGCCCCTTTCCCATCGGCCCCCGCGGGGTCCCCGGAGGTCACCGAGCCCCGGGCCGGGGTGGGGGCGGGGCGGGGCGGTGCCCGCTAATTAGGGCCGCTAATTAAGGCCAATTAACGCCCTCGTTAACGAGCCCCAACGGGTTGGGCCCGATGACGTCACCGTTGCGAAAGGGCCCCGATGGGGAAGAGGGGGGAGGGGAACTGGGGGGAGAGAACCTGAAATGACCCGAAATGACCTAAAAATGATCCAAAAGTACCTGAAATTACCCAAAAATACCCAAAATTCACCCCAAAATGACCCAAACATACCTAAAATGATGCCAAAATACAAAAAAAAAACCCCAAAATTATCCCAAAAGGCCCCTAAAATGATCCCGAAATGACCCCAAATGCGCAAAATTACCCCCAAATGATCCCAAACTCCCCAAAATAACCCAAAAACATCAAAAATTATCCCAAATGACCCCAAAATACCCAAAATTCATCCCAAACTCCCCCAAATAAGCTCAAAGTGATCTCAAAATCTCCCCAAGTGACCCTAAAATATCCAAAATTACCCCATATCTCCCTAAAATCCCCCAAATTGACCCCAAATTCCCTAAAATGACCTCAAATTCCCAAAAAATGACCCCAAGTGCCCCAAAATCACCAAAATCCCACAAATTGACCCCAAAATCCCCAAAATTTACCCCAAATCTTCCCCAAACTCCAAAAAATGGCCCCAAACCACCCCAAAAATGATCCCAATGTGCCCCTGAATTGATCCAAAACTCCCCCAAAATGACCCAAATCCTCCAAAATTGACCCCAAATCTCCCCAAGCTCCACTCAAATGACCCCAAACGATCCCCAAAAAAACCCAGACCACCCCAAAATGCCCCAAATATTTCCAAAATTACCCCGAATCCCACAAAGTAATCCCAAAGTACCCCAAAATTGACCCCAAACCCCCCAAAAAATAACCCAAATTTCCCCAAAAATTGCCGCAAATCTCCCCAAAATCTCCCAGATTCCCCAAACTGACCCCAAACATGACCCCAAAATGCCCCCAAAAAACCCCAAAATCTCCTAAAATCACCCCAAATCTCCCAAAAATGACTCTGAATTTCCCAAAAATGACCCCAAAATGCCCCCAAATCTCCCCAAACTCTCCCCAAAATCCCCCAAATCGACCCCAAGCCACCCCAAAAATGGCCCCAAACTCCCCAAAAATGACCCAAATCTCTAAAATCTCCACTCAGATGACCCCAAATGACCCCAAAAAGCCCCAAAATTATCCCAAACTCCCCCAAAGTGACCCAAATCTCCCCTAAAATGACCCCAAATCTCTCAAAAAATGACCTCAAATTCCCAAAAAATGACCCCGAATCTCCCCCAAAATGACCCGAATGCCCCCAGAATGACCCCAAATTGCACCCAAATCCCCTAAATCTCCCCAAAATCTCCCCAAAATCCCAGAATCTCCCCAAGACCCCCAAAATCGACCTTAAGCCACCCCAAAAATGGCGTCAAACTCCCCCAAAATGGCCCAAACTCCCCCAAAATGACCCCAAACTCCCCAAAAATGGCCCCAAACTCCCCCCAAAATGACCCCAAACTCCCCCAAAAATGACCCCAAACTCCACTCAAATGACCCCAGATGACCCCCAAAAAAAAAGCCGCTAAATCCCCAAATCCCCCCAAACCCCGAAAATCCCCAAAATGCCCCAAAATGCCCCAAAATTCCCCCATCTGACCCCGAATTTTCGGCTCCGCCCCCCCCAGCGGCGATGACGTGGCGCCCCCTGGCGGCCCCCGCGGCGCACCTGGCGGGGACCCTGGCGGTGTTCCTCAGGTGTCACTCACCTGTCCTCACCTGTCCCTCAGGGTGACCACGGTGGCCCTGGGCAAGCACCGGCTGTACGCGCACGAGGCTGTACGCGGGCAAGCAGTGCCGCATGGTGGCCCCCATGTCCCCCATGTCCCTCAGGTGTCCCTCACCTGTCCCATACCTATCCCACCTGTCCCTGTGCCCTCCATGTGTTCCCCATGTCCCTCAGGTGTCCCTCAGGAGTTCCTCAGATGTTCCTCAGGTGTCCCACACCTGTCCCACCTGTCCCTGTCTCCTCCATGTGTTCCCCATGTTCCTCAGATGTTCCTCAGGTGTCCCTGAGATGTCCCTCAGATGTTCCTCAGGTGTCCCGCAGGTGTTCCTCAGGTGTTCCTCAGGTGTTCCTCAGATGTTCCTCACCTGTCCCACTTGTCCTGTGCCCTCCATGTGTTCCCCATGTCCCCCATGTCCCTCAGGTGTTCCTCAGATGTTCCTCAGGTGTCCCTCAGGTGTTCCTCAGGTGTTCCTCAGGTGTTCCTCAGGTGTTCCTCAGGTGTTCCTCAGATGTTCCTCACCTGTCCCACTTGTCCTGTCCCCTCCATGTGTTCCCCATGTCCCCCATGTCCCTCAGATGTCCCTCAGATGTTCCTCAGGTGTCCCTCAGGTGTTCCTCAGGTGTCCCACACCTGTCCTCACCTGTCCTCACGTGTCCCCTCAGGGTGACCACGGTGGCCCTGGGCAAGCACCGGCTGTACGCGCGCGAGGCGGGCGAGCAGCGCCGCATGGTGGCCCGCATGGTGGCCCACCCGGGCTACGACCCGTCCACCAAGGACAACGACATCATGCTGCTCAAGCTGCTGGCCCCCGCCGCCATCTCCGACCGCGTCCGGCCCATCCCGGTGGCCTCGTGCCTGCCCCGGCCCGGCACCACCTGCGTCACCTCGGGCTGGGGGGCCACCACCTCACCTGAAGGTAGGGCAGGGGGCACGGCCGGGGGGCGTCCAGAGGGGGTTCGGGGCACCTCGTGGGCATCTCGTGGGCACCTCGTGGTCACTTGGGTCTCCCTGTGGTCACTTGGGTCTCCTTCTGGTCATTTGGGTTTCCCTGTGGTCACTTGGGTCTCCTCGTGGTCATCTCATGGTAGTTTGGGTCTCCTCGTGGTCATTTGGGTCTCCTCGTGGGCACCTCATGGGCACCTCGTGGTCATTTGGGTCTCTTTGTGGCCATTTGGGTCTCGTGATCCTCTTGTGGTCACTTGGCTCTCCTTGTGGTCATTTGGGTCTCCTTGTGGTCATTTGGGTCTCCTTGTGGTCATTTGGGTCTCCTCGTGGTCATTTGGGTCTCCTCGTGGTCATCTCGTGGTCATTTGGGTCTCCCTGTGGTCATCTGGGGCATCTCGTGGCCATTTGGGGCACCTTGTGGGACCTTGTGGTCGCTTGGGTCTCTTCGTGGTCACTTGGGTCTCCTTGTGGTCATTTGGGTCTCCTCATGATCCTCTTGTGGTCACTTGGCTCTCCTCGTGGTCATTTGGGGCACCTCATGGGCACCTCGTGGGTATCTGGGACATCTCGTGGTCACTTGGGTCTCCTTGTGGTCACTTGGGTCTCCTCGTGGGCACCTCATGAACATCTCGTGGTCATTTGGGTCTCCTCGTGGTCATCTCGTGGTCACTTGGGTCTTGCTGTGGTCATTTGGGTCTCCTCGTGGTCATTTGGGTCTCCTTGTTGGCACCTCATGGTCATTTGGGTTTCCCTGTGGTCATCTGGGGCATCTCATGGCCATTTGGGGCACCTTGTGGGAACCTCGTGGGCATCTGGGACATCTCGTGGTCACTTGGCTCTCCTTGTGGTCACTTGGCTCTCCTTGTGGTCATTTGGGTCTCCTTGTGGTCATTTGGGTCTCCTTGTTGGCACCTCATGGTCATTTGGGTCTCCTCATGGTCATCTCGTGGTCATTTGCGTTTCCCTGTGGTCATCTGGGGCATCTCGTGCCCATTTGGGCACCTCGTGGGAACCTCGTGGTCACTTGGTTCTCCCTGTGGTCATTTGGGTCTCCTTGTGGTCATTTGGGTCTCCTTGTGGTCACTTGGGTCTCCTCGTGGTCATTTGGGTCTCCTCATGGTCATCTCGTGGTCACTTGGGTCTCCTTGTGGTCATTTGGGTCTCCTCATGGTCATCTCGTGGTCATTTGAGTCTCCTTGTTGGCACCTCATGGTCATTTGGGTCTCCTCATGATCCTCTTGTGGTCACTTGGGTCTCCTCGTGGTCATTTGGGGCACCTCATGGGCACCTCGTGGGTATCTGGGACATCTCGTGGTCACTTGGGTCTCCTTGTGGTCATTTGGGTCTCCTCATGATCCTCTTGTGGTCACTTGGGTCTCCTCGTGGGCACCTCATGAACATCTCGTGGTCATTTGGGTCTCCTCGTGGTCATCTCGTGGTCACTTGGGTCTTGCTGTGGTCATTTGGGTCTCCTCGTGGTCATCTGGGTCTCCTTGTTGGCACCTCATGGTCATTTGGGTTTCCCTGTGGTCATCTGGGGCATCTCATGGCCATTTGGGGCACCTTGTGGGAACCTCGTGGGCATCTGGGACATCTCGTGGTCACTTGGCTCTCCTTGTGGTCACTTGGCTCTCCTTGTGGTCACTTGGCTCTCCTTGTGGTCATTTGGGTCTCCTCGTGGTCATTTGGGTCTCCTTGTTGGCACCTCATGGTCATTTGGGTCTCCTCGTGGTCATCTCGTGGTCATTTGCGTTTCCCTGTGGTCATCTGGGGCATCTCGTGCCCATTTGGGCACCTCGTGGGAACCTCGTGGTCACTTGGTTCTCCCTGTGGTCATTTGGGTCTCCTTGTGGTCATTTGGGTCTCCTCATGGTCATCTCGTGGTCATTTGAGTCTCCTTGTTGGCACCTCATGGTCATTTGGGTCTCCTCATGATCCTCTTGTGGTCACTTGGGTCTCCTCGTGGTCATTTGGGTCTCCTCATGGTCATTTGGGCCTCCTCGTGGTCATTTGGGTCTCCTTGTGGTCATCTCATGGTCATTTGGGTCTCCTTCTGGTCATTTGGGTCTCCTTGTGGGCACCTTGTGGTCATCTGGGGCATGTCGTGGTCACTTGGGTCTCCTTGTGGTCATTTGGGTCTCCTTGTGGTCATTTGGGTCTCCTTGTGGTCATCTGGTGGTCACTTGCATCTCTTCGTGGCGATCTCGTGGTCACTTTGGAACCCTAGTGGTCCCCATGGAGGTCACCCATGGTCAGTGGTCACTCAGTGGTCAGTGGTCCCTCAGTGGTCACTCAGTGGTCACTCAGGGTCACCGTGTCCCCGCAGTGACGTACCCCGAGGTGCTGCAGTGTGTCAGTGTCCCTCATGGTCACTCAGTGGTCACTCAGTGGTCAGTGGTCACTCAGTGGTCACTCAGTGGTCACTCAGGGTCACCGTGTCCCCGCAGTGACGTACCCCGAGGTGCTGCAGTGTGTCAATGTCACGCTCTTCTCCCCGGCCGAGTGTCGCAGTTTCTACCCCGGCTCCATCACCGACAACATGATCTGCGCCGGGCACCTGCAGGGCGGGAGGGACTCCTGCCAGGTACGGCCTGCGGGCACACCTGGGCACAGCTGGGCACCTGGGGACACCTGGGGACAGCTGGGGACACCTGGGGACAGCTGGGGACACCTGGGCACAGCTGGGCACCTGGGGACACCTGGGGACAGCTGGGGACACCTGGGGACACCTGGGGACACCTGGGCACAACTGGGCACACCTGGGCACACCTGGGGACACCTGGGGCACCTGGGGACACCTGGGGACAGCTGGGACACCTGGGGACACCTGGGGACACCTGGGGACAGCTGGGGCACCTGCAGGGCGGGAGGGACTCCTGCCAGGTACGGCCTGCGGGCACACCTGGGCACAGCTGGGCACCTGGGGACACCTGGGGACAGCTGGGGACACCTGGGGACGCCTGGGCACACCTGGGGACAGCTGGGCACACCTGGGGACACCTGGGGAGACCTGGGGACAGCTGGGGACACCTGGGGACAGCTGGGGCACCTGCAGGGCGGGAGGGACTCCTGCCAGGTACGGCCTGCGGGCACACCTGGGCACAGCTGGGCACCTGGGGACACCTGGGGACAGCTGGGGACACCTGGGGACA
>NW_024529022.1:0-4535 GCF_017590135.1 Pyrgilauda ruficollis | reverse complement strand
TCACCAAACCCCATGAGATCCACCAAGGGGTCACCAAACCCCATGAGATCCACCAAGGGGTCACCAAACCCCATGAGATCCACCAAGGGGTCACCAAACCCAACAAGGTCCACCAAGGGCTCACCAAACCCCATGAGATCCACCAAGGGCTCACCACACCCCATGAGATCCACCAAGGGCTCACCAAACCCCATGAGATCCACCAAGGGCTCACCAAACCCAATGAGATCCACCAAGGGCTCACCAAACCCAACAAGGTCCACCAAGGGGTCACCAAACCCCATGAGCTCCACCAAGGGGTCACCAAACCCCATGAGATCCACCAAGGGCTCACCAAACCCCATGAGATCCACCAAGGGCTCACCACACCCAACAACATCACTCAACCCAATGGTGTCCACCAAGAGTTTGACCAATCCATGGGGTCTCTCAACCCAACGAGTTCCACCAAGAGTTTGGCCAACCCAAGGAGGTCTCGGCTGACCCCAAAGTTCTCCCCCAGCCCTGGTGACCCCGGTGGTGGTGACGTTGTCCCGCTGTCCCCTCAGGGTGACTCCGGCGGCCCCCTGGTGTGCGAGGGCACCCTGCAGGGCATCGTCTCGTGGGGCATGGAGCGCTGCGGGCAGCCGCGGCGCCCGGGCGTCTACACCAAGGTGTGCCGCTACGCCCGCTGGATCCAGGACACCATGGAGGACACCTGAGGGGACACCTGAGGGACACCTGGAGCTGGCACCTGAGGGGACACCTGAGGGGACACCTGAGGGGACACCTGGAGCTGGCACCTGAGGGGACACCTGAGGGGACACCTGGAGGTGGCACCTGAGCTGGCACCCAGGGGACATTAAAGATGTGCCGGGGACTCCGGGCTCCGCGTGGTTCTTCTGGGACGGGATTTGGGATTTGGGAGATTCTGTGGGAATTTGGGGGGATTTTGGGGTGAATTTGAGGGGATTTTGGTGAGATTCTGATGGAATTTTTGGGGGATTTTGGGGTGAATTTGAGGGGATTTTGGTGAGATTCCGATGGAATTTTCGGGGGATGTTGGGGTGAATTTGAGGGGATTTTGGTGAGATTCCGATGGAATTTTCGGGGGATGTTGGGGTGAATTTGAGGGGATTTTGGGGGTTCCAAGACACCTGAGGGGACACCTGAGCTGGCACCCAGGGGACATTAAAGTTGTGCCGGGGACTCCGGGCTCCGCGTGGTTCTTCTGCTCCAAAATTGGGGATTTTGGGGTGAATTTGTTGGATTTTTAGGAGATTCCAAGGGAATTTTGGGGGTGAATTTGAGGGAATTTTGGGGAGATTCCGAGGGAATTTTGGGGGGAATTTGAGGGGATTTTGGGGAGATTCCGATGGAATTTTCGGGGGATTTTGGGATGAATTTGAGGGGATTTTGGTGAGATTTGGGGGAGATTTAGAGGGAATTTGGGGGGGAATTTTGGGGAAATTCTGAGGAGATCGCAAGGGAATTTTTGGATAATTTGAGGGGATTTTGGTGAGATTCCGAGGGAATTTTGGGGGGAATTTGAGACGATTTTGGGGAGATTCCGATGGAATTTTCGGGGGAATTTGAGACGATTTTGAGGAGAATTTTGGTGGAATTTTGGGGGGAATTTGTTGGAATTTTGAGGAGATTCCAATGGAGTTTTGGGTGGAATTTGAGCAAATTCTGAGGAGATTCCGGGGGAATTTGGGGAGATTTGGAGGGAATCTTTGGAGAAATTTGGAGGGAATTTGAGGGGATTTTAGGGAAATCTGGGGGGATTTTGGGGGATTTTGAGGGGATTCTGAAGGGATTTGGGGGAAAATTTTGAGGGGATTTCAGAGGGAATTTTGGGGGGAACTTAGGGGCAATTTGAGGGAATTTTGGAGAGATTCGGGGGGAATTTGAGATGATTTTGGAGAGAATTTTGGGAGGAAATTTTGGGGGAATTTGTTGGAATTTTGGGGAGAATTTGAGGGGGCTTCGGGGGGAATTTGGGGAGGAATTTGTGGGAATTTTGAGTAGATTCCGAGGGAATTTTGGGGAGAATTTGAGGGGATTTTGGGGATATTCCGAGGGAATTTTGAGCAGATTCTGAGGGAATTTGGGGGGAATTTTGGGGGGGTTTAAAGGGATCCCCCCAAATTTTCCAAAATCTCCGGAAATTTTCCCCGAATCCCCCCCAAATCCCCCCAAATCGGCTTTTCCCGGGGTGGGGGAGGGGTGGGAAGGCCCCACCTGCGCCGGCACCGCCCGCGGGGGGTGGGGGAGGGGCCGATTAATTAATTAATCATTAACGAGGCCTCCTTTAATAACCGGGGTCACGCGGAGCCCCCCAAAAAAGCCCCAGTCGCGCCCCTCCCCCACCATGGAGCCCCTCGGCCTCGTCCTCCTCCTGCTGCTGCTGCCCCCCGGTGAGGGACCCCGATTTGGGGGAAAATTTGGGGATTTAGGAGAAAATTGGAGGGATTTGGGGGGAAATTTGGGGGATTTTAAGGGAAATTTTGAGAGATTGGGGGATTTTGGGGGGAATTTGGGGCAAAATTTACGGGATTTTAGGAAAAAAATGGGGGATTTTAGGTGAAGTTTGGGGGATTTGGGGGAACATTTGGGAGATCTTCAAGAAAATTGGGGGGTTTTAGGGGAAATTTGGGGAATTTTGGGGAAAATTTGGGGAATTTTTGAGGGGTTTGCGGGGATATTGGGCATCTTGGGCAAAATTTGGGTGATTTAAGGGGGAAATTGGGGGGGTTAGGGGAAATTTGGGGGATTTCTGGGGAAAATTTGTGGGATTTGGGGGATTTTGGGGGAAAATTTGTGGGATTTGGGGCAAAATTTGGGGGATTTTAGGGGAAATTTGGGAGATCTTAGGGAAAATGGAAAGGGATTTAAAGGAATTTGGGGAGGTTTGGGGGGAAATGTTGAGCGGTTCTAAGGAAAATTTGGGGAATTTTAAGGAAATTTTAGGGGATTTGGGGGGGTCTAGGGAAAATTTGGGGATTTTTGGGTGAAATTTGAAGGATTTGGGGGAAATTTGGGGGATTTTAGTGGAAAATTGGGAGGGGTTGGGGATTTTTGGCGAAATTTTGAGGTGTTTTGGAGGAAATTTGGGAGGTTTAGGGAAAATTTGGGGATTTTAAGGAAAATTTTGGGTGTTTTCCAGGGATTTGGGGGAGGTTTGGGGGGAATTTTGGGGGATTAGGGGAGATTTGAGGGATTTTGGGGAAAATCTGGGGTGTTTTAGGGAAAATATTGGGGATTTAGGGGGAACTTGGGGGATTTTAGGGAGAAATTTGGGGGGATTTTGGAGAAAATTGGGGAGTTTAGGGAAATTTGGGGGGATTTTGGTGAAAATTGAGGAGATTTGGGGGGAATTTGAGGGATTTTAGGACAATTTGGATGGGATTTTGGAGCATTTTTAGGTCGTTTTTCACCATTTTAACCAATTCCGCAGCGGATTTTTCTGGATTTTCTGGGTGGAATTTTGGAAAATTTACGGGAATTTATTTTGGAAAATTTTGGGGAATTTTTAGGGATTTTTTTGGGAATTCTGGGAGGTCCTGGAATTTTTTTGGGTGGGGGATTTGAGGCGGTTTGGGGGAGTTGAGGGGATTTTTGGAAAATTTTTGGGAATTCCTGGGAATTCTGGGAGGTCTTGGAATTTTGGGAGGGGTCCCCGGAACTTTTGGGGAGGATTTGGGGACTTTTAGGGGAATTTTGCAGGAATTTCTGGGGGGATTTGGGGGGAAATTTTGGTGGGAATTTTGGGGGATTTTTGAAATTTCGGGAATTTTGGGAATTCTGACCCCTCCTCCCTCAGCCCAGCCCCACCCCGGGTGGATTTTGGGGGCTCCAAGAAGGATTTTGGGAATTTTTTGGGTGGAATTTTGGAACATTTGGGGATTTTTTGGGTGGAATTTTGGAGGAAAATTTTGGGGAATTTTTTGGGAAATTTTTTGGGAAATTTGGGGGAATTTTCTGGAATTTCTGGGTGGAATTTTGCGGACTTTTCAGGAATTTTTGGGTGGAAACTTTGGGAATTTTTGGGAGAAATTTTGGGATTTTTTAAGGTGGAATTTTGGCAGAAAACTTTGGGGAAAATTTTGGGAAATTCGGGGGAATTTTCCAGAATTTTTGGGGGGAATTCTGGGAAAATTTTGGGAATTTTTGGGTGGAATTTTGGGGAAATTTTTGGGGGGAAATTTTGGGGCATTTTTGGGGAAAATTGTGGGAACTCAGGGGAATTTTCCTGATTTTTGGGGTGGAATTTTCGGGATTTTTCAGGAATTTTCAGGTAGAAATGTTGGGAAAATTTTGGGAATTTTTAAGGTGGAATTTTGGCAGGGGGGGGGGGGGGGATTTTGCTGAATTTTTGGGTGGAATTTGGGCAATTCTGAGGTGGAATTTTGGGAATTTTGGGGGGAATTTCAGGAATTTTGGGAATTTCGGGAATTGTGACCTCCCCCCTCCCCCAGGCCGGCCCCAACCCGGGCGGATTTTGGGGGCTCCGAGAGGGATTTGGAGCGTCCTGAGTGCGATTTTTGGGGGGG
>NW_024529021.1:0-815 GCF_017590135.1 Pyrgilauda ruficollis | reverse complement strand
AAAAAAAACTTAATTTAAACTGTTTCTGAGGTTTACTGTGCAGCAAAAATATCTGAAATAGTAAAAAGAATAAGAATAACTTGTGCTGTCTTAATCTGTGTAAGTAGCAGGCATTTTGTGCTTGTTCAGCATCTTATCCTGAGAACTTTGAATTCAGGCATCTTTTAATTGATCACCACTTATAGCTTTTACAGATATTGAAGAGATACAGCAGTTTGATTTATATTATATTCCTTTATCTCTGTGCTTATTTAATCTACTTGCAATGATTAATGACAATTCTCTTGCTCTCACTGATGTTAGTGATCAAGTCCTCCTGTATGCTCTTGTGGAGCACAGTTTCTGACAATGATGAACCAGTTGCTCTGCCTTCTTATTTTTTTGGTTTTTTTCAGGTTTACATGCTATAAATTTATTTTATGTGGTAAGGAATACTTAGAAAATGTATTTCTGATGTGCTGTCTGAGCTTTAGATCAGTACGTTCACCTTCCTAATGAAATGTGTAAATCCATTGGTTTCCAAATGATGTTCCTAGAGGAGGTAGGCAGGACATGATTTAGAAACTTTCAGCTGTCTAGAAATGTACTGATTTTGTCAGCCTCTGATAAACAAACATATTTTACCCTGTATTGAAGGGGATGTCAAGAGCTCACGGAGATGCTGTGTCTGGCTCAGGGGGCACTGGGGGCAGGCAGCTGCAAGCTGAAGATGACATTTTCTTAAATCACTGTTACTTGATCCTCAAATAAGCCTTTGACTAAAACCAGTCTTCACATCCCAAATGCAATAGAAAAAGCAGGAATTTTGCTTGTTT
>NW_024529020.1:0-815 GCF_017590135.1 Pyrgilauda ruficollis | reverse complement strand
CATTTTTGGGGCATTTTTGAGCCCCGCACCGCTCATCGTCCCTGGGGCGCAAATCCGGATGGGATTCCCAAAATTCCCAAAAATTCCCAAAAAATTCCCCAAAAAATTCCAACCAGAATCCCAAAAAATAGCAAAAAAATCGCAAAAAAATCCCATTTTTGGGGCATTTTTGGGGCATTTTTGAGCCCTGCGCTGCTCCTCGTCCCTGGGGCACAAATTTGGGATGGGATTCCCAAAATTCCCAAAAATTCCCCATAAAATTCCCACCAAAATCCCAAAAAATTGCAAAAAAATCCCATTTTTGGGGCGTTTTTAGCCCATTTTTGAGCCCCGCGCTGCTCCTCGTCCCTGGGACGGAAATTTGGGATTCAATTCCCAAAATTCCCAAAAATTCCCAAAAAACTCCCACCAAAATCCCAAAAAACAGCAAAAAATTCCCAAAAAATTCCCATTTTTGGGGCATTTTCCAGCAATTTTTCCCTGATTTTTCAGTCTTTTTTTTACTCTTCAATTTTGCCTCAAATTCCCTAAAAATTCCCCAAAAATTCCCCAAAAATCCCCCAAAAATTCCATAGTTTTCCTCAATTTCCCCCATTTCTCCCCCAATTTTTCATTTTCCCCCAAATTTTCCCAATTCCCCCCCAATTTCAATCCCATTTTTCCCCAGTTTAACCCAATTTTTCCTCATTTTTTCCTCATTTTCCCCCAATTTTCACCCAAATTTTCCCCAATTTTAATCCTTTTTTTTGCCCATTTTAATCCAATTTTTCCTCATTTTTTCCCCATTCTTTGCCCAATTTTCCCCCAATTTTCCC
>NW_024529019.1:0-815 GCF_017590135.1 Pyrgilauda ruficollis | reverse complement strand
TGCCTCCTAGTGATCCCCAAACCCTCCCCAGATGCCTCCTGGAGACCCCCCAGCCCTCCCCAGGTGCCAGCTGACCCCTCCCCACCCCTCAGGGTACATCCAGCGGCGGCTGATCAAGTCCATGGAGTCAGTGATGGTCAAGTACGACGCCACCGTCAGGAACTCCATCAACCAGGTGGTGCAGCTGCGCTACGGCGAGGACGGGCTGGCCGGAGAGAGCGTCGAGTTCCAGAACCTGGCCACCCTCAAACCCTCCAACAAGGCCTTCGAGAAGAAGTGAGGGCCAGGGGGAACACGGGGGGACACGGCCCGGGCAGGGCGTGGTCATGGGTGGGGTCCATGGCCCTGTTGGGGTCATTGAGGGGCTCATTCCGGGAGTTGGGGACATTCTTGGGGTCTTCAGTAGAGTTGGGGACATCTTGGGGTCTTCAAATGGGAGTTGGGGACATCTTGGGGTCTTCAGGTGGGAGCTGGGAACATTTTGGGGTCTTCAAAGGAGTTGGGAACATTTTGGGGTCTTCAAGTAACTCCTTCCAAGGTTTCAGGCCCATCTTGATGTCCCCAAGTGGCTCCTTCCAGAAGTTTGGGACATTTTGGGGTCTTCAAGTGGCTCCTCCCAAATCTGGGTGATACTTGGGTGTCCCCAGGCTGCTCCAGCCCAACCTGGGTGACACTTTGATGTCCCCAACCTCTTCCACCCCAAATTGGGACCCACATTGGTGTCCCCAACTTTCTCCTCCCAAACTTTGGTCACGTTTTGGTGTCCCCAACCTTCTCCTACCCAACATGGACCAGCTTTTTTGGTGTCCCCAAGC
>NW_024529018.1:0-815 GCF_017590135.1 Pyrgilauda ruficollis | reverse complement strand
AAATCGGCCCCTACAAGGAGATCAGCAGGATCTCTGTGGGGTTCTGAGAGCTCAAACAGGCCGTGAGTCACCCCAAAATCACCCCAAAAACACCCCAAAATCCTGCAGGGTCCAAAACCCTTTATAGACCCCAAAAACCCCAGAAAAACCTCACAAAAACCCTATAAAATCCCCCAAAATCAGTTCCTATGAGGAGATCACCGGGACCTCTGTGGGCTCCTGCGAGGCCAAACGGGCCGTGAGTCACCCCAAAATCACCCCAAAAATACCCCAAAATCACCCCAAAATCCTGCAGGGTCACAGGGACACAAAAACCCCACAAAACCCCATAAAAACGGCACAAAATCCCCCAAATCGGCTCCTACGAGGAGATCACCGAGGCCTGCGTGGGCTCCTGCGAGGCCAAACGGGCCGTGAGTCTCCCCAAAAATTTCCCAAAATCACCCCAAAACACCCCAAAATCCTGCAGGGTCCAGAACCCTTCATAGACCCCAAAAACCCCACGAAATCCCTACAAAAATCCCATAAAAATCCCATAAAATCCCTCAAATTGGCTCTTATCAAATCCCTCTAATTTGGGCTCTTGTGAGGCCAAATGGGCCAAGAGTGACCCCAAAATCACCCCAAAAACACCCCAAAAACACCCCAAAATCACCCCAAAAACCCCCCAAAAACACCCCAAAATCCTACAGAGTCCAGAACTCTTTATAGACCCCAAAAACCCCACAAAATCCCTCCAAAAATCCCATAAAATTCCCCAAAATTGGCTCCTGCAAGGAGATCACCGAGACCTCTGTGGGGTTTTGTGGGTCCAA
>NW_024529017.1:0-815 GCF_017590135.1 Pyrgilauda ruficollis | reverse complement strand
TATATTTCTGTATATGTTGAGTTCTAAAATCATAGCTGTTCAGTCTATAGGAGTTACTTCTCTCCCACTCTTTCAGTAGTTTGGAAGAATCTAAGCAGATTTTGACTCATCCAGAACTTTACAGCCAAGCACTTACCATAAGATTCATCACTGTCTGACGACTTAATGCTGATCAGGATATGTTGATCCAGTAGGTATTCTGGGTCTGAAATAATTGGAGTCAGCTGCAAAAACAAGTTAAGGTGGGTCAATACAACACATGGTTGACAGGAGCACACTTCTCCCTGGGACTCAGTCCCAAATGAGGAAAACTCTGCTGGATAAACCCATGAGGGTATCACATCACCTCCAGGATCTGATAATATGTGGATATCTGTGATAGAAGGCTGCACTCTTTGAGTCCCAGCACAGCAAATGGAATGCTGCAAATCTGACACTCGTGGCATGAGCTGCAGTTTTCTCCTGTAGTCCAGGACTGAAAATCACCTGAGGAGGATGGCATCTGGACTCTGATTACAGTCAGCTGCCAAAAATCTGGCTGGCTATTGCAATCACTTATCGTAGAGCCTTTCCCCAGTTTCTCAGTGTAAGGCACTCTTTCCAAAGTCAGCACTTCTGGGCTATTTAGAAAGGTATTGACATGCACATTTGCTCCAAATGCAGGAGCTCCTGTAGTTCTTTCAACTCCCACCATGCCAAGAAATGAAGGACAGCTCCGATCTCAAGGACAGGACTTGTGTCTGACATGACACTCAGAATATGACTTCTGAACACTGATGTTCTTTTTAACACTTTTACTTTTTAACATTTTTTTT
>NW_024529016.1:0-815 GCF_017590135.1 Pyrgilauda ruficollis | reverse complement strand
CATAGCATGTCCTTCTACCTAGGCACTGTCTAATAAGATAACTGGAGCTAGTTGACCTTAAAAGTCCAATATGTTTTTGTTGTTGTTTTTGTTGTTGCAGTTTACCCTGTGTTGTTCTTGTATAGATGGAAAAAATATATATACTGTCTCTAAATCAGAAAGAGAAGAAAATTACTGTGAAGTCCAGTGCAAATCATTGTTACATCTGAAGGTGTTCAGTGAAGTGTCAAGTTTTGCTGTTTAACTCCTACTTGCAGTAGCAATATACTCAGTAGGATACAGAAACTTGGTGATGTCTGTTTTCTCGAGCTGACTTTGCCATTCATTAGGAACAGTAAGTGGGTCAGGAGTTAGGGACATTAGAAAGTGAAATCTTGCTATTGATACTCCCCTCCCCTCTTTGCTCTCTGTGCCTAGAAATCGCTCTATATTGTTAATTCCAATCAGTTGATGGGGCTTTTTTTCCCCTAAATTTGCATTACACACTATGTGACATTCTTCATGAGTAAAGTATCTCTCATCTTCTGGAGATAGAAGGCCTGCATAATTGGAGGATTTTTAGATGTATGTGCCAGAATGCAGTTTTTATTACTTAAGAACCTCATGAAAATGCAGCTAATTGACAATTAACTGCTTCTTTCCATATTAATTATTAAATTTTAGCAAATTATGAATAAGAGCATGGAGATTTGTTTCTCTGTAAGTAACAGAGTGTGTGCACAACACCAAAAATCACAGTAAAATATTTCCCTAATAATGTCAAGAACTAGGCACAGGCATTCTGCCTTCAGGAAGCAATTAAGAATTTTTTTTTT
>NW_024529015.1:0-815 GCF_017590135.1 Pyrgilauda ruficollis | reverse complement strand
GGAGAAATTTGCCCAAAATTTGCCCAAAACTTGGGGTATTTAAAGGGATTTTGGGAGGATTTGGGGCAAATTCTGGGGATTTCAGAAAATTTTGGAAAATTGGGGATTTTGGGGAAAATCAGAGAAAATTTGGGGGGATTTGGGTGAAATTTGGGCAAAAATCAGGAGAAATTTGCCCAAAATTTGTCCAAAATTTGGGGAATTTAAAGGGATTCTGGGGGGATTTGGGAATTTTGGGAAAATTTTGGGAGAATTTGGGTGAAATTTGGGGGAATTTGGGCAAAATTTGGGGTCTTTAAAGGGATTTTGGGGGAAAAACGGGGAAATTTTGAGAATTTGGGGGGAATTTGGGTAAAATTTGGGTGAAATTTGGGCAAAATTTGGGGTCTTTAAAGGGATTTTGGGGGAAAAACGGGGAAATTTTGAGAATTTGGGGGGAATTTGGGTAAAATTTGGGTGAAATTTGGGCAAAATTTGGGGCATTTAAAGAGATTTCGGGGTGAATTTGGGAAAAAATTGATGAAAATTTGGGAGAAAATTGGGAATTTTTGGAAAAAATTGGGGGGAATTTGGGGAAAAATTGGGGGAAATTTGGAAGAAAATTGGGGAAAATTTAGGGAAAATTTGGGGGGATTTTGGGGATTTTTTAAAATATTTTGGGAATATTTTGGGAATATTTTTTGGACTATTTGGGGGGGTTTTTGGGATATTCTGGGAATATTTTGGGGAGATTTTGGGGGAATTTTGGGGTAATTTTGAGAGGTTTTTGGGATTTTTTGGAAGTATTTCTGGCTATTTTGGGGGGAATTTTGGGA
>NW_024529014.1:0-816 GCF_017590135.1 Pyrgilauda ruficollis | reverse complement strand
GCCACATCCACACATTTTTTGAACACTCCCAGGGGTGGTGACACCACCACTGCCTTGGGCAGCCTGTTGAGTGCTCACCACCCTTTCCGTGAAGGGATTTTTTCTAATATCCAGCTCACACCAGCTGGGTTGATACCAGCATGAAACTGCCTTGGTTTGGCTTTGGCTCTGCCCAGGAAATCAGGGAATGTGCTGCTGGGGCAGGATGGATGGGGAGCACAGCCAGTGCCAGGCCTCAAGCATCCCAAAAAAGAGCTGGAGATGCACTTGGGCTTTGTAGTGAAAGCCAAAACTCTTCTCAGAAGCTAAGGACATTGTCCCAGAAAGCAAACCAGCTCAATTAGGATAACACCGGATCCCCAGCCAGGGATTTAAGTTCTCAGGGCCGTGCATCTCCCTTTGTCAGAGCCTCGGCAGCCTCCCCCACTCACCTTTATTTGTCTTGCTGCTGTAGCAGCAGAAATGTATTGGCTTTGCAGTTAGTGATTGCACGTCATCACCTGCCCAATTTATAACCCCATACCCCAAAGAACAGATGTAATAAAGCCAGGCCAGGAAACAGGGATGTTATAAAGCCCAGCAGCCAGCACAGAGCTCCTCGGCTGTGTGCAGGGAAGGAAATATTACAGACCTGCCTGGGGAGGGGGAAGGAAGCTGCTGTGCTGGGGTGGGGGCTGTGTGTCTGTCCCACAGGGATGGGGGGCTCAGTCCTGAGGTGCTGCCTCAGGACAAGGTTGTGGGTGGGTTTGAGGGGCTGCAGGAGCCAGGTTGGGCTGGGCACAGTGGGCACACGAGGGTTTCTTCCAGAGTCCAATC
>NW_024529013.1:0-816 GCF_017590135.1 Pyrgilauda ruficollis | reverse complement strand
CCTATTTTTTCCAATCATTCCACCTCTGCCAAGGTCACCTGTCTGTCACTGCACAGTCTGCCCATGTGCTCCTGCCTGATTGCAGCCTGTAATAGGCACCAGCTCCAGGCTGGAGAGCAGCAGTCTCTGCCAAGCTGGGCTGCCCAACGCAGAGATTCAGGTACTGTGAGCACCCCTTTGCTGCAGCAGCCACAATAAACTGATTTTTTAATCACACACCAGAGGACACAGTCAAGTAGTTGGCAACATGATGGACCAGCTCAGGGGATGTTTATTGGGGAAGTGATCAGCGTACATAAGCACAGATACTCTCAGCGAGAGCGTAGGCATGAAAGAAACAGAGCCTGGAATTCAGAGCTTCTCTACTGCCCCATGGACACAGCATGGAAATGGCTGAAAATGCCAGGACAAAGTAATGAAGCACCTATATTTTTCTGAGTAAGTTCCCATACCAGTTAATTTTCTTAAGCAGCAGCTTTGCAATATTTTCTTTTGCATTCTGACTGCAGAGAACCACTCGTTTCTTCTGAGTATATGGAGAACAAGCTTAACAATACATCACTCCTACAGAAGTGGCAACTGTATTTCCCCAGGGTTTTGGGGAAATAATTTCTGGATTTAGAAAAGTAGAAATGTGTTCCCTTGCCTGTTTTGCCTGAAAACTGCTGCTCTAATATACAGTGCTGTAACTGCTCCTCCTCTAAAACTTACTGGGGAATAAAGCTGAAGCCTTTCAGCCACTTGGTACACCCAGTCCCCCTACTACTATATTGCAAATATTAGCAAAGTTATTTGGAGCACCAAAAAAAAAAAAAA
>NW_024529012.1:0-816 GCF_017590135.1 Pyrgilauda ruficollis | reverse complement strand
CCCTGAGGGGTCTGGGAAGGTTTTGGGGGGCTTTGGGGGGTTTGGAGGAGCCCCTGAGGGGTCTGGGAAGGTTTTGGGGGGCTTTGGGGGGTTTGGAGGAGCCCCTGAGGGGTCTGGGGGCTTTGGGAGCTCAGTGGGGTCTTGTGGGGTACTGAGATGCTTTGGGAGAACAAAGTGGGATTTTGGGGAGGGGTCTTAAAGGGTTTGGGGGTCTGAGGTGATTTGGGGTCCCAAGGCTGAAGTTTGGGGAGGGGTCTTAAAGGGTTTGGGGGTCTGAGGTGATTTGGGGTCCCAAGGCTGAAGTTTGGGGAGGGGTCTTAAAGGGTTTGGGGGTCTGAGGTGATTTGGGGTCCCAAGGCTGAAGTTTGGGGAGGGGTCTCACCTTGTTTGGGGGTCTGAGGTGATTTGGGGTCCCAAGGCTGAAGTTTGGGGAGGGGTCTTAAAGGGTTTGGGGGTCTGAGGTGACTTGGGGTGCCAAGGCTGAATTTTGGGGAGGGGTCTCACCTTATACCCCTCATTCTGCAGCTGTTTCAGCTTCTTGGGGATCTCAGGGTACAAAATCCTTTGGGGTGAAAACAAAAAGTGAGCGGGACCCCCAAACCCGACCCCCGGGACCCCCCAAAAACGCCCCCCCCTCACCTCCAGTCGTCGGGGCTGGTGGGGAACACCCTCCCCGAGCGGGGGGTGATGAGGGTCCCGTCCAGGTCGAACCCCGCAATCTGGGGGGGGTCCCCAAAAACAGGAGGGGTCAGGGACAGCGGGGACCCCCCAAATCCCAACCCAGAGCCCCCCAGGAACTTGGGGTGGGGGGGGTTG
>NW_024529011.1:4855-19740 GCF_017590135.1 Pyrgilauda ruficollis | reverse complement strand
CAGCACAGAACCTGAAAATATAAAACCAAAGCTGAGGCATCACAGGCACAGCGGTGTCCCCATGCCAGGGGCACTTCCCGGTGTCCCCAGGGATCCCTGGCAGCCCCGGGACCCCCGGGATGGAGCCCTGAGGCAGCCCTGGCACCAAAAGGCACGTGGAGAGCTGGAGCTGCACCCCAGGGATGGGGGATCAGGATCTGAGCCCCCAGTGCCACCAGCAGCCCCCAGGCCGTGCCCTGCTCTCTGTCCCCTGTTGATGTGTTTGCAGGGCCCAGGATGAGGGAAGAGATCAATCTGACTCCATATTTCATAGAAGGCTGATTTTATTATTATATAATATATATTATATTATTATATATGTTATATTATCTATTATATCTTATTATATAATATATTTTATATATTATATTTTATAGATTATATTTTATATAATATTAATTATATAATATTAATTATATATTATATTATATTATATTATATTATATTATATTATATTATATTATATTATATTATATTATATTATATTATATTATATTATATTATATTATATTATATTATATTATATTATATTATATTATATTATATTATATTATATTATATTATATTATATTATATTATATTATATTATATTATATTATATTATATTATATTATATTATATTATATTATATTATATTATATTATATTATATTATATTATATTATATTATATTATATTATATTATATTATATTATATTATATTATATTATATTATATTATATTATATTATATTATATTATATTATATTATATTATATTATATTATATTATATTATATTATATTATATTATATTATATTATATTATATTATATTATATTATATTATATTATATTATATTATATTATATTATATTATATTATATTATATTATATTATATTATATTATATTATATTATATTATATTATATTATATTATATTATATTATATTATATTATATTATATTATATTATATTATATTATATTATATTATATTATATTATATTATATTATATTATATTATATTATATTATATTATATTATATTATATTATATTATATTATATTATATTATATTATATTATATTATATTATATTATATTATATTATATTATATTATATTATATTATATTATATTATATTATATTATATTATATTATATTATATTATATTATATTATATTATATTATATTATATTATATTATATTATATTATATTATATTATATTATATTATATTATATTATATTATATTATATTATATTATATTATATTATATTATATTATATTATATTATATTATATTATATTATATTATATTATATTATATTATATTATATTATATTATATTATATTATATTATATTATATTATATTATATTATATTATATTATATTATATTCTGAGGGAGCTGGGAAGGGGCTGGAGAATTCCTGAGGAGCTGGGAAGGGGCTTGAGAATTGCTGAGGAGCTTGGGAAGGGGCTGGAGAATTGCTGAGGAGCTGGGAAGGGGCTGAGCCTGGAGCAGAGGAGGCTCAGGGGCCCTTGTGGCTCTGCACAAGTCCCTGCCAGGAGGGGACAGCCGGGGGGGTCGGGCTCTGCTCCAGGGAACAGGGACAGGAGCAGAGGGAACGGCCTCAGGCTGGGTCAGGGAAGGGCTGGATGGGATCTGGGCAATGAGGAATTGTTCCCTGGCAGGGTGGGCAGGGCTGGGATGGAATTCCCAGAGCAGCTGGGGCTGCCCCTGGATCCCTGGCAGTGTCCCAGGCCAGGCTGGACACTGGATTTTGGAGCAGTGGGAGGTGTCCCTGCCATGGAATGAGCTCTCAGCTCCCTCCCAGCCCGGCCCATTCCGGGGTTCTGCGCTTCCCACCCTCCCTTTTGTGCTGGTCCCCCCAAAGGACAGGACCTGCGCCCTGCCGGGGCTCACAAGGGGGGCTCTGCTCTCCAGGATAGGAAATGGTTCCCTGTGAGCCCAGCAGGGTCCGTGTGCCCTGTCCCCAGCGCGGAGCTCCCCTGGCACTGGGACCCTGCACTTCCCGAGGAAAGCAGAGCTCGCGGCCCCTCCGGAATTCTCCTGGAGGAGAGCTGGAGCTCCCTGCCGCAGGGACACCAATTCCACCAGGCAGGTGAATGAAACCCAGGGTTTGACTGCCCTTCCCTGCTGCGCAGCACCTCCTTCCCAAAGCATTCCAGGGTTTCAAAGGCAAAGGAAATCTCTTGACAGGGAGAGAACAAACCCAGCAGTCTGCTTGGGCACTCAGCGCTGTGATTTGGTCATTTTTCCCCAGTAAATGAGTTAAAGCCTGCACCTTTGATGCAAGCATGCGATAATGTGAGATTGTTATTTTTCCTTAGGTATCATTCTCACAAAATATCTGAACCTCGGTTTTAATGAGGGGCAAAGCTTTAATGCTTCTGGAAAGAGAGAAAAACTGTTTTAAATATTTTATTTCTTTTACTTTATTTTATTTTATATTTTATTTTATTTTTTTATTTTATTTTACTGTATTTTACTTAATATTTTATTTTACTTTATTTTGTTTTATTTTACTTTTCACCTCTGCCCTTCCCCGTGGTGCTCACACTCCTCTGAGCAGAGAGGAGCAGAGAAGGGAAAACAATCCCTGCCTCTGCTTGCTGCCCCTGTTGTTCTGCACAGGTACAGTGTGCCAGGAGATTATTTACCTGAAAGAATTCGGTGATTAAATTCTGCTGAGAGTCGTTGTGTTTCCTCAGCCAGTCACTCCAAGCTGTGTCCTGACTGTGGGCAGACAGTCACGAGTTTTCCAGGGGTTAGTAGTGAGTATCCTTTGATACTCTTCGTAGTATAAATATAATATAATGTAATATAACATAGATTTAATAGAGGGAGTGTTCAGCGTCAATATCCTTTAATATTCTTTGGAGTATAAATATAATATAATGTTATATAATATAGATTTAAGGAAGGGAGTGTTCAACATCAGTATTCTTTAATATTCTTTATAGTATAAATATAGTATAATGTAATATCATATAGATTTAGTAAAGGGAGTGTTCAATGTAAGTATTCTTTAATATTCTTTATAGTATAAATATAATATAATGTTATATAATATAGATTTAATAAAGAGAGTGTTCAACATCAGTATCCTTTGATATTCTTTATAGCATAAATATAATATAATGTAATATCATATAGCTTTAATAAAGGGAGTGTTCAACGTAAACATTCTTTAATATTCTTTATAGTAGACATATAGTATAATGTAATATCATACAGATTTAGTAAAGGGAGTGTTCAATGTAAGTATTCTTTAATATTCTTTATAGTATAAATATAATATAATGTTATATAACATAGATTTAAAGGAGTAGTCAACATAAGTATTCTTTAATATTCTTTATAGTATAAATATAGAATAATGTAATATCATGTAGCTTTAATAAAGGGAGCATTCAACGTAAATATTCTTTAACATTCTTTATAATATAAATATAGTATAATGGAATATCATTAGAATTAGTTAAGGGAGTGTTCAACGTAAATATTCTTTAACATTCTTTATAATATAAATATAGTATAATGGAATATCATTAGAATTAGTTAAGGGAGTGTTCAACATAAATATTCTTTAATATTCTTTATAGTATAAATATAGAATAATGTAATATCATGTAGCTTTAATAAAGGGAGTGTTCAACGTAAGTATTCTTTATAGTAGACATATAGTATAATGTAATACCATATAGATTTAGTAAAGCGGGTGTTCAGCATTCCAGAGCCTTGGAATCGATCACTGATCATTTCCCAGGTGTGGGGGTCAGCGTGCCGGGGCTGTCCCTGCCCTCCGGGGCTGCGCGGGTGACAACCTCACACCGAGGTGCAGCGTGCCTGGGGCTCCGGTGTTCCAACCCTGAAATGCGCCGTGGGCTCCTCTGGAAAATCCCCTCGCCCAGGGTTTGTCTCCTGGCAAGCTGAGAAGCCTCAGGAAAAGGGAAGCGGTTTTATCTGGTTTGCCTCTCCCGAGCTGCGCCGCTTTGGGACGCGTTTGGGCGCTGTTTGCCCGCAGGTGATTGTCCCACTGAGCTCCGGCGTGAGCTCACAGAATGGCAGGATAATGAGGCTGGAAGAGACCTCTAAGATGATGGAAGCCATGCCCTCACACCTCAACTAGACCATAGCACCATGGTGTCATGCCATGCCACTTTTAAGCACAGTCCTTTTTTCAAACACACCCAGAGATGGTGACCCCGCCACCTCCCTGGGAAGAGCATTGCTCCACCCTTGGGCCAGCCGGTGCCAAGCTGTGTCAGACTCTGTGGAGAGCCACAAGTTTCATTATTATCTTTCTGGCATCCTCTCTGTAAGAATCCTCTCTGTATTCTTTAGCATAGTTTAGTTGAGTACTCTTTAATATAATACAGTATCATAAATAATAAATTACCCTTCTGAGAACATGGGGTCAGATTCATCATTCCTCCCTGCAAACACAATATTGGGCCAGGGGCTGGAGGGACCCCCCCAGCTCCCAGCCCCTCTGGGGGCACAAATGTCATGCTGGACAAGGAGGACACGTGTCCCCTGTCCCTGTCCCCTGTCCCAGCCCCTCTCGGGTGCCTGGCTCAGCCCCCACCAGCAGGTACTAAACACGTCCAGGGCTGCAGCAAGAATTCGTGCATCCACCCTCAAAGGTTTGGCTGGCTTATTTTTGCTATAAATCTATTTCTTCGGAGTGATCTGAAATTGATTTCAGGCTCGTTCCTGCTTCCCCCCCATTTGGTTGTAATTTGGGATGTCAAGGAAACGGTGCTGAAAGCAGAAGATGGGCGGCTCTGAAAAGGGATTATCTGTCCCATCTGGGCAGAAGATGCTGCAGGGGGAGAAGGGAGAGGAAAACCTTGGGCTGGATGTGTTTGCACGTGTGCAGAGCCGGGCAGGAGTGGCTTCCAGGGGAAAGGGAAATAAAAGAGAATCCTGAGCTCCACAGAACCATCCCAGGGCAAGTCAGGAGCATCCCTGGGCAGGGAGGGGAAAGCAGGATGGGGAAGGTCCAGGATCTGCTGGGCTCGGGTTTAGAATCAAACCAGGCCTTTTCTGAGGACCCAAGGGGATAAACCAGATCCCTTCAACAGCTCTGTAGGAAAATAAAGTGGGAAATAGGAAAAGGCTTGGTGAATTTCAGTCCTTTTCATCTGCACTGACTCCAAATGAGAGGACTCTGCTCAGTGCTGCCAGTGGCAGGAACTGAAACACAACAATTCCAGCCCAGCCTGAGGAAGAACTTCCTTCCCTGGAGGGGCAGAGCCCTGGAAGAGCTGCCCAGGCAGGGGCTGGAGTCTCCCTCTCTGGAGACATCCCAAACCCCTGGGCACGTTCCTGTGTCACTGCCTGGGCAGGGGGCTGGCATGGGTGACACCCAGAGTTTCCTCCCTACCCCAGCCATTCTGTAATTCTGTGATTTCTGACACCTGGGACAAACTCCTGGTGTCATTTTCTGCAGCTCAGGTGAAAGAGCTGTAATTGACACAGGGACAATACAAAGCCACACACTCCACTGTCAGAAGGCTTCAAGCTGTTTTCATTCTAGCATGCGTGCTTTTTATACAGTTCTTACAAAACTCACAAGTTTACACTTTGCTCACTGGTCAGGAAACACAAACAAAGTGCTCATTGGAATGGGCAGCTGCAGGTTTCTCTTACTTCTCCTTCTTTCTTTTGTGGTTTCTGTATCAATGACCTTGGTGGGAAATCCTTCCAGGAGTGAACATGGATCAAACTTCTCTCTCCTCACAGAAGTCGCTGTAAAACCTCTTCCACAGACAGTGACAGCCACTTCAGCCTGGCTCGTGTCCCGTGCGCATTTCGTACACTCTGTGGAGCTGGGGCAGCTTTGCCACCCGAGTCTGTCACCCCTGGGAGCTCCCCTGCCTTCTGCAGTGCCTCCCGAGGTGTGGCCATTTATTGCAAGCTGGACACCGAGGAGGGAAATTCAAGGAAAGGATAATGTTTGTCACAGCAGCTTGAGGAGCAAACTGGGAGGCTCAGGTGGGGCTGAGCTGGCAGCTCCTGAGCCCAGCAGCTCCAGCCCAGCCAGGACAGGGCAGGGCAGGGGACAGCTGTGGGACAGGGCGCTGCTGGTGCCCACACACGTGCAGCTGTGACACAAGGGGTGTCACAAGGGTGTCCCCCACACCTCCCACCCCAGGGCAGCACCTCAGGATGGTCCCATCGCTCTCCCTCGGGATGAAGGCTCCCTGTGCTCCCCTGCAGCCCATGGGGTTTGGGGACATCTGGGGACAGAGGGGACAAGATGTGACGGGGTGCAAAGAGTGCTGAAGGGCTCTCTGTTTGTGGGTTCTCATTCGCCGCCCCAGCTCTGACAGGTGGAAATAGAATTCACAGCCCCATTTCTAACCCAGGACAACCTGGTGCCCAGGGATGCTCCTCCAGGCACAGGGACCACAGCTCCACTTCTGCAGGGCTGGGGTTCACTGCTGGAGGAAGAAAAGGAGGGAAGGACTCAAATCCTTGGCTTCCCCTGGCAGAGGACACACAAAGCTGGCAGTGCTGCCCCGCTGGGCACCCAGCGCAGCTCCCGAGCTCCCAGTGGTGCCTCAGGCTCTGCTCTGGCTCAGCCTGCACAAGGCATCCCCAGGCTGGCAGAATCCTGAATCTCAGTTTTAACGGATCTTCCTCCCTGGATCTTCTTCCCTGCAGAAGCAGCTGTGGTGGGCACACCGTGCCCAAGCTGGATTGGCCCAGACCCCTCTATGCCCATGGCACCGTGCCCAGCCCACCCTGGGGACGCTGGGGACAGGCTACAAACCCCCAGTGGCCACAGGGACACCCCGAGCAGCCAGAGCCATCAGCTCATCTCCCTCAGGACTGTGAGGCTCAGCCCTCTGCCACAGCCTTGGCAGCTCTTCCAGCCCTGGCAGTGCCCAAGGCCAGGCTGGACACTGGGGCTGGAGCAGCCTGGCACAGGGGAAGGTGTCCCTGCCATGGCAGGGCTGGTACTGGGTGGGATTTGATGTCCCTTGAGCCCAAACCCTTCTGGGAGCATTGCTGGCACTGCCAGCACCAATTCCTCTGCCTTCCCTTTCCCATCTTGCCAACCTTACAGGATAAAGCTGGACAGGTTTTCCAGAAAAATCTGTTCCTTGGAATCCCCTGCAGTGGTGGCTGTTCCCTGGGGAACCTCAGCTCCATTCCCACTTCGGGGAGGAAATTCAGCTCCATTCCCACTTCGGGGAGGAAATCTGGGGCCCTCTGGGCACAGGTTTATTCCTGAGAAGGAGCTCAATCCCTCAGGCACCAATCTGGCAGAGAGTTCATCCCAAAGGGGGCTCTTCAAGGCTGCAGGCCCAAAGGAGGGATGGTCTTCCCAAAAAGTTGCTCTGGCTTGGGTGACCCAAGTAAAGACCAAGCAAAACCTCCCCAAAGTTTTGTCAAAGGCAAGGAGCCTGTGCAAGTAAATGGAAAATAAATAGAAATAAATGGAAAGTGGATCTCAGCAAAAATGGGAAATAAAGTGGTTGGCTGGTGGGAGGGGATGTCCCTGTCTTGGCCTTGTATTTATCTTGGGAATCTTGGGAATCTTGGGAATATTGGAAATATTTGGAATATTGTGTATGTTGGGAATATTGTGCATTCACCAAGAGGGATTTGTACTAAGGATGCTCAGCTTTAAATCTGGGTACAGAGAGAATTTCTGTGCTTTTGTTTGGTTGCTTGGTTTTTTTGGATTTTTGGGGGTTTTTGTTTGTTTGTTTTGGGGGCTTTGGGGGAGTTTTGTTGGTTTTTGTTGGTTTTGTTTTGTTTTGTTTTTATTTTGCTTTTGGGGTTTTTTTTGTTTTGTTTTGTTGTCCTTGAAGAATGAAAGTGGCCTGGCTGTATCTTTTCAGGAAATTACTCATCTTTTTACCAGTTCCTGCATAGCAAAACACGAGTTTTTTTTTGTAAAGCCACTTCTGGAAGCTTTCAGTATTTAATACACCATGGAGTTGCTGTTTTTTGCTGTTGTCTCAGCCCGTTAATGCTTCTGGCTGGGCTCTCGTGCCAGTGCACAGAACTCACAACTGGCCCAGCTTTTTAAAGGAAATTATAATTTTTATTTATTTTTTTTAAAGTGATGGTAGGGCCGGACAAAAAAGTGATGCTAAATTTCTGCCCCAAATTCTCCCCCTCCAGCCTGACCGTGCCTCTCCCACCGGGAGGAAAGCCTCCTTAATTTATTGGAGGGGTGCTCTTTCAGCTGGTGTTTTAGTGGGAATTTACAATGCCCCATGCCCTCATATTCACCTTTCCCTCTTCTCAAGTAGGTGCACACAATGGAATTGTCTCGGCCGCAGAAAAAGGGATGCTTTTCCCGAGCGAGCCCCATTAACTGGGAAGCAGCAGACAACTGACAGGAGAGCGCGGGGTGTGATTATCAGCGCCGGGTGAGAGCCATTAACAAATGGAGAGTGTCATCTTCAGAGCACAAATATTTTCCCTGCCCATAATACCCTCTCGAGGGGACCTGAAGTGGGGCCGCATTGTCCGCCTGCTCCCAAGCCCACCGCCCATCCCCGGGAGACCTTGGCTGTAGAGGAGAGCACCAGCTGAGCGGACTGCAATCCCTTTTTTTTTTTTTTTTTTTTTGCCGCTGATGGGTTTGGGAGCCAGAGCTGCCGGCACTCGCGGGCCATTGTGCTTCTCCCCTCGGACAAAGCATTCCCGGCCCTTCCTCCGGCCCCGGGGCCACACGGACACCCCAAAGCCGGGGGAGAAATCCCGGGCATCCCCCAGAAGGGCTGTGAAAGGTGGGGGATGAAATCCCGGCGGGTAAAATCCCGGGCATCCCCCAGAAACACTTTGAAAGGCGGGGATGAAATCCCGAGCATCCTCCAGAAGGGCTGTGAAAGCCGAGGGATAAATCCCCCAGAAGCGCTCTGAAAGGCGAGGGATGAAATCCCGGGGATGAAATCCGGGGGGATGAAATCCAGGGCATCCCCCAGAAGTGCTCTGAAAGGCAGGGATGAAATCCCGGGGATGAAATGCCAAGTATCCCCCAGAATCACTTTGAAATCCGGGGATGCAATCCCGAGCATCACCCAGAAGCGCTTTGAAAACCGGGGGATAAAATCTAGGGGGATGAAATCCCGGGGGATGCAATCCCGGGGGATTCAATCTCGGGGATGCAATCCGGGGAATGCAATCCCTCCCGGGCATGCCCCAGGAGCGCTCTGCAATCCCGGGGCTGCAATCCCAGAAATTCAATCCCGGGGCTGCAATCCCGGTAATTCAATCCCGGGGCTGCAATCCCGGGAATTCAATCCCGGGACTGCAATCCCTCCCGGGCATGCCCCAGAAGCGTTCTGCAATCCCGGGGGATGCAATCCCGGGAATTCAATCCCGGGAATTCAGTCCCAGGAATTCAATCCCGGGGCTGCAATCCCGGGGCTGCAATCCCTGGAATTCAATCCCTGGGGATGAAATCCCGAGTATCCCCCAGAAATGGTCTGAAAGGCAGGGATGCAATCCCTCGCGGGTATTCCCCAGAAGCGCTGTGAAATCCCGGGGGATGCAGTCCCAGGAATGCAATCCCGGGGCTGCAATCCCGGGAATTCAATCTCAGGGCTGCAATCCCTCCGGGGCTGCAATCCCGGGGATGCAATCCGGGGAATTCAATCCCGGGGCTGCAATCCCTCCGGGGCATGCCCCAGGAGCGTTCTGCAATCCCGGGGGATGCCATCCCGGGAATTCAATCCCGGGGCTGCAATCCCAGAAATTCAATCCCGGGGGATGAAATCCCGAGTATCCCCCAGAAATGGTCTGAAAGGCAGGGATGCAATCCCTCGCGGGTGTTCCCCAGAAGCGCTGTGAAATCCCGGGGGATGCAGTCCCAGGAATGCAATCCCGGGGGTGCAATCCGGGGGATGCAATCCCGGGGCTGCAATCCCGGGAATCCAGTCCCGGGAATGCAGTGCCTCCCGGCCGTGCCCCAGGAGCACTGTGCAGTCCCGGGGGATGCAAACCTGGGAATTCAATCTCGGGGCTGCAATCCCAGAAATTCAATCCCGGGGCTGCAATCCCGGGAATGCAATCCGGGGAATTCAATCCCGGGGCTGCAATCCCTCCGGGGCATGCCCCAGGAGCGTTCTGCAATCCCGGGGGATGCAATCCCGGGGCTGCAATCCCGGGAATTCAATCCCGGGGCTGCAATCCCTCCGGGGCTGCAATCCCGGGGATGCAATCCGGGGAATTCAATCCCGGGGCTGCAATCCCTCCGGGGCATGCCCCAGGAGCGTTCTGCAATCCCGGGGGATGCCATCCCGGGAATTCAATCTCGGGGCTGCAATCCCAGAAATTCAATCCCGGGGCTGCAATCCCGGGAATGCAGTCCCGGGAATGCAGTCCCTCCCGGCCGTGCCCCAGGAGCCGCTCAGGCTTTTCCCGAGGCGCTGCGCCTGGGGCCGGATCCCCTCGGCGCCGCTGTCCCGCTCTTTGTGCCGGGCCCGGCGGAACAGAGGATGGGTTTGTCGGCCTGAATCGCCGCGATTGTTTCACACCGCGGGCCCATTGAGGCTCTCCCCTCCCCTGTTGTAAAACACCAGCCCCGGCCCGGGGAACAGTGGGGGCTTTGTGCGGCCGCACGATACCACCCAGATTTTACCTCGGCCCTCGCCGATCCCGGGTTTTGTTCCCCCTCAAAAGAAAGCATTTGCTCGGGGGAGGGGAGGGGGTGTTCCTATTGCTTCCACTAACACGGAGGTTAAAGGAAAGATTGATGGGAGAAAGTTCACCTAGAAAACCAGGATAAATTTCTGGCTGGCCAAGGCCAGTTGTTTCATTGTCCCAGGGCCATGTTTTTTGTTAATTATCTCTCACTCTCGCCTTTTATCCAGGAAACTGGCAGCAAAGCGCGGAGAAAGGAACAGGATATAGAGGTCAGCGGGTCCCGTTTGGCCACCTAGGTATTCCATTGGGATGTGGAGGGGAATGAGGAGCGGGCCCGGCTGCCGGGGCGGGGGGAAGTGGGGACCAGCGAGCAATAACCGGGGGTAGCCCCGGGATTCACAGCCCAAAGTCCCACTCCTGTCTGCCAGCTAAAAAGGAAAGGAAAAAAAAAAAAAAAAAAGAGAGAAAAAAGGGAGGAAAATAGGAAAAAATAAAAAGCAACACTGGAAAGGGACTTTTTCTTTCTTTCTTTCTTCTTAAAGGGAGGAAAGTTGCTTCAAACAAGCTCATGTTGTCAAGGAAATAAACCTTAGTGAGGGGAGGCATTAAACACACAGCTGCTGGACTTGGCCGGCCCGAGCCACTGGTGGCAATGACAATGATTCTTGGTGGCAGCAAACCAGATCGAAACATAAATAGGGCTGCATGAAAGGAGAGGAAATGGAACAAAACAGTTCCTCGGGTACCACTGGCAGAGGAATAACATCAATTTCGATTAAAAAAGCAAAAGAATCCTCCTGTTTCCACACATTAGTAAAGGCATGCAAATTCATAACTGGCCAACAATGTACCTTTGAGATGCAGCTGCGCCCCACAAACGGCGCCTTTCTCCCCGCAGAGAAGCGGGGCTGTCTCAAGCAGAAAGAAAACAGCCATTGAAAGGAGCCACCAGGGTCCCCAGCAGCGGGAGGGGAGCGGGCAGAGGTGGGGGAACGTGTTGGCTTTGGCACATGCAGGGGAGCCGGCTCTCACAGAACCTCCTTCAGACCTGGAGGTGCTCTGGGCAGCTGCTGGGCACAGCAGAGATCTCCCTGCCCGGGGCGGCCCTGGTGCTGTCCCAGCCTCTGCAGAGGGAGGGCTGCTCCTCTCTGCGGTGTTCCAGGGGGCTGGGATGTGCCCAAGCCGTCCCTCCCTGCTGGGGACACCTCAGGGAGCCCCCGTGCCCCACCTGGGCTGACACCACCCCTGCTTTGTTGGAGAAATAAACTGCTCTGAGCCCATTTGTCTGGGATGGAATGGCACAACCTTTGAGATGCAGCTGCGCCCCACAAACGGCGCCTTTCTCCCCGCAGAGAAGCGGGGCTGTCTCAAGCAGAAAGAAAACAGCCATTGAAAGGAGCCACCAGGGTCCCCAGCAGCGGGAGGGGAGCGGGCAGAGGTGGGGGAACGTGTTGGCTTTGGCACATGCAGGGGAGCCGGCTCTCACAGAACCTCCTTCAGACCTGGAGGTGCTCTGGGCAGCTGCTGGGCACAGCAGAGATCTCCCTGCCTGGGGAGGCCCTGGTGCTGTCCCAGCCTCTGCAGAGGGAGGGCTGCTCCTCTCTGCGGTGTTCCAGGGGGCTGGGATGTGCCCAAGCCGTCCCTCCCTGCTGGGGACACCTCAGGGAGCCCCCGTGCCCCACCTGGGCTGACACCACCCCTGCTTTGTTGGAGAAATAAACTGCTCTGAGCCCGTTTGTCTGGGATGGAATGGCACGGAGCTGGCTTCCCGTGGAGTTCCTCACCCAGGTGCAGTGGGGCTGGGGCAGAGCGGTCAGCAGCCCCCCGAAGGGTCCCTGCTCAGAGCACAGCCCCCCGTGCCTGCAGGGCTGGCTGGAAATGGGGCTGGGGCTCCTACTTGGTGCCTGGGGATCTCTCCTTCTCCCGTTTTGCAGCTGTGGGAGCCCATTCCCACGGCTGGAATTCCATCCTGGCGGTGCCAGCCCAGGAACACAGAGAATGTCTGGGTTTTTGTGCTCTCCACTGCAGCCCCTTTGGTCCTGGGTTAAACCCACGGGGACTCAGGGAGGGGAAGCTCCAGGCTTTGGCTCACTGTCTGCAGATCAGGTTCTGCCCCGGAGCTGCAAACCCAGGCCAAGAACGCTCCCTCTCGGGTTTGTCTTCTCCATTGGATAGAAATCAGTGGTGAGGGGACAAGGCCACTGTCACGGAACAGCGTGGCATTGACACCCCCGGACAATGCAATAATTATTGCCCAGCCATCAAATCAATGGCTGTCTGTTAGTGAGTCACTGCTTTTAAGCCCCTAAACCGATTGAGAGCTCTTGCCTTGTCCTCCTGCCCACCACGGTGACAGTTGTGTCCCCGCCTGGGCCCGTGAGCCCTGGCAGCATCTGACAGCTCTTCATTAATTGGCACTTTTGTTGTCCCTGCACGAGCTGGAGGGGCACTGTGGCAGCATTGTCAGGGCCGGGCAGATGGGGCAGAGCCGTGCCCGCAGGCACAGGGACAGGGACTGCTGGGACAGCTGAGCCCTGCCCTGGCACTGCCCAGCCGCCAGCGCTGGCACCGGGCTGCCCTGGGCTCTGCAGAGAGTGCCAGGGGTGCCAAAGCCTCGAGCTGCTCCTGGGCAGCCTGGAGGGACAAAACGCTGGGATGGCACCGAGGATCCCCTGCAAGGACCCTTCAGATGGGATCCCCCGGGGAGCTGGGGCTGTCCCCCCAAACTGGGGATCCCCTGAGGATCCATTGCCAGGAACCTACACTGGGAATCCCATGGGGAGCTGAGGCTGTCCCCCCAAACTGGGGATCCATTGCTGTCATCCCACACCGGGGATCCCCCGGGGATCCATTTCTGTCACCCCACACTGGGGATCCATTTCTGTCACCCCACACTGGGGGATCCCCTGGGGATCCATTTCTGTCACCCCACACTGGGGATCCATTTCTGTCACCCCACACTGGGGGATCCCCTGGGGATCCATTTCTGTCACCCCACACTGGGGATCCATTGCTGTCACCCCACACTGGGGGATCCCCCGGGGATCCATTTCTGTCACCCCACACTGGGGATCCATTGCTGTCACCTCACACTGGGGATCCCCTGGGGATCCATTGCTGTTCCCCCACACCGGGGATCCCCCGGGGATCCATTTTTGTCCCCCCACACCGGGGATCCCCCGGGGATCCATTTTTGTCACCCCACACTGGGGACTCATTTCTGTCACCTCACTCTGGGGGATCCCCCGGGGATCCATTGTTGTCACCCCACACCGGGGATCCCCCGGGGATCCATTTTTGTCACCCCACACTGGGGACTCATTGCTGTCCCCCCACACTGGGGATCCCCCGGGGGCAGCAGGGGTGCCAGCCCCCGCGGTGTCACCCGGGGCTGGTGTCCCCACGGCCTCCCTTCTGGCTGTCCCCACACGAGCAGGGGGACAGCAGGGACAGGCAGGAAGGCAGGGCCGGGCTGGGGCACGGCCGGCTGGCCCCGGAGCTGCCCAGATCGGGTCCCCGCAGGCTGCAGAGCTGCCGAGGGCCCCTCCGGAGGGGACACGCGAGTGCCATCAAGCCGCAGGGGGGACAAACGGGGACAGCTTGACGTTTGTGTGAGACAGGGTCAGGACACCGCGTCAGCCTCGGCTTCCCTGCCGGCAGCCGATGCAAATGAGCCGGGACGGAGCCCCCGGGAGAGCCCACCTGGCCCGGCGGCTGCCGGGGGACAGGAGGGGACAGGAGGGGACAGGAGGGGACCGAGGAGCAGGAGCTCCCGAGGCCATGCCTGCAGGAGAGGTGGGAGCTGCCAGGGGGGACAGGCTCCAGGCCAGGGGGACACAGCAGAGCCCCCCGGGAGGGGCCGGGCAGAGCCACCTCTGGGCGGGCGGTGACAGCAGCAGCGGCCAGGGGACAGCAGCAGTGTCCCCAGCTGGGCCGGGGTGGCTGTGGCAGGAGCAGCCTCGGGACACCGCCTTGGGGATGAGAGTTCTTAAAGACTTCTCACCACGAGCAAGGTGCAGCTTTGGCTCCGCCTGGCAGGGATCCTCTGGCAGGTCTGGCTCTATCCGGGTGGATGTTTGTCCCTGTCCTCCAGACAAGCCACCGGAATTCCCTCTGCAGCTCCTCCCCACATCCCTCTGCTTTATCCCAGGCTGCTCTCTGCTCATCCTTGGTCCACGAGGGCCCCTTCCCTTCCCTTCCCTTCCCTTCCCTTCCCTTCCCTTCCCTT
>NW_024529011.1:0-4447 GCF_017590135.1 Pyrgilauda ruficollis | reverse complement strand
TCCCCTCCGGTCCCCGCCCTCCCCTTCCCTTCCCTTCCCTTCCCTTCCCTTGCCCCTTCTCCAGTTCTCTTTCTCTCTTTCTGCATTTCTCTGTTTATTTTTTCTCTTGCTTTCTCACTTTCTTTTTCCTGTCTCTCTTTCCTTCTCACCTTCTTTCCTTCCTTCTTTCATTCATTCTTTCCTTCTCCATCTTCTTTCTTTCTTTCTTTCTTTCTTTCTTTCTTTCTTTCTTTCTTTCTTTCTTTCTTTCTCTCTTTCTTTCTCTCTTTCTCTCTCTCTTTCTTTCTCTCTCTCTTTCTTTCTTTCTCTCTTTCTCTCTCTCTTTCTTTCTCTCTCTCTTTCTTTCTCTCTTTCTTTCTCTCTTTCTCTCTTTCTCTCTTTCCCTTTTTTCCTTTTTTAACCTCTTTGCCTCTTTCCCTGCCAAACCCACCCAAGCAGTGCCTGTAACTCCCCAGCAGCTGGAATTCCCTTTATTCCATGCTAGCGGTTCCTCCCTGCTGGAGGCGCTCGGGAAGATCTGAGCGCAGGGAGCAGAGATGCCAGCCCGAGCGCCCTGAATTTCCTCCTTTCAGCGCTGTTATCACCCACTGGCACGATTAAATCGGCCGGGTGCCCCGGCTGTGCCCCGAGCCCCGCTCGGAGCCGAGCGCTCCCGGTCCGGAGCCGATCCGTGCCTGCGCTCGCCGCGGTGCCGGGGGCTCGGGGCAGCTCCGAGCTGCAGCAGGAGCTTTGCAGCCACCCCTGCAGCAGGCAGCGCCCAGCCGGGCTCAAACCCGGCCTTTTGTGCGCCAAAACCAGCGCTGAATAAAAACAAGTGCAGCTGGAAATGTCTCCGGGAGTGATTCAGAGGGGGAACAGCCCTACGCCCATCAGGGAGAGAAAAATCATCTTCCTCGAGAATAGGGAGACACTGAGAAGTCTTAGAGTATATTAGAGCAGCTTAGAGCTCTCGATGTGGGGGAGAAACCCCGGATATTATCCCCGGTGCTAAGGAGATTATCAATGGATTTCACTCCCCAATCCTTTTTACAACCCCCAACTCATTAGAATAAGTAATAAAGATGACATCACAGAGAGGTCTAATTGATCAAAAAGAGCTCCCTTTAACTGTGTCCAGATTCACTCCTGCATTCAATGCCATTTTTTTCCCCCCGCAGAAATTCAGCTCTGCCTTTGATGGAACAGTTGAAAAGTTTTAGTATCAAATCAAACTCGCGTCGTTATTATGCAAAGCTTCCCCCGGTACTCCGCTTTGGTAAATGACCTCTATTAGCATGCAGATTGACTGGGGATTACCAGAAGGTTTCCCAAAATAATCATCAGAAAATGTCTTTCTAAGGGCTGCGTTCCCCCTTCTGCCGGCCCGGCTGCGCCCAGCCCCGCTCGGGGGGCAGCCCCGGCTGTCCCCAGATGGTCGCGGGGCTCTTGTTGTCCCCAGCCCGCCCTGAATAGGGCAGGGATTCCCAGCGGGGGCAATGGTTTTGTGCGGGGCAGCAGGAATTTTGCCCCAGATGCCCCCACAGCCAGGATTTCCCTCCCTGCCTGACCGGGAGAGGTTGGGGAGGAGTGGGGGGTGTTTTCCCCACATCCCTCTTTCATTGCTCAATTTCTGTTGGAATCAGCCCCTCGTGAGCAAAGAAGAGGCTGAGGGAGCTGGGACCCCCCCGAGGGACTTCAGCCCACGAGCATCTCCATGGGGTGTAGCCAGGACTTCCCACAGTCCCACACACACAAAATCCCCAAATCCCCGGGGCTGGCAGAGCCCTCCCAGCCCAGGCAGTGCCAGCTGTGCCCCACGGCCACCTTGTCCCCAGCCCAGAGAACTCAGTGCCACCTCCAAGCCTTCAATGGACAGCTCCAGGTGATTTCCCCACCTGCCTGAGGTGGCTGCAGGAGGCAGAGGGGCTGGGCTTGTACAGACACAGTTTGGTGATTACAGACAAGAATTAACTGATAATTAATGCCACTAAAAGCTGACCAGCTGTGGGCACTGATGCAGAAAATGTCAACACCGGCCCAGGGAAATCTTTGCCCTGTTTGGAGTGACCTGCAGGGCTCCAGAGCTGCCCGTCACTACAGCTGGCACCTCAGCCCAGCCTGAGCTGCTGCTCCTGCTGCTGTCACAGCCCTGCCCTGCTCTCCAAAACTGTCCCCAGGGGCTTCACCCTGCAGCTCCCCAGTCCCTGCCGGGTGCCAGGGCTCCAGGGCTGCCCTGGGGCTCTGGGAGGATCAAATCCCAGCAATGCCAACAGCAGAGGGGCCAATTATCCACTCGAGTGGATCTGGAAATGCCCCTGATTCCCATATTTTCCTTGCTTTTCCCCTGGTGGTGATGTCTTGTTTAGGCTGACCCTGAGCAGAGGCTGGACAGAGCTCCAGAATAAAGCAGGGATTGATTCCAAGGATCTCCTCCATGGATCCACCTGGGGCAGCACAAGAGCCCAGCCAGGGCTGCCCCCAAGATGAACCCAAATGGCCCCAAAATGCACGAGCGCTCCCGGGGTCTCTCCCTGGGATCAGCTCTGCTCCATGTGCACATTGCAGTTCAGTGTCCAATTCCAGCTCAGCCCCTGCACTCCCATCCTGCTTGTTTTTCTCTCTGCAGCCCACGGGGTTTGTGCTCCTGGGCTGAGATTTGGATCATTTGTCCTTGGTGCCCAGCTGGAGCAGGAATTGTTTTGTGTCCCTGCTCTGTGCACAGAGCTCACCATCCCATAATATGAACCCAGACCTGCACACTTAAGCAGCAGAGAATGTGGAAAATAGAAAAATATATAAAAATATAAAAATATAAACATATAAAATAGAAAAATAGAAAAATAGAAAAATAGAAAAATAGAAAAATAGAAAAATGGAAAACCAGAAAAGGCATCATTTCCCCCTGTGGCACAGCTGTGGTGTTGAGTATTTAAACACCCTGCAGGTGGGGGTTCCTCTTCTGTTCTGCTTTTCCCTCAATTCCTGCCCCAGCGTGGGCAGCAGGAGCCCAGCTCAGAGCATTCCCCACTCCAGGAACCATGGATCAGGGAACCAGGGAATGTGCTCTGCTGGAAGGACCCCAAGGATCATCCAGCCCACCCCAGCCCTGCACAGACACCCCAACAGCCCCAACACTTTTTTACCATCTGAAACCCAAGGGTTCACCCAGCTCCTGCCATCAGCTGGGGAACAAACAAATTGGAAAAACTTGACAAACTTGAGAGCTTTTATAGCTGAAATTCTGAACATTGAATCTTCTGACAGAACAAAATCCTTTCAGGTGCCAGAAGGTATCAATGGATTACTGTGGAACAGTTCTCTGTGTAATTATTGGAATTCTCTAACAATTCTGTATCATTTCTCTCCTGTAAAGGTCTTTAAACATGACTGGTTTTCTGTCTTGGGGCATTTGGCTCTCCTGCTACCTTGGTGTCCCCCTTGATTTTTCTCTCAGTCTTGATTTTGGGTCCCTTTTCCCAGTGGACCTGGACCCAGCCTCGTGCATTTACAGTAAATCATTAAAACAAGACCAAATTGCAGAGCTCAAAATCTCCACAGCAGAAGAATTTCTTCTTGGAAGGAGGAAGGTGCCAGTGCTGAACTCCTGGGGCCTTTTGGGGTTTTGTTTTGTCTCTTTGGTCATCAAGTATTTATTGATTCCATTTCTAAAATTTGTATTTTAATGTTGATTTATTAAATTATTTTTTACATCATGTGTGCATTAACAGGATTATTTCCAGGGTCTGAAATTCCTGGTGGATAAACTGACCATGGGCCAGCAGAGTGTTCTGGCATGGCCAGGAGAACCCCTGGGATCCAGGGGAGCATTGGGAAGGGCATTCCCAGCAGGTCAGGGAGGGGATCCTGCCCCTCTGCTCTGCTCCAGGGAGGCTCATGTGGAGTGTCCTGTTCAGTTCTGGGCTCCACAGCTCAAGAAGACCAGGAGCTACTGGAGAGGGTCCAGGGAAGGCCACAGAGATGATTTGGGGTCTGGAGCATCTCTGGTGAGAAGAGGCTGCGGGAGCTGGGCCTGGTTGTGGCATTCACATTCTCTGAACACAGAGAGACACAGTTCTCTCCCAGGATTTTCCTGGGAAAGGCAGTGAGAAGCTCAGAGAAGAGAAGACAATTCTTATCTCCATTCACTGCTCCTGGATTTTTGCACCTGTGGAACGCTTTATAGAGATTGTTCACCAAAAGTGATTTGTTAGTTGGACACCGGTGAGAGTTGTTTGGATTTCCTTGGCCAGCTGGGCCAAAGCTGTGTCCTGGCTGTCTGCAGAAAATCACAGGTTGTTCTTTAGAATCTCTTTTAGTAAGGTATGTAATTTATATAGTATTAATGTCATACAGTATAGTTTTAATAAAGCATTTGTTCAGCCTTCTGAATCATGCAGTCAGAGCAGGTTATTTCCCCGGCTGGGGGCGTCCTGCAGTGATACCTGGACAGTCTGGAGAAGGGAAGGGT
>NW_024529010.1:0-816 GCF_017590135.1 Pyrgilauda ruficollis | reverse complement strand
CCCACCTCGAGCCGTTTCAGCGCCTCCTCGTCGCCCCCCTCCCCCCCGCCGCCGTCCGCCGCCGCCGCCGCCTCCTCCTCGGGCGCCGCCATGACAGCGGGGCCACGCCCACTTCCGGCTTCTTCCTCCCGCCTTTTTCGCCCAGCCGCGCTCCCATTGGCTGCGCCCGCACCAACTTCCGGTCTCCTCCTTTCTTCATTGGCTGCCGCCACACGCTTAAAATGGCGGCCGAGTCGCTGCCCCGTCTCCCTTTTAAGGCAAGGCCACGCCCCCTCATTGATATTGATTAATAAATCCCACCCACAAAGGCGGGGCCGCGTTTCCTTTTAAGGTAAAACCCCGCCCCTTCGCCTTCCCGCCGCGCTTTGGCCCCGCCCCCGCTCCCGGCCCCCTCACGGTCGGACTCGGCACAAAGGTTTGCGGTTTTATTTTAAAAATATTTAAATAAAGAAGTTTTAGCTTTCCCCCCCTTCATAAAACCCGAGGGAAATCCCACGGCGAAGCAGGATTTATTCCAGCGATCAATAAAATAAGCAGATAAGGTAAAGTTTAATTAAAAAAAGGTAAATTAAAGGTTTAAAACTGGATTTTTACAGCGCCGAGACCCTCGGGGCGCGGTTTCCTGCAAGCGGCTCATTCCTGAGGGGAAAAGCTCTCCCGACAGGGGTAAAAAAGGTTAAAAATTCCACCGAAAGTTACAAATCAGTGAAAAATCCTTAAATCTGCCTTAAAATACGGATTAAAGTACAAGAAATTCGATCTGAAGGGGAGGACGGGGGCACACGTGGTGGCGGGGGCAAATCGTGAGGGAAAATC
>NW_024529009.1:0-822 GCF_017590135.1 Pyrgilauda ruficollis | reverse complement strand
AAAAAAAAACCAAAACCCAAAACCAAATACCCAAACCATACAAACCAATTTCTGTCTAGAATGTCTTATGTCTGGAACTACAGTTTTGTCTGCCATTCTGTCTCCACTGGATATTGTGTTTAGGGCCAAGTCTGTGCCTTTCTTCTCCTTGTAGCCCCAGGCTGCATCATTCCCTAAACTGGATCTAGAAACTCTCTGGTCCCCAAGGATTGAGGAGAGGCAGCTCACCCTGCCAGAACCCCAGCTTGCAGAGGGCATAACTGGACTGGTGAGTCCCACCACAGGGTTTCTCAGCTGTCAGGAGCTGTCTCCCAGCTTTGGGTGGCCCCACACAGTTGTAGAATTCTTTCCTTTTCCATCAGCAGATGGGATCAGCACTCAGGACTGCTCCCAGCTGGAGAATAAACCTCATGCATTGGGCTCCTACAGAAGTTAGCGAAGTTGCAGATGTTCTCAGAGGGAATCAGTTTGGTTCTGCTATATTTGTCCCAGGAGCAGGTCCCTATTTTAATGGGACTTCAGGGAACTGAATTCAGGAAGGAATATATAGGATTATATATTATATAGCAGGGGTCGAACTGTAATCAAAACACATGGGGGAAAAAAAACCCAAAAGAAAACAAAAGGAAGATGATTCATGACTCTGGTCATTATCTAAGGGGTGGGCAGCTTCCCAGTGCCACAGCTGATGCCATGGGCAGATGTACAGGACAAATTATGGAATATCCAGCACTGGCCTGGCTACCAGAGTTTAATGATGCCCTGGTGCCAATCCTGGGGTTTGGGAAACTCCTGCAGGATTTTTTTCCTCAGTGCTGGAAG
>NW_024529008.1:0-816 GCF_017590135.1 Pyrgilauda ruficollis | reverse complement strand
AAAGGCAGAGATGTACATGCACAGGAGCCCTGCACATGACTGATAAATGAGCAAATATATGGGGAGATTTTTTCAGAATTATTTCAGCTGTTATACCAATAGTGCCTTCTCTCCTGGTTCTGTGCAATGCTTTGAGCCATTTTCTTGATCTGGTTTCCTTTGCTTGGGTCCCATCAGAGTGCTCAGTTGGGTACAGGCTGTAGGTGCTTGGGGCACTCTTGGAGTTACTCTTGGATCCTGTGAACAACAGGGTTTAGCCCAGGAGGGGAATTTGTGCTGCTTTGCGACCAAGGAGAACTTCCCAGGCTATTTTGTGTTTGCTGTAGGGAAGGTTGGTTATTGCTTTGTATAAACTCACAGACCAGCATGGAGTGTTTGCTTGTGATGTCAGGGCATGGTTGCCACATTGTTGTGGTGACATCAGAAGGTTGCCTTGGTGCATGGAAGGCCTCAGTGTCAGAGCAGGCCTAGGGCTTGCTCAGACAGGAACATCCTCTTGGTTCAGGCATTTGTCAGTAGGCAGCTCTACACTGACAAATGCCTTGTTTTTTTCTAACGTGTTAGCACAGCCTGCAAACTTGCATGACGGTACAACCATGAGTAAGGAACTTTCTGCTGCACTTTTCGCTGCTTATACCGTTTATTATTCCGGCTATTACCTGAGTCACCTGGCACGTAAGTAGAGGTTTTCCCTGGCTGTAACCTAACCAATGGCTTTTGTGTGTTTTCCTGCTCTTTCTTAGTGATTGAGTTGATTCAGAAACAGAAAGGGCATTAGGAATTAGGGTTGCTCCTGTCAAGATGTTCAGCTAAAAA
>NW_024529007.1:0-819 GCF_017590135.1 Pyrgilauda ruficollis | reverse complement strand
AAGTGATACAAAAATGATGAGCTTTGCTTTGTTTTGGTCTTTTAATTTTCTGATTTTATGTTGAGCAAAGTGCTTCATTTTAGTCTGACTCTTTTGAAACAAAATGTTAGAGGAAGTATTTATTGGTTACAAAAGCCCTTCATCTATGGATTTATTTGGGTCAAAAATGCTTAAAGCTGAACACCAGGGCCAGTTGCTGTTCCAGATATGCTCCATGGTTGGTGGGTTCGATGGAGTCATTGAGAAGAGGGTCTGTCTCCTGTATTTCTGTCCCACTCTGTATCTCACTGTGGTTACTAGGGTCCACACTCCAGAAAAATGTTCCTCTTGGCTATGGAAGGGTGTGGCTAAAACCACAGAGCTTCTAGCAGCATCTTGATGGCTTCTTCCTCAGAGAATATCCTGAGTTGAAAGAGGCCCACGAGGATCATCAAGTCCAACTCGGTAGGATCTCTTTGCTCTCTGCTCCCTGGGACATCCAGTCATTGAGATATTGCTGCAATTTTTGATCTTTGCCTTTCAAAGTCCTTCAGCGCTTGCTTTCACCCACCCTCTGTTCTCTGGGCTTTGTTTATTCCCCTTAGTCTGAAAAATGTAAAATATTTGAGGTTTTGTTGTTCAGATTGAACTATTGCTGCTCTTGCTCATGTGTTAGGTTAGTCAGCAGTAAAAACACTGAATCTAATAAGGACCATGGGAGGAACTTCCAGCAAAATCATGTGAAAATGTCTGTGAAAGGTTAGCTGAGCATCTTGGAATCATGGAATCAATTGGGTTGGAAAAGACCTCTAAGGTCTAGTCCAACCATTCCCCTGCTCT
>NW_024529006.1:0-816 GCF_017590135.1 Pyrgilauda ruficollis | reverse complement strand
AAAAGCAGGTTAAGAAGATCCCAAATCAAAGCATACAGGCCATTTCTTAGTTATCTAGCAACTAAAGAAACACATACAATGGGGGTTTAAGTAGAGTTTTTCCATGCCATGTTCTTAAAGCACTCATCATCTCACAAATGCAGGCTGCTGGGTTTGAAGCCAGCCTCTAGCCATTTATTCTAAGTCCAGTCCCAAGCACGCTCAGCCAACAGCCAGGTAGAGGAGAGCACCCAGCACTGCCAGAGATGGACCTGGGGAAACCAAGTTTTGTGCCACGGAGCTCTACAGTGCCTCTTGCTCAATGCTCCTCACTTCCCAGTGCTGTATCTAAGAAGAGAAACAGTCAAATGGCCCAGCTGGGAGAATTTTAGTTCTATGGGGAGGGCAGTGGTCTACACCTTAGTCATCCACATCACTTTGGAGTGTTGCACTGTGCTCTAGCCCAGCTTGTCCTGGGGCACATCCCACCTGTAACTGGAACTTTTATGTCAGCTGCTTCCTTCAGAGACAGAGGAGGTGTGCAATTCTATGTGTTCTGTACCCTGCAAGGGTGTGTAAGAGCCGTGCACAAGGAAATGTTGGCATATCTTGTTCACACAAATCCAGCAATGTTTGTTTCTAGGCATTGTGTAGATCAGTGGTTTTGTAGTCATCGTAACAACAGTGCAAACCTCTTTGTCAGAACTTGCTCAAAACGCATGAATGCTCTTCTAAAGCCATACCTTGTTATCGGATGATTCCCGGGGACCTCGCCCAGATTACACAGCAAGGAAGCAGCAGGGAAGTGCTCCAGTGCAGTGGCACGGGAAGGGGCAG
>NW_024529005.1:0-814 GCF_017590135.1 Pyrgilauda ruficollis | reverse complement strand
GGAGGAGGAGGAGGAGGAGGAATTCCCGGGATTCCCGTGGAATTCCCAGAAGGAGAAGCGCTACGGGGGATTCATGAGCTCGGAGCGGATCCGGACGCCGCTGGTGACGCTCTTCAAGAACGCCATCGGGAAGAGCTTCTCCAAGGATGGGCAGTGATGGGGAAATCCGGGGAAAATCCCGGAAAATCCCACGGGATCCGCGGCCCCTGTAGTGTCCCCTTAGCGCTCAATCCGTCCTCGTTAAAAGAAAATCCCGGGATTCTGGGTGGGAATTCCCAGGGTGGGAGTTCTTGGGATGGATCCCGGTTGGGAATTCTTGGGATGGCGGGACGGTGTAAAATGTTGTAAAGGAGGGAATGGGAAATTCCCGAAGAAATAAAAAAAAAAAATATGGATGGGAAATTCCTGAAGAAATTTTAAAAATCTGGATGGGAAATTCCCGAAGAATTGAAAAAAATCTGGATGAGAGAGCTGGGAGTTGGCGGCGAAAAAAACGGGAATTGGGGTTGGGAATGGGAGGGAAAGGGTTGGGGGGTGGGAATTTTGGAATGAGGGAATGAATTGGAAGCCGATCCCAACTCCAGGAATGTCCCTGGCTCCCCATGATTCCATGGGCACCATTTCCGGTGCCACCGATTCCCATCGCAATCCCGATTCTGATGGCAATTCCCATTCCAATTCCGATCCCAATCCTGATCCCGATTCCCATCCTGATCACAATTCCCATCCCGATTCCAATCCCCATTCCCATCCCGATCCCGATTGCGATTCCGCTTCTGCTTCTGATCTCAATCCCCATCCCAATTCCGATCCC
>NW_024529004.1:0-816 GCF_017590135.1 Pyrgilauda ruficollis | reverse complement strand
TTTTTTTTTTTTTTTTTAATAGTACAAGAAGAGTGGCTCAGGTTCCTAAGCTTAGCTTGGAAAAAGTGTAGTTACCATTTCCTTCCCTTCCTCCCCCAAGTATATTTTCTTTCAGAAACTTCTCCTTTTGCTGGGTTAGGCCAAGTCCAGAAGCAGAAACAATTACATAACAAAATCTGTCACTGTGTTGCAAGTCTGGAGAAGAATCCATCCAGATAAGCCATGTAGCAAGAGATGTTCCTTGGTTTCATCCACCTTGGCCAGGCGCACAGATATTTCCAAGTTTCCACACTTCTTTGCTCAGCAGTCCCCAAACTGCCCAAATTTGTGGCTGCTCTCTAAATTGCTAGCATTTCCCCAACACCCTTCAAGGCAAAAATAATTACTGATATTTCCCTTATCATTACAATGAGAAGCTTTTCAAAATATGAGCACCAGAAATATTTCTCTAAACAGGGAAACACTTTATCGTGACAGCACAAACTCCTGGAAGCTCAAGGGGATGCAGATTGAGGGGGGATGCAGACTGGAGGCAAGCAGGAGGTGAAGCACACCTGATTTTGGGAGCTTTTAGGAAGACAGAGAGCCTAGTTTATTTGAGAATAGGATAACATGATTAGCTCAGTAACATTCTTAAAGTGGTTCAAGTTCTTAAAGTGGTTTCAAGTGCATTGAGGATGAAAAAATCTGGATTTTACACTCAAATATCAGAAAGTTGAGGAGATTGTGGACTCTGAAATAGGCAGCAGGCCAGGCTGTCACACAGCATATGCTGCAAGATAAAAACAGCATTTTACACCAAACATCCTTTTTTTT
>NW_024529003.1:0-816 GCF_017590135.1 Pyrgilauda ruficollis | reverse complement strand
TAAGAGGGGCGGGGCCAGGCAGGGGTGGGGTCAGGGCTGGGGGCGGGGCCAGCCCCAGTGTCACCAAGGCCGGAGCTCCGGACCCTCCCCGGGCCCTGAACTGGGAGCCCTGCGGGACCCCCGGACCAGCCCCACGTCCTCTGGGAGCAGCATTCCTGGGGGATCTCCCTATCCCCGGGATCCAGCATTCCTGGGGATCCGCCATTCCCCTGAACTGCGAGTCCTGCGGGACCCCCAGACCAGCCGTACATCCTCTGGGAGCAGCATTCCTGAGGGATCTCCCCATCCCTGTGATCCCAGAATTCTGGGGAACCTCCCATACCCTCGGACTGACGTTCCTGAGGGACCCTCGGGACCCGCAGTGCCCCTGTGCAGACACCCCACGGGCTGGCTCTGACCCGCGGTGTCCCCGCTGTCCCCACACCGCCACCCTGCCCAGCCCAGCGTGGCTCTGCCGGGGGTCACCCACCCTGCGTGTGTCCCCCCAAACGCATCCGCTCTCTCCGGTGTGCCGGCTTTATTTGGGGGCTTGGCAAAGCGGGGGCGGCTGCCCCAGAAGCGTTTTGGGGGTGGGAAGGGCGGGGGGCTCAACGCAGGGCAGGGAGCGGGCAGCGGAGCTCTCTGCTGGCGTGGGGCTGCTCCCGGTGTCCAGCGGCATTCCCAGGCTCGGGCATCGCTCCCGCCGTGCTCTCGGTCCCCGCCAGGCCCGGGCTCCTGCCGGGGCTCCGCTGTCACCTGTCACAGCAGCGGGAGGCGCCCGGGGTGTCCGGCGGGCTGGGCCGGCTCCGGGCTCTCCCTCCTGGCTCTGCCCTGCGG
>NW_024529002.1:0-816 GCF_017590135.1 Pyrgilauda ruficollis | reverse complement strand
GATTTTTGAGGGATTTTGGGGGAATTTTGAGGGATTTTGGGGAATTTTGGGGATTTTCGAGGGATTTTGGGGAAATTTGGGGGAAATTTTGAGGGAATTTTGAGGGAATTTGGAGGAATTTTTAGGGAATTTTGAGGGAATTTTGGGGAACTTGGGGGAAATTTAGAGGGAACTTTCAGGGATTTTGGAGAATTTTGAGGGAATTTTGAGGGAATTTTCAGGGATTTTGGAGAAATTTCAAGGGAATTTTCAGGGAATTTGAGGAATTTTTTGGATTTTGGGGGAATTTTCAGGGAATTGTGGGGGAATTCCCTGGGATTTTTGAGGAATTTTAGGGATTTGGGGACATTTTTAGGGAATTCGGGGGAATTTGAGGGAATTTTCAGCGATTTTGAAGAATTTTGGGGGAATTTTTAGGGAAATTTCAGGGATTTGGGGGAATTTTGAGGGAATTTTGAGAGAATTTTGGGGGGAATTTCGTGGGAATTTGGGGAATTTTCAGGGATTTGGGAAGAATTTTTAGGGGATTTTCAAGGAATTTGAGGAATTTTTAGGGAATTTTGAGGGATTTGGGGAATGTTCAGGGATTTTGGAGAAATTTTTAGGGGATTTTCAGGGAATTTTGAGAAGTTTTGGGGGAATTTTTAGGGAATTTGGGAGATTTTGGGGGAATTTTTAGGAAATTTGGGATGGGAGATTTTTGGGGAATTTTGGGGGGTTTGGGGTCAGTTCCACCCTTTTTGGGTCACTTTTCCTTCATTTTCCACTTTTCTGCATCACCGTCACCCCAATTAAGCCCCCTCCCCTAATTAATCC
>NW_024529001.1:0-817 GCF_017590135.1 Pyrgilauda ruficollis | reverse complement strand
AAAAAAAATCTCTGTCCTTGAAAGGTTAAATGCCTGATCCTGAAGCATTCTCCCCAAAAAATAATCAGGATCATCCCAACCCTCAGTTGATGCCAGTGGGGATGGAGTTTTGAGAGTTTTAGGTTCATTTACAGAAAACTGAGGGGAGTGAGATGCAGAAATATTTCACTCCTGGAGATTAAGGATGGAAGGCCAGGATAAGAGGCTCCTTTATGAGGAAGATGGTGGGAAATGAGGTTTTCCAGAGCTGCTGTGTGAGGGATAACCTGCTCTGGTGGTTATCCCTCAAAAAATTCCCGTCTGGATCCCTGAAATGTCCTTATCTCTGGTGGGAGGTGGAGAATTAATTGGATTTGTACTGGAAGCTTGGATAGTGCTGGATGCAGGAGAGATTCCAGATGGATTGGAGGTGACCCCACTGGTTGTGTCAGTGATTTTAGGGTGATATTTCCCTTTTTCTCGTGCTCTGACAGGACAGAGATGAGGAAAAGCCTGGAAATCCCTCCAGAGATGGAAAACAACCCCTGAAATCTCAGGAATTATTTTGGTTGGCATTAGCTCAGCCTGATTTAGGTGCTGGGACTTCTTCTTTTTCATTGTGGAGGTGACAGCACTTCACAGCGGCCTTATCCGTGATGGAATTTAAACAGGATTTCTGATCCTAGGAAAAATTATCCATGTGTTTAACATGTAGTTTGGAAAGTCCAAGGGTTAGGGTTAGGAGTTCCACCAAAAAATCCCAGAATTATTGGGGTGGGAAGAAACCTTCAAGTTCATCCTATTCCATCCCATAAGCAAGGACACCTCCCACTATCCC
>NW_024529000.1:0-19916 GCF_017590135.1 Pyrgilauda ruficollis | reverse complement strand
AAGTATTACAAAATATAAAAGCACACTGCAACAAACAACGAAGTCCAAAGGCAGGGTCTGTGCCAGCTGAGCTTCCTGTTGAGAAGATTTCACAAGAGACAGCATCCTGGCAGCATATTGTTTCAAATATACATCACTTATCTCAACCCCCCCACTAGGCTGAGAATTATGAGGGTAAGGTATTCCAAACATCAATTCAAAGGGAGATAATTTAATATCTCCCCTGAGTATGGCCCTTATTTTTGCCAAAGCCAGTGGCAAGAGCCATACCCACAGCATCTTAGTTTCTATCACCAGCTTCAGGCGGTGTTTCTTTATTTCTCTATTCATCCTTTCAATCCGGCCCAAACTCTGGGAGTGCAAAGGGGTATGGAGGTTCCACCGTATCCCTAAAGCAGTCATAACTCCTTGAAGAATTTTTTCTGTAAAATGAGCTCCCCTACCTGAGTGTATTGCTTCCACAATCCCATATCTTGGAAATATTTGTTCCAAAAATACTTTAAAAACTGTGAAAAATGCATATGATATGATTGGCTCTTCGCAAATATTAAAATGAATACTATATGTGTTATGTTGGAAAGTTATGCTGTATTAATCTCTTTTAAGTAGTGTGGTAAATATAGTTTTCAGTCTNTGCTTTTTATTGTCTTTTATTGTCCTAACTTTGATTGTCCAAATTCTTATTGCCCTAATTTTTATTAATATTTTATTACTATTAAACTTCTAAAATTTTAACACAAGTGAATGGCGTTTTCCACAATTGGTGCCATGACTCAGCTAAAACACCTCGCTGCTGCAACCGCAGAAGATTCTGAGTGAGGGAGACGCCCTGCCAAGTTTGGCAGCCTTGCCCTGTTTCTTCTGGAGTGATCGACAGACGCAGATTCCAACTGGTGGACAAAAAGAGACAATAAAACAAAGAAAAGGGAAAAGGCTTCCTAAAACTGCTGTAATTGGTCCCCTAAGACTAAGTGTACATGAGGACCTGGAAAGGAGTACTTTTTCGGGGGGGGGGGGGAGGGAAGGGGGGGGGGAATGTGTGTGTCTATGAGAGGCAGGCTGGTTATCCCAGACCTGCTATGTGTGTGAGGAGTCTCCCACGCTGCAGTTGCGTCTTTTCACAGGAAAAATGGCCAATAAAGAGATGAAGCGAGAGATAAAAGGAGTGGGAGAATCCCCCGGGGTAACTGGGACTGGGTCTCAGTGAAGGGGTGGGACCCCTTGGAGACAGGGAGCTGAGGGTTTTCCTGGCACAATCCACTGGGAAAACGGGATAAAAAAAATAGTGGAGGGGGCCCCTAAAAATTCTGCTGGGTTGAGGGATAAGAATGCCCAAGAGCATCCAGGATGAGACCTGCTGGGTTGAGGGATTAATATGCCCAAGAGCATCCAGGGTTAAGGAAAATTCTGCCGGATTGAGGATATGCCCAAGAGCATCCGGAGTTGCACAAGACAGCTGGGTTGAGGCATAAAAATGCCCAAGAACATCCAGGGTTGGACAACACAGCTGGATTGAAGGATACCCAAGAGCATCCAGGGCTGACCAATAACATCTGAAATTGTAACAAGTGATTTGAAAGTAAAAAGTACCTTATTGTTGTCTTGTTGTGTGTGAAAGTGAAAAATCAGATTCCTGGGCGGATGGGGGGCTGTGGCAAAAGGTGTATGTGACCTGCAAACAAGCCATTGTTTGGCGGGCGTGTGGGGACTGTGGGGACACAGAGTGAGTCACACGCAGACAGCCTCACAGGTGAACTGGCACCAGAGGTGACCAGAGTCAGGGCCCTTCCCAGAGGCCCAGTGATACTGAAGCCCAGAGAGGCTAACCCCAAGGCGAGGGGGGCTACTGTATCGTAGGACCTTTTTAGCACCGCGGCTGTGAGGGGTAGTCATGTGGCCCATTCCTCAGGGTATGGGGGGTGGGAAGTCCAGCTCGGGTAAGGTGTGGAGGTCCGAACCCCTGACTCTGAGGCTATCTCTAGGGAAGAAGGCTAGCCAAACCTCAGGGGAAGGTCAAAGGGTTCAGGGTGGGGGCCACATGGACCAGTGATTCTCTGACAACAGGGGTCCTCTTAGTGTGCTGAAGGTGTGAATGAATGTGTGATAGAAAAGGAGAAATAAAAGTGAGTAAATGTAGATGAATGAAAGTATATGTAATGTAGTGTTTATTTTAAGCTTCACTATGTCTCCTTGGAGGGAGGTGTATTGTATTGTGAGAGGAAGGGTTTTTTGTTTTGTGGAAAGAACGTAGCATTTAGGTTGATAGAGAAAGTGGGAAACAGAGGCAGGGGATGAATAGAAAAGATCTTGAAAAATGGGGCAGAAAACCAGTAAGTTGGGTACAGGGGAAAAAAAAGGCGGAATAAAAGGGTACCAGCAGAGATACCCCAAGATAGCCCTCTGGGAGTTATGTTAGCTAACAGGGATACAAATCCTTGTACAAGGAGAAAAGACAGGGCAAAGATGATCCAATTTTGTATGATAGAATGGGTAAAGAAGGAAATAAGATCTGACCACATTTATTTGCCTAGATACAGTTTTTTTGAAGTTTAGATTTGTCAGGCTCTGAATTTGTTTGTAAATTCAAAAGAACCATTTAATCCAGAAGAAAGAGAATATGCCGCATGCTGGATAGGAGATTGTAGGAGAATAAAAATCTTTAAAATATCACAAACTTCTGAGACAAAGCAAGAAAAGAAAAAAGGGGAAAGAAAAGGGCTGGGAACAAGAGGAAAAAAGAAAGATCCTTTAGAGGTATTACTTCCTCCATTCCCGCTTGCTCCCCCACCATTCGGGGTTGCACCACTCCCCCCCCAGCCCCCATCCCGGCTCCGGCTTCGCCGCTTGCAGCTGTACTACTCGATCCAGACCCTGTGCTGGCTCTGGCCCTGCCGGTGAATTTGTCTGCCCCCATCCCAGCCGCCTGGCCTGCGGCTGCTCAGCCGGCCGTGTCAAGGGTCCCTCCTGCCACGTGGTCTGTGGTCGCCATGCCGGCCATTCTGGGGCTTTCATCTGTCCCGGCTGCCCCTCCCCCGACCGCTACTCCTGCGGCTGCCCCCACTGCCCCACCCCCAACTGCTCTGCCTGTGCCGACTGCACTGGGCGCCACCTCTGCAGCTGCCCCCACCCCACCTGCTTTGTCTACATCGGGTGTGCTGGGAGCTGGCTACCCTGCCGCCATGAACCATGCGCGGGCCATCCATGCTTCTTTTAACTCTGCAGCCTTAAACAAAAATAGATAACTTTTTATTCATAACACTGATGTTCAGGGAAACTTTCTCCCTGAAGAAAAAGCACCTTTGTCACCCTGTTCTTCTAAAGTTCTTCTAAGCCTTCTGATGTTTACATTTTTGTAATGGAGTTTCTCACACACTTTCCTTGTAAATAATGATTGTTTTGCATTCTTTTCTGGAGGAGGAGAGAATTGATGGACTGTTGGTTTGACCAGTGTGGTTGGAGAGGTGTCAATTTCATCCTCCAATCCATGGTCACTTTTGGAATTCTATAAATATTGAGGTTAGGAAATAAATGTGCCCTTTTTTGCCTCGGACATCTCAGCGTGTGCATGTCGTTCATTTCATGTTGTATTGCGACATCTGGTGGCTGCCGTGTGTAGGACAGCGGTGGGTGAGGTCTTATAGTTTTACCCCCCCCCCCCCCCCCCCCTTTTGGGGCGCAACGCCCCCCCCCCCCCCCCGCTTTGGTGCAGTGACTGTGAGCCATTTGGCACTTTGCCTACACCTTTTGTGATAATGGCAACCCCTGTGGTTTCTATGGACGACTCCCTGGTCTCGGATATCTGTAAGGATCTCATGGAGCGGAAACTGGCTTTCGTTTTCTGGAGCGGTTTTGAAAGATTATTCCTGTGGGCCAGAGAGCAAGGATTTTTTCCAGGCCCTGAGGAAGCGTTCACCAGGGATACATGGTGTCTCTTGGGAGAACACCTCATGGAGGCTCTCTCTGCTGATTATAGTGTAGACATGGTACAATTGCTGATACAATGGAAAAGGTTTGGCAGGTTTTTGCAGGGGTTTGAATCCTCCATCTCTCAGGCTTCCGAGGATGTGAGGAGTTCCCAGGGAGACCCTTCCATCTTGGACAAGGACGGGCAGGTTGAGGAGAACGCTGGAGTCCTTTTGGAGGTCTGTGTGTTGGGAGCTGAGGTGGATTTTGAGTTTCTGCGCGAGGCAAAGCCCTTCCCTCCCCACCAGGACGTTGCACTGGGAGACGTTTCTATCTCAGATTGCGACTTTTGTTCCCCTGGTGTGGATTGGGCTCCCAGCCAGCTGGTTCCACATGGCCAGCAAATGGTTGGAGCCCCGCGGGCTTCTGGGGGTCCCGTGGAGTCGGCTATGCTGGCCCTGCCCCTCCCTGAGCCACGGAGGTGGCAGTGCTGGGGGGGGACCCGCCCTTCCTTTGTGCCTTCCCAGCGCTTGGGGGCCAGGGAGCCCCTAGCTCAGCCTCTGCCTCTGCTTGAGCCTGATTCGGTGATAACACTGTGTCCGAATTGCAACGTTTCCACGACATACCCCCTGGGCGCAGCAGGAGCAGAGCTGCCTGCTTAGCCACCAGTCTCAATTTCAGGGGGGGGGGCACCGACCGCATCTGTCTCTGTGCAGCCTGCCGGACATGTGCAGACGGTGGAAGCAGCTGGAGGCGGGGCATGGATCAATTTTCTGTCGGGCCCCACCCTGGGGGGGAGGCAGCCCGCCCTGCTTGCCTCGGGTGGGGTGGTGCCTGCTGTGGGGTTCCGCATCACAGGCGGGACTCTCCTGGGGGCTGTTCCGGATGCCCCCCTTCCCACGCTGCCTCTGCTTGCAGGGCAGAGACAGGCCCGGGCTCAAGTGGCCCTGCGTGGCTTTCCGCCCTGCCTGAGGTGACATTTAAAAAAGAAAAAGAAAAAAAGAAAAATTAACAATGTTAAAAGGAAAAATTAACAATGTTCAGTGTCCACTTGTGGAGGAATCATCAGAGTGATCACTTGTGTCATCTGCATCTGAGTCATCACTCGATGATTCATCCACTTGATGACTTTCAGTTTGGTCACAGTTTCCATTTTGCCTGTCAGCCAGATTCTGTCTCTGCGGTCGCAGGTCAAGGTGAACACACTTTGAAGGTACCCAGCGTACCCCAGTATCTCTTGATACACAAGCATACCCGTGCCCCGAAGCGATAAGGTCATAGGGACCTTCCCACTGTTTGGTGACTAAATTCCACACCCGAACCTTCACTTGAGGCTGATGTGTCTTGTCCAAAGCCTGCAACGAAAGGTGATGATTCAAAATGACAGGATTATTTGAATGCTGCGGCACAGTAAGATGATTGGTGGTATACAAAGCTTTTGCCAACCGACTGTGCTGGGTTACCTTCCACTACAAATCCTGGCAAACTTGTGTGACTCCTTACATGCAGAACATAGAACAGATCAACCCGGGCCTGAATGGCACACCACAAGGTCTTCAGTAAATGAAACAAGGCAGGATTACTGACTCCTTCAAAACTGAATGACCCAACTGCTGTGTGATGTTGGCAGAATCCGTGACTAAATTGAAAGGTTCCTGGGAAAATTTCTCAAATGCCATGACAGCAGCCCTCTATTCAACCAATTGGACTGATCCATCCTCATGACCTTCCAGGACCTGCCACTCAGATCCATCCCTCCAAGTAACAATGGCCTTCCCAGTTTTCCCTGAACTGTCAGTGAAGACAGTGGGTCCTTGCACTGGTTCCTGACTATTTTTGGGCTGCAAAGAGATTTGAGTTAATTTCGCCACCTGCGGTAGCTTGTGGCTGGGCAGATGATAAGTGATCTGCCCTGAAAAGTTTTCCGGAGCACTCTGCAGGGACACACTGTTTGCAAAGCTCCAGTCAAAATCCTCCCGCTGTACCGGGAGTATGATTTTGTGGGATCCACACCCATCAATTGCAAATACCATTGCTGGCATTTGATTATCAAGCCAGCAATTAGCTCAAACAATGTGGTTGCCCTCTTCTGCGGCTGATGGGGCAGGAAAACCCATTCCAACATGTGCAAGGAATCAGACCATTTGTCACTCCACTGGCCAATGATGCCTGTGGGATGCAAATCTGGAGTGGTAATGAACACAGTGACATTAATGGAAGGATCAATGCGATAAACCTGGCAAGCAGAAACATCTATCTGAACCTCATCCAGCACCTGACGTGCCTCAGGGGTCAATGTGAGAGGCGACTTTAAATCAGAGTCTCCCTTTAACAAATCCTACAGAGGAGACAGTTGTGCGTCTGTCAGTCCCAAGTACGGATGTAACCAAGTGATGACACTTACCAATTTCTGGGCATCATTCAGTGTCTTCACCGAATGCACAAATTGCACCTCCTGATGTCGGATTGTCCATTCCAGAATTTTGACCCCCAAATACTTCCAAGGAGTTTGTTGTTGAACCTTTTCTGGAGCCACCTGCAGCCCATGAGAATGCAAAGCATTGATCAACTGAGGCTGTATCCTCAGCAGCTCATCCTGGGTGGATGCAGCCACCAAAATGTCATCCCTATTGTGGTAAAGGTGGGTATCAGGAAACTGCTTGCAAAATCCAGACAAGGCACAGGCCACATACCGTTGGCATAGGGCCAGAGAATTTCGCATTCCTTGGGGCAAAACCTTCCACTGATATTGCTGTGTGGGCTCAGCATTGTTAATTGCTGGCACCGAGAAGGCAAATTTTGGTTTGCCATTGGGATACAAAGGAATTGTATAAAAACAATCCTTCAAATCCATGATGAGGACCAGCCAACCTGCGGGAAGAATGGTAGGTGATGGCATGCCCGCCTGCAGTGTTCCCATGCTTTCCATCACGGCATTGACCTCTCGGAGGTCTTGTAACAACCTCCATTTCCCAGATTTTTTCTTGATGCAGAAGACAGGAGTGTTCCAGGAACTGGTAGAAGGCTCCAGATGACCCTGGTCCAACTGCTCCTGAACCAGGTTTTGAAGGGCGACTAATTTGTCTTGAGGGAGGGGCCACTGGTTCTTCCAGACAGGTTTGTCCACCAGCCACCGTATAGGAGGCATAGGACACTCTGTGCCCTTCATCGCAGTGGCCCCCATCAAAAATCCATCCCGATGCGCACCCCTCACGCGGACAGAACATCCCTTCCCCAGAGTTTAGCACAAGTTGAAGTAACATGAGGCCAAATCATGGCTGTCTTTCCCTCCCAGTTCGTGATCAGTATGGGCTGCTGGCTCACTTGCTGTTCCTCCCAATCCCTTGACAGGTGTCTCCACTGGATCCATGGGCCACTCTGGGGGCCAGACAGCAAGAGAGAGAACTGTGACGTCTGCACTGCTGTCAAGAATCCCGTGGAGGCGGATCTCTGGTGGTGTCGCACCAGGGATGGACAGGGTACACAGCATCTGAGGACATTCTTTGGTCAGGACAGCAGTCCATAGAACTTGAGGCAGCCCAGTGGATCCAAAGCTGCCATCTCCACGCTACCGGTCAACTTTCCTGCAAACAGAAGACTTAAAGGGCACAAGTTGAGCAATCCACGTCCCTTATGGGATAGTGATGGGGGGGGTGGGGGGGTGGGTGTGGAGACCATGGCACAAATCTGTCCTGTGAAATCTGCCTCAATGAGTCCCAGGTGCACAATGATGCCCTGAAGGGTGGCACTAGATCTCCTCATAAGGAGACCACTCATGCCCTCACCCAAGGGACCAAAGGCATCCAGGGGGACCTTGTGTATTTTGCAAGATTCGAAGACAACTGTTGCTGCTGTGCAGACATCAACACCTGCTGAGCCGTGAGTGCTGGCTGCAAGCTGGCTAAGCAGACCTCCATCGGCACCGGGGCTTGGAGAGAAGCTTGTGTCTGGGCACGTCTCCCCTTCACACTCCACTTCCCGTTTCCCGAGCCAGGCAAGGCCTGGCCATTAGCATGAATAGTCGCCTTACAGACATTTGCAATATGGTTCAGCCTTCCACACCAACCACACAAAAACAAGGGAGTTGTGACTTTCTGTACTTTCTTTCCCTGTTTCTTGCTGGCTTGAGCATTCCCCTGCTGTCGCTGCCTGCCCTGCGGCACTGCCCAGACCGGCTGCACAGCAGTAGACATGGCAGGCTGCACAGCAGTAGGCAAGGCAGCCATCTTATGACCTGAGGTGCCTATCTTTGCACAGGCCTCCGCCGTCTGGGAGACAGAAGGATCACCAGGAAGAGCCTCTATGATTCTCCTACAATCGGCATTGCAGTTACTTCTCTCAAGGTGTGTAAGCACAAGCTTCCTTGCCTCAGGATCTCCCACTTGCTTCTCCACAGAGGCTGTCAGCCTCTCTGCAAATTATAGGAAAGACTCATCAGCCCCCTGGATAACAGTCACAAATTACTCCTTTGGAGCAGCCATTTTTATGGTCTGAATCAACGCTGCCATGCCTGTTGTCTGGCACTGATCGAGCACAAGGGGATCAAAGCCAACCTGCCCATTGGGACCAGCATAATCGCCTGTGCCCAACAGCACATCAGTGCCAATCACACATCTGGGATCCTGCAGACCTAGCGTAGCATTCCGCTCCACTGCTGTGACTGCCAACTGAGTCCATTTAGACTCAAAAATGTCAAATTCTACAGGCTGAGAAAGAACACGAGCCAGACTTCAGATGTTGTAAGGTGTCAGTCAAATCAGCAGCAAGCACTCAAGCAACTGCATGACTTCAACAGACCCCAGACCATATTTTCCAACCTTATCATGGAGTTCCATCAAAGCTTTCCACGATATAGTTTGATAGGTGTTATGAGTAATACCCCTAAGCACAGGGAAAGCCTGGCAACCCCCTGGTAAGGTGGCAGCACCTGCTAAGTCCCGTTCCATGGGCTCCACAGGGACAGAGGCAGATGCCTGACTGGGAGTCAGCTCAACACCACCCCATATCACATCCCCTGCAGCATCAGCAGGGCCAGTGGAGACCTCTCCACAATCCAGGATGTGATGCGCGAAGGCACAATCAACCATTTCATTGACCTTAGCTTTGACTTCTTGCCAGAACCACCCATGTTTCCTTGGAAGTACGGTCACCTGACACAGGGGGAGTGTCCACAAAGCCATTGAGGAAGGCCCACCAGCTTGAGGCCCACAGCCCCAGGGGACCACTGGTCTCCTGCTGGCCTTGTCACCATTTGCACCAAAGGTGAACACCGCAGCGTCCTCACGCACTGCAGCCCTGGTATCTGTGGGAGGCAGGGGCGGCGGAGTGTGGTTGGAGAGGTGGCAATTTCATCCTCCAATCCATGGACACATTTGGAATTCTATAAATATCGAGGTTCAGAAATAAATGTGCCCTTTTTTGCTTTGGACATCTCAGTGTGTGTGTGTTGTTCATTTCATGTTGTATTGCGACACACCTTATCAAAACACAATAAGCTCAGCCAAAAGACAGCTCTCCCCTAATCTTTCCTCAAAACAAGGGAAAAATCCCATAGGCACAGCTGAGCAATTAGACCAATTCTTAGGTCCGAACAGTTTTACTTGGGAAGAGATGCAATCTATAATGAAAACAGTCTTTTTTTCTCAGGAGGAGAGGAAAATTATCTGGGCTGCTGGAATAAAAATTTGGGAAAGAGAAAATGAGCAGGGCCCCCCAGAAGATCAGAAAATGCCAAAAGCACCTCCTAATTGGGGTCAAAATGATGAGGAGGGAAGGAAACACCTGAATGATTCTTGTAATTTAATAATCAAGGGAATAAAAGAGGCACCCCAAAGGCAAAATGCTAAAAAGGCTTTTAAGGGACAGCAGGAGAAAGAAGAAACTCCAAGTGAATGGTTAGACAAACTTAAGAGAAATATAAGACGATATTCCAGAATAGACCCTGAGACTATTGTGGGACAAGCTCTGTTAAGGATTAATTTTTTTCACTAATGCCTGGCCAGATATTAAGGAAACATTAGGAAAAAAAAAAAAAAAAAGGAAGACTGGCATGATAGATCACTAGATAAGTTATTAAAAGAAGATCAAAATATTTATGTCCAGAGAGGAAAAAAAAAAGAAAACTAAAGGGAAACAAAAATTATGGTAACCACTTAGCGAGATAAAGTAATTTCCCGAAGAATCTAAAACCCCCAGACACCATTCCTAGATGTGAAAGTCATAGAGACAGGGGAAAGGAAAGGAAAAGAACAAAACTCCAGTACAAACCAAATCTCAAGAGCATTCTCGAAATATCTGTTTTTACTGTGGGGTCAAAAGAAATTATAAAAAAAACCTGCCCTGATCACATAAAAAATCTGAAAATCTTCTGAGAGATGGGCCCAGAAGAGGAATAGAGAAGTCATAAGCTCGATTTTCTGGGGGACAAATACTATCTGGAGCCTGTGCTAACTTTAAAAGTGGGTCCCCATGAAGAAAAATTATAATTTGTGGTAGACACAGGGGCAGAAAAAAACTGGCCTATTAAATATTCTAAAAAGTTATAGTATAAACAAAGACACTGTAAAAAGAGCAAAAAGAGAGAGTTTTACAGTGCCTGTCATTAAAGATGTGGTAATTGAGGGAGAAACTAGAATTTGGATGGTGAAATAAATAGGGCAGGAGATCTTTCTCCTTTTTTAATGCCTTTATTAAAAATCAGCTCTAGTGGGGAGAACTGACGGGTCGCTCCCATGCCGCCGCTGCTCCCAGGAGTGGCACGGAGGATGAGGAAGAATGCAGCTGTGTCCGCTGGTATGCAGGCAGAGCTGGGGCTTCCGTCCTCACAAGAGCAGTAGGAGATTCCACCTTCAGTCTGACATTCGAGGTCCTCTTTCCAGCCGACATCCTTTTAGGTTAGGGTGAGAGGTAAAAAGGATCTTAGCAGACATGGGATTAAGTTCCTCACCTTTAGACATCACTTAGATCTCTTAACTCCATGTTGGCACGTTGTTTTAAGGGTTTTTCTTGCAAGATTTGGTGAGGGGCTTCCTCATCTGCATACCATCTCTGACGTCACCTCCCCCCCTCTACCTGCAGCCTCAGGTGTCATCCTATGGGAAGCAGCAGGGGAACAATTGAGCTGATTTCTAACCATTAACAGTTAATTGAAGAAAAACTATTAACAACAGGTGATTACAACATGAAGTTATTAACAACAGAAATTGGTTTAACTTCTTAACTCTGTAACTTAAAAAAAATGGACAACTTTTCTACTCATAACAGATGGGGGATGTGACAGGTACACACAGGCAGTAAAATTTTTGTATGGAAAATTGACAGAGGGAGATGATATAAAGTGGACCAAGGAAGATGATGTTAAATTAGAAGAGTTGAAGTTAAAATTGGCCTCAGTACCAGCTTTAAGCTTACCCTTGTTAGAAAAACCTTTTCGTCTGTACGTAAATGTAGAAAATGGGGTAGCTCATGGAGTTCTGGTTCAGGAGTGGGGAGGAGTACAGAGACAAGTAGCTTGTTTATCAAAGATGTTAGACTCAATGAGCCACTGCTAGCCAGTATGTATTCAAGCTATAGCACCTACTGCAATCCTAGTAGAAGAAAGTCGTAAGCTTACTTTTGGAAGTAAACTAGTTGTGTGTACACCTTGTGTGGTCTGAGGTGTGTTGAATCAGTGAAAAGGGAAAAAAAAAAAAAAAAGGAAGACTGGCATGATAGATCACTAGATAAGTTATTAAAAGAAGATCAAAATATTTATGTCCAGAGAGGAAAAAAAAAAGAAAACTAAAGGGAAACAAAAATTATGGTAACCACTTAGCGAGATAAAGTAATTTCCCGAAGAATCTAAAACCCCCAGACACCATTCCTAGATGTGAAAGTCATAGAGACAGGGGAAAGGAAAGGAAAAGAACAAAACTCCAGTACAAACCAAATCTCAAGAGCATTCTCGAAATATCTGTTTTTACTGTGGGGTCAAAAGAAATTATAAAAAAAACCTGCCCTGATCACATAAAAAATCTGAAAATCTTCTGAGAGATGGGCCCAGAAGAGGAATAGAGAAGTCATAAGCTCGATTTTCTGGGGGACAAATACTATCTGGAGCCTGTGCTAACTTTAAAAGTGGGTCCCCATGAAGAAAAATTATAATTTGTGGTAGACACAGGGGCAGAAAAAAACTGGCCTATTAAATATTCTAAAAAGTTATAGTATAAACAAAGACACTGTAAAAAGAGCAAAAAGAGAGAGTTTTACAGTGCCTGTCATTAAAGATGTGGTAATTGAGGGAGAAACTAGAATTTGGATGGTGAAATAAATAGGGCAGGAGATCTTTCTCCTTTTTTAATGCCTTTATTAAAAATCAGCTCTAGTGGGGAGAACTGACGGGTCGCTCCCATGCCGCCGCTGCTCCCAGGAGTGGCACGGAGGATGAGGAAGAATGCAGCTGTGTCCGCTGGTATGCAGGCAGAGCTGGGGCTTCCGTCCTCACAAGAGCAGTAGGAGATTCCACCTTCAGTCTGACATTCGAGGTCCTCTTTCCAGCCGACATCCTTTTAGGTTAGGGTGAGAGGTAAAAAGGATCTTAGCAGACATGGGATTAAGTTCCTCACCTTTAGACATCACTTAGATCTCTTAACTCCATGTTGGCACGTTGTTTTAAGGGTTTTTCTTGCAAGATTTGGTGAGGGGCTTCCTCATCTGCATACCATCTCTGACGTCACCTCCCCCCCTCTACCTGCAGCCTCAGGTGTCATCCTATGGGAAGCAGCAGGGGAACAATTGAGCTGATTTCTAACCATTAACAGTTAATTGAAGAAAAACTATTAACAACAGGTGATTACAACATGAAGTTATTAACAACAGAAATTGGTTTAACTTCTTAACTCTGTAACTTAAAAAAAATGGACAACTTTTCTACTCATAACAGATGGGGGATGTCTTATTGGTCCCTGGGGCAGGTAGCAACTTATTAGGAAGAGACTTACAGATGATATAAAGTGGACCAAGGAAGATGATGTTAAATTAGAAGAGTTGAAGTTAAAATTGGCCTCAGTACCAGCTTTAAGCTTACCCTTGTTAGAAAAACCTTTTCGTCTGTACGTAAATGTAGAAAATGGGGTAGCTCATGGAGTTCTGGTTCAGGAGTGGGGAGGAGTACAGAGACAAGTAGCTTGTTTATCAAAGATGTTAGACTCAATGAGCCACTGCTAGCCAGTATGTATTCAAGCTATAGCACCTACTGCAATCCTAGTAGAAGAAAGTCGTAAGCTTACTTTTGGAAGTAAACTAGTTGTGTGTACACCTTGTGTGGTCTGAGGTGTGTTGAATCAGTGAAAAGAGGAAAAGATAGGGAAAAGAAAAGAAAGTGAGAAGGCGAGGAAGAGAGAAGTTGAAGAAGGGGGAGGGATTTTTGGCAGACTGGGATGTTGGAATGTGGAGTGATGATGTCTTGCTGCTGGAGAAGGACAGGAGTTTGAATGCAGTTTCCGTATGAAGGGCAGGGAAGTGTCTTAACACATGGTTGTTTAGAAGTTGTTCAATGCAGAACTGGGGTCTGGGAAGGGTTAGCAGAACAGGCCCTCCTTGAAGGGAAAAGAGGATATGTTGACTAAGGAAAAAGAATGCCAGGAGCACCTGGGGATGCCAGGTTTGGGGTTGCCAAGGTCGGGAGGTGTTTGACTGCTCTCGTATGAACGGCAGGGTCTCAGGAGCTGCGGCAAGGGTGGATTCATGGGGATGACCCGGCCCGGCAACTCCCAGTGTTAGCCCACCTGGTAGAGGTGGTGCAGGGAACGGTTTGCTGGGGGCACTGCTTGGGTTTGGGGGCTGGCTTGGTTGTGCCAGAGTCCCAGAGGGCAAGGGGTTACCGGATGTGCTCGCCGGCCCAGAAGCCGTGCTGGGTGCGGATTGCGCGGGTTTGCCACCCAGGAGCAGGCTGGGTCAGTGTCAAAGCTGACAAGGGTGGCTCCCAGCCTGCTGGGATCCCGAGCCCAGGATGGCAGCCTCGGCCCAGGCAAGTAGGTTGAGAGAGAAAGAGAAAAAAAAAAGAGAAAGAGAGAGAGAGAGGGGTGGAGAGAGAGAGAAAGAGAAATAGAGAGCAAAAGGGACCTGAGGCATGCCCCCAGGGTCCCGGCACCGGTGGCTGTCTGCGAATTCCTCCTTCCGATCCTGCTAGGGCAGGGTCTGCCCTGGCCGGGGCCACTGAGGTGCAGTGGCAGCAGGGGGGGAAGGGTGAGGGACAGCATTAAAAGCACTGCTGTGAAAAGAGGAAAAGGGGCCAGCGCCAGAGATAAGATCAAGGCAGAGATAGCCCTGATCTCTCACTAGCTCTCCAAACCTCACAAAGTTGTTTATTTTTTTAAAGCAAGATTTCTTTTTTCTTTGTTTTCTTGCTGTTAAGAAGAGTAGGCTTTTGTTCTGAGGAAATGTTGCCTAAAGTGTAAACATCTAGTGTTAAATTTGGCCTGGCCTTTCTTGTTTAACTAATTGTGGCTCACAAAAAGAAGAACTTGCCTTTGCAGCTGTTAGCACAGCTGGATACAAGAAGAGGCGGCTGTGGAAAAAAGCTTTTTGTTAAACACAGAAAGTTTTGGAGAAAGCTGATATAGTATTGTCTTCCTTTTGTCACTGTCCCTATGCTATTAAGAAGTCCTTTTCAGGTACTACTGAAGCAGCAATCCAAACCAGGGAAAGAGGGTGGATTCATGCCAGCAGAATCAAAGGACTTGTGAAGGAACCTGAGGAATGGACTATCACATTTAAACTGGGTGATACCAAATTGACTTTCAAATGGGGTGTGGGTGGTAATGAACTGGGAAGACCCAAATGATCCAAGGAATGTACAAAGAATCACACCTAATTGAGAAATAAGGTCAAGCTTACATCACTGGTTTCAAGTACTGCCTGAATAAGCCCAGAGATGCCTCTGACACCTCCTTGGGGAGGAATACTTCCACTTCAAAGAGGAGGATCAGGACTGTTTTGGTCAGAGTTCCTAAATTCTGACCTTAGACTGTGACTTGTACAGGGAAGAGGTGCAATTATCATTTCCATCAGTGACATACTGTATACTTTATTTGATTCATCCCAATACTGGACACGCTAGCTGGTTTATAAGTAAATGTTTAAATTGTGGGAATAATTGGTATTGTAGTTCACAAAATCTATGCTCTCCTTTCAAGAAGTGGAGAGTACTAAATCTATCTCCTATCCAGATAGAACTCAAAACAACTGAAATAATAACTTTGTTTTGTGGGTGGAAATTATTAGTGCCTGTTGAATGAGAGATACCTGAGGAATGGTGGGAAACCACAGTTAAGGAGTGTCAAAAACTATTTGCCTGGAAATTAGTAAAAAGGAAGTCACAAAGGAAAAAGAGGGCAAGCCTGGGTTGACCACTACACTGCCACCAAGAAGATCATATACACCTGCTATGGGTTGCAACTTCATAGGCAGGGAAGGTGGGGGTATAAGCCATACCAGACCTCTGTTACTCCTTTTTCTTTCACTCATTTGGGGTCTTTTCCCTTTTGGGATACTGGCAAGATCATGTCACAAATGCTACCGAAAGCATTACATAGAAAGAAAACAAAGTTTCTCTTTTATTACACACACGCATGTCAACAGTCACTGTTATAACCCATCCAAATTAAGTACCTGTAGGCAAAACGAGAAAAAATATTGGATTTCAAGAAACTCAGGAAAAAGTGGTAATAGACGGGTGTCATGATCCACTAGTACAAGCAGGGATCATGATGGTTCGTTAACTGATCTCAGAGAGCAAGAAACAACACAGAGGGGATTTCAGTATTAATCAAAACAAATGCACCTTTTATTGAGTGCCCACAGCAAACGCGATAGAAAGATTAGAAAGGAGATAAAGGAGAGAGAGAGAGAAAGAGGGGGGGAATATAGCTACCAACGGAGAGACGAAATCCTCGTGGTCGGCCAATAGATCCATCTTGTCACATTGGGGAGAATCTTAAAGTCTTGGTTAACTCAGGGGTCTGCAGGCAACACTTGGTAAACATCTCCCTTCAGTCAGGCCAGCACCCCTGTGTTAGAATTATAAGGGTCCCAGTCTCAGTCCTTGGGAGGGGGCTTCAATCTCCATCCGTCACAGTGGTCGTGAGGCAGATGAGGGATTTTCCAGTGGGATCACCAAAGTTACCCCAGAAAGTCAGACTTTCTCCAAAGTGAGTGGCATCTGGCCAAGAGGTGGGGAAATTCATGGGCTGTTGTGATGAGTGGGTATCGTGAAGCAGGTGTAAGCGTATAGAGCAAGCTGCTCCTTGCCAGTCCCTGTCTGAAGCAGTGTACCATGGTGGCACAGCAAATACACTGGCAAAACAATCACTTGGCGAGCATCCACCTCAACCAGGCCAGAACTCCAGTAAGGGTCGTAAGGGTCTTAGTCTCTGTCCTTGTGACCATTGTGAGGCAAAAGAGGGAAACTTCAGACTGTCTCTTACAACGGGGAATTGAATGTCCAAAAGAAGAGACATGGATTTGTTTTACATTTGATCTTAGAGATATAGCCCAAGATTCGGTAAAAAAACAACTAGTAAACAAAAAGGTAAAACCAGCACAGCAATCTAACTCTGTATTGGCCCCAAATTATATGCTGAATCATATTATAAGACTTCAAGCAGTTATAGAGATGATAACAAACAAAGCTGCTCAGGCATTGGAATTAATATCAAGTCAGCAGAACTAAACAAAAACTGTAATATATCAGAATAGGTTGGCTTTAGACTATTTATTGGCTAAAGAAGGGGGTGTTTGTGGAAAGTTTAATGTAGACGCAGGGGTCCCCCTGACACAGGTGTAATTAGCACTGACTCCATGATGCAGAAGGCTGAACCATTTCTTTATTCTTCTATACTATATTCATACTATATTCTTAAGAAACTCGTAACCCCTTCCAGCCTGTCCAATACAGATTTGACCTCATTGGTCAACCACCCAAAACACTGCCACCCTTTGGTAAAAAAATCTCCATAACACATTCCACATTTGTGAATATGCAACAGGTTATTGCTTTTAAGGGTTAATCCTTTGTTAGCAAATCATGCTTTTGTGACAGTGCAAAAAGCACCCAGATGTCCGTAATTCTTTCTTTTTTATTGTCTTTTATTGTCCTTTGATTGTCCAAATTCTTATTGCCCTAATTTTTATTAATATTTTTATTGCTATTTTATTACTATTAAACTTCAAAAATTTTAACACAAGTGAATAGCTTTTTTCACACCCTGATAAAAGCAAATCATCCACATACTGCAACAACCTAATTCCTGAGAGTGGAGTAAACTCTCTTAATATTTTCTGCAAAGCTTGCCTAAACAGAACCGCTGGCCCTGTATATCCCTGTGGGAGGACTGTTCATGTCAATTGTTGTTTTACCATTTTCCCTCCTTCTTCCTGTTCCCACTCAAAGGCAAGATACCATTTACTATCTTTGGTAATCGGGCATCCCCAGAAAGCATCCTTCAGATCTAGTACTGAATAATACTGATGTGAAGAAGGGATCTGATTCAGGATTGTATAGGGATCCAGAACTGTGGGATGCCTTGGTTTGACAATTTAATTTTTTATTAAGTCCTGCACCATTCTGTAGGTTCCATCTGGTTTCTTAACTGGAAGGATAGGGGTGTTATAAGGAGACATACATGGCTCCAAGGGACCTGACTTTAGCAGGGACTCAATAACAGGCTGTAACCCCTTCTTTCCCTCCCTTGAAAGTGGGTATTGCTTTTTAGACACCACTTGTCCTGGTTGTTTCAAAGTGATTTGGAGAGGCTCTATGTCTAGTTTTCCATACTTCCCTGGGGTTGCCCACACTTCCGGATTTATTTCAGCGTAAGCCTTCTCAGACATTTTACACAAAGATATCATAGTGTTGGACTCTCAGAGCTTTCTGCAAAATCATTAATTTCTCTGATGACCCAAACAAAATCCCCAAAAGAAAATCCCAATTCTTCCATGTAAAATCCTCATTTCCCAAATATTCTTCTATCTTTTCCCCCACCCCTATGGGATCATCCAAATATGGGGGTGGTTATTTTTTCAACCCTCTTATATCCTGGGTTTTAAGTGGTACAATTACAAACCCAAACACTCCTCCTTGACCCCCCAAAGGAACTTGGTGGAGTGGCATCTGGCGTACCCCTGTCTCTTGGGTCTGGGGGGCTTCTGATGTCCTAAATTGAGTTCCTCTTCTAGTTCTAGGGGGAGATAGGATATGCTGCTCCTCTTCCCCCACACGATCATTATTCTCAGGTGGGGCTGTAAGAAGAGCATTTCCCTGATCCCCTTACTCTGGGAGTTGAAGATACAGGGGACCTGCAGATGGCCCTGGGTCAGCTGGCAGCACTGCAGGACAAGATGGGGGAAGGTGCTGAAAAACATCCCAATCCTCATTGTTTTCCTCTTCCTCCCCTTTTACCTCTTCTCCCATTTTTCTTAACACATAGATTTCTCCTGTTCCTTGTCTAATCCATATTAATCCAAATGCCCTTTCAATCCATCCTTTCCAATTCTCCTCTAAATACCTCCACAAAATTCGACACAAATTAATTCTATCTGTTCCATAAGATGGCCATATAAGCCCCTTTGGCAACTCGTACTCTGGCCACACACAATAACAATATTTTACCATGATCTCCACAGTTCCCTCTGGGTGAATGTATAATCTCTTCCAAGACCTCAGCATTCTCTCCAAGGGACTCTTCGGGGATATTATGGGATTGTCATCCTTTTTGCTGGGGCCCCTTCCCAGCTTTACCCCTGCAACTCTCTGTGGGATCTCAGCACACCACTGTTAGGTGAAGGAGAGCACACTGCCCCTTCATGGGTGCAGTGTTCCATGAGTTGAGCAAACACACCCGTAGACAATAATTTGGCTTGGTGGGCCAGTCAGACCTGGATTTTCAGAACAGGATCTTTTCCTTTCCCCGGTGGTCTCAACTTTCATGACGATCGAGAGGCAAAGAATCAGGGAAATTTCAGACAGATGCTCACAACTCTGTGTCATTTTTTACAATACTAATTTGCATTCCCACTTTAGCCATCAAATCCCTTCCCATTAAATTACAATCACAATTAGGAACCAACAGGAATTAATGCATTTCAAACTTGTCTCCCACATCTATTAATAGGGGTTGAATAAAATGCACTTCATCCTTCCCACTCACTCTTTGAATAGCCAATGATCTTTTTGACAATTTCTCCCCATTAGGTATAAAATTCAAGGTGGATCAAGAGTCCCTTGTGTCTACCAGAAAACACACCTCCTCTCGATCCGGACCCACCTTAAAAGTTATCCAGGGGTCCAGAGTGGTGGGTCCTTGATATAATGGGAGGCCCTGACACCCCTAACAATACATTTCCATTAGCCTCTGGACTTCCTCCTCCTGAGGGTCTAGCTGTCTCTGCTGACACTCCCTTTTGCAATGCCCTTCTGCCTGGCAGACAGCTCACTGGTTTCTCCCCAACCGATGTTTGGGTTGGCTTTCCCCGGCCGAGAAGCGAATGCCTCTGCCACTTCCTTGTGGCATACCCAATCCCCTCTGCCTGGGGGACCCCTTGGACCCTGTGGTTTATTTCTCTGGGGCTGCAAAAATTCTGCCATCATCTTTGCCTTAGCTTTAACCTTTTCCTCATCTCTTCTTACATATATCTGTTGTGTTTTTCTAACCAATTCCTCCAGAGGCTTATTTTGCCACTCTTCATCTTTCTGTACTCCTTTCCTTATATCAGGCCAGGCCTTAGTAACAAACTGTACCTTCAGCAATGTGTCAAAGTCTGGCCCCTTAGGATCCATCCCCCCATGCTTTTGCAGGGCATCCCTAATCCTTTCCAACCAATGAGAAGGGCTTCCATGTTTCTCCTGTTCTATCGACATAGCCTTACCTATATTGTTAGTTCTGGGAGTGGCTGATTTAATTGCCCTAATCAAATAAGCACAGTAATCTTGGAGGCGAGCCAGACTGGCCTTATTTGGGTCCCACTGGGGGTCAGCC
>NW_024528999.1:0-817 GCF_017590135.1 Pyrgilauda ruficollis | reverse complement strand
TGCTTTAGAGAAGACTGATTTTCAGGGAGTGGTTACCCAAGAGTCTGTAGCTCTCTCTGAATCGGCAATTCATTTTTAAGACTGTTTAATGTATGTGAAAACGTATATAGGACTCCAAAGTATATATATGAATATATTTGTGTGTGTGCACATATAATTTCTGCACGCTTGACTCACATCTGGGTATGTGAATATCTTGCCTATAATCCTGTGGAACTTCATTTTCTGGCAGATGAGTCTGTATTAATTCCTGAAACCCTGAGCAACAATGGAATTACTTTGCAGTGTTGGAGGGGAAAACATTACAATAAAAATGAAGCATACTTTTAATTATCTGTAGTCATTTGGATGAAATCTATAATGAGCTTGATAAATGCTGATGCTCTAGGCATCAATTTTTCAAATGACAGTAGAACCCAAAATATCTGGGAAGGCATTGTTAGCTCAGACTGCACAATATTTTTGAGGTCTTGGTTAGTAGGAATAATTAAAATGACTTATGTAAGATAAGTGTCATATCTCTGTCAGCAACTAAATGTTAAATGTTATTATAAACTAATTACTTCCTGGAATTGAAAAGAAAATTATAATTTTGCGTCTTAACCGCTAAAAGATGGTGTCTGATCCTTCTCTCACTAAACCAGTGACTTCACTGCAGCCTCAGAGTGGGTGAGGAGCGAGTTTGGACCCAAAACCTCCCTGCAGAGAGGAGTCACAGTCTGCTTGTGACATTAATCAGTTCCTACATGAGTGCAGGGAGCTGGGGCTGTGGGGTTTCTCTCTGTGTTGGGAGTGCAGGAGGAGGAGGAGGAGGAGG
>NW_024528998.1:0-817 GCF_017590135.1 Pyrgilauda ruficollis | reverse complement strand
TGGGGTGAGGGAGGAGATTTTGGGGTCGCGGAAAGGATTTTTGGGGTGGGGAAAAGAATTTTGGGGTCCCGGAGGAGTTTTTGGGGTTCCTGGGGAGTTTTTGGGGTGAGGAAAGAGATTTTTGGGGTCGGGGAAGAAATTTTGGGGTTTCTGGGGAGATTTTGGGGTGGGGGAGGAGATTTTGGGGTCACGGAATTTTGAGGTTTCTGGGGAGGTTTTGGGATGGACAAAGAAATTTTGGGGTCCCGGAGGAATTTTTGGGATCGGGGGCGGGGATTTGGGGTCGGGAGGAGATTTTTGGGGTCACGGAAAGGGATTTTGGGGTCCCTGCAGGGATTTTTAGGGTTCCAGAAGGAATTTTTGTTTCCCAAAGCATTTTTGGGGTCCCAGGGCATTTTAGGGGTCCCTGCGGGGATTTTTGGGGTCCCTGCGGGGATTTTTGGTTTCCCAAAGCATTTTTGGGGTCCCTGCAGGAATTTTCGGGGTCCCTGCGGGGATTTTGGGGGGTCCTTGTGAGGATTTTGGGGTCCCAGAGCATTTTCGGAGTCCCTGCAGGGATTTTTGGTTTCCCAAAGCATTTCTGGGGTCCCTGCGGGGATTTTTTGGATCCCGGCAGGAATTTTGGGGTCCCTGCAGGAATTTTGGGGTCCCAGAGCATTTTTGGGGTCCCTGCAGGGAGTTTTGGGGTCCCAGAGCATTTTTGGGGTTCGCTCTCCAGGCTCGGCATGGCCCAGCAGGAAACCTACGGGAACTGGCTCGGGGGGGGGCGCCTGCAGCGGCAGCCGGGTAACCCCAAATCCTTCCCAAAATATCCCAA
>NW_024528997.1:0-818 GCF_017590135.1 Pyrgilauda ruficollis | reverse complement strand
GGTGTTTCGGGTGTTTTTGGGGTGTTTCAGGGTACTTTCGGGGTGTTTGGGGTGTTTTGGGGTGTTTGGGGGTATTTTTGGCGTGTTTGGGGGTGGTTTTGGGGTTTTCAGGGTGTTTTTGGGGTGTTTTTGGGGTGTTTCAGGGTGTTTTCAGGGTGTTTTTGGGATGTTTCGGGGGGTTTCAGGGGGTTTTTGGGGGGTTTCGGGGGGTTTTGGGGGGTTTCGGGGGGTTGTGTTTTGGGGTGTTTCGGGGTGCTTTGGGCAGTTTGGGGGGTGTTTTGGGGTGTTTCGGGGTGTTTCGGGGTGTTTCAGGGTGTTTTTGGGGTGTTTTTGGGGTGTTTCAGGGTGTTTCGGGGTGTTTCGGGGTGTTTCAGGGTGTTTTTGGGGTGTTTTTGGGGTGTTTCAGGGTGTTTCGGGGTGTTTCGGGGTGTTTCAGGGTGTTTTGGGGTGTTTTTGGGGTGTTTTTGGGGTGTTTCAGGGTGTTTCGGGGTGTTTCGGGGTGTTTCAGGGTGTTTTGGGGTGTTTTTGGGGTGTTTTTGGGGTGTTTCAGGGTGTTTCGGGGTGTTTCAGGGTGTTTTGGGGTGTTTCAGGGTGTTTCAGGGTATTGGGGCTGGGGTCCCACCTGCAGCGCCCGCAGCAGCCTCGTCCCCAGCCCCAGCGCGGCGCTGGCCCCGGCGGCCCCGAGCGCGGTGACACCGCGGGTCACCCCCCGGGTCACCCCCAGGGTCACCCCCCCGGGACCCCCCCCCTGCAGCGGCAGCAGCAGCAGGTCCCGGAGAGCCCGCCCTGGGGACAAAGGGGACACTGGGGACACTGGG
>NW_024528996.1:0-817 GCF_017590135.1 Pyrgilauda ruficollis | reverse complement strand
AAAAAAAATTTGGAATAATTAACTAAGATTTGTATAATTAAGGATTTAAAATACTCTCCCCCCAAAAAATAAAATCCTGGGATTTCAGAATTTCTGATGGAAAGCTTTGATTCCTGATGAAGCTGAACTGGGTGTTCCCAGAGCAATCCCAACATCCTCCAAGTGGATGTAATTGAAATGTTTTCCTGAAAAAATGATGGCATTTGGGTTTGGTGATGGTTTTCCTGAGTTTTGGAGCTGATCCCGATGCTGGGGCTGGAATTCCCACCCACAAGTCCCATCCAGATCCCCAGGATTTCATGGGTGGTGTCCCCACCCATCCCAGAACTTCCCAAAACCCCAAAAATGGGGGAATTCCCCTCCAGTTTTGCCAGTGCCTCCAAATTTTCCATTTCCAAAGGGCACCAGGGCACACCCAAGGTTCCCTGGCTGCATAGCCGGGAATATCTGGAATTTTGGATCAGGAGCTAGATGCTGGCTGGAATTTTGGATCGGTGGTGGGAAAGGGGCTGTGCTGGGAATGGGTTCCCGGATGAGGGTCAGGGACAATTCCCACCGCGCTGGTGGCTGGAAGCACAATTCCCAAAGGCCGTGGCGGAGGGTTTGGAATGGTTGGCGCAGCGGGATGAGCTGGAATGGCAGCGGAGGGATGAATCCATCCACTCGGAACAGGGCAGCAGGGTCACGGAGCCGCCATTGTGAAACCCGCGGGTTCGGGCAGCGATCCTGATGGATTACACAACACCAGGATCTGGGATCCGAGCCCCAGTGGGGCCGGAGAGAGGAGAACGAGGAGGGAAAAGGAGGAAAAGGAGGA
>NW_024528995.1:0-817 GCF_017590135.1 Pyrgilauda ruficollis | reverse complement strand
AAAAAATCTTTCTGCCTGCACTGACAGTCAGAGCCAACTACGCTTTGCGAACTTAAAATTCAGTCATTGTTTCAGGGTAGATGTATGTAAGATCATTAAAAGAATTTATTTAGAGGAATGAGGTTAGCTTCTTGATTTTTGAAAAACACTTAAGTTGTCATAGAATTCTGATGGTGGAAAGCGTGTGTACCTCTGTGTATTTGTTAGTCTTGATGCTTTGTGCATTCAGGTGAGCTTTTACTGTCTGCAACAGAGCACTCACCTTGAAGTTATTGTTTCAGCATCTTAAACAGATTTAGACTACACATCTTTCATGATGCCTCTGTAAACGTTTTGGCTCAAACTGTGTTTACAAGTGTGGCTAAATGATCCATGGTGGAAATGTAGTCTAATTGAAGCCCGTGTTTCATTGTTTGTTATATGCAGGAATCACCTTATTATTCTGTTTGCAGGTAGGCTGGTGTTGAATCTTAGGTTTTTTTTTTAATTTTTCAGAATTTAAACCAATCTGTAGCCCATGACTGGACCTCAGGTTTACAAAAACTGATTTTGAAAAAAGAAGATGAAATCAGAGCAGCAGATCGCTGTAGAATTCAGCTGCAACTCCCAGGAAAACAGGACAAGTCAGTAGAAATCTTGATTACAAAATTTTCTAAATTGGTTTGTGTATTAGGTATAGATACTAGTGTATAGGTATATGTACTAGTGAGGATTTGGGAATCTGTAGCTCTTCCCTCCCTTCTGTTTCCATAGTAAGCCCCTGAGTTTTGCTCTTAGGCCATAATGCTGGCAGCTTTAATGTTCCAGAGCAGCACTG
>NW_024528994.1:0-817 GCF_017590135.1 Pyrgilauda ruficollis | reverse complement strand
CATGGTCACCTGCACAGTGAAGAAGTTGTCCCTCTCTGGTTCACCAGGTGGGTGCAAACAGAGAGAGAAGCTCAGTGATGCAGCCCTGCAGGATCACCTTTTGGGTCCTGTTGGGCTCTGGGCAATTATATGCACTTCTGTATTGGTTTTTGGATTTTACATGGCAAAATCTTCTATAAATTCAAGTAGTGACCACAACACAAGCCAATACCACTGGATGAAGTAACTCAGTGTCAATGAACCTGATACAGTATCTGAAATCAACACTTTTATTCAAGCATTTGGTAAGCTTATGATGGGACAGGCACAGCTGGAATAGATTTAGATACATGTGCTGAGCTTTTCTATAATTACATAAAGAAGATTTTGTAATACTTTCTTGCCCCATTTGGTTTGTTGTAAATCATGTAAGTCCAGAGTTGAATGCGTACTGTCACTGGTCAACAGAACTGGGTCTATCTTTGTATCACTGGACTTTTTAGAATTGTGGACATTTGTGGTCCTCTTGACAGTCAGCAAGAGAGGGAAAGTTTAGTTGTGAGACCATCCTGACAAAGGTTTTCCTGACAAGTGACTCTCTCATGAGAGTTTTGTAATTCAAACCATACTTATGGCATGAATACTGCACCCTGATGTGCTGTATCCTCGTGAGCAGGTTTGGAAAGAAGAGACAGCTGCGGGAAGAAGAGCAGGTGGCATTCCCATAGCAGGGATAAAAATGAACAGAGAAGAGAAATCTCTATGAACAATGAGGTATAGCAGCTTACATACTTTCATTAAAGAGGAAGGACAGGAAAATCCTGCTTAAATCAGTCAC
>NW_024528993.1:0-817 GCF_017590135.1 Pyrgilauda ruficollis | reverse complement strand
CCATTACCTTATTAATTCACTTTGTTATTTTCTCCTCTTTTCAGACATTGCTTTCCTCCTGACTTTGAACTGGCTATAATTCCCTTTTCCAAACTCCCTCCAGCTACTCAGTCGACTCAACCACACGGTGCAAAGTCACTTGCATTGGAGAGCAACATGTTTTTCTTGTTGCCCAGTAAAACTTAAAACTACAGGCTGAACAAAAATATACAGCATATTAAATAAAAGGCTGGCCTTTCTAAGAGAAAGTTTATATTAGCACATTTTTTTCAGAGATTAAGCATAGTCTAACCTGTTTATATTTAACTAGAAGTGAATTTGGGTGGGGTATTACTGTATCTTCAATGAGAAAGTTACAAAAAACCCAGCACATCCCCTGTCACAAAACTGTATTAAAGGAAATAACCACCACCATTGTCTCTGCCACTTAGCATTTACTAGAAACTGATCAGAGTAATACTGTCATATTCCAATTACTTTTATTTGACACTAGTTTTATAAAATCTAAGCAGAATTTTTCCAGAACTTCCCTTTGGATTTTCTCAGACTGACTAAATATCTACTTTTAGAAATGAATAGACACCAAATTTCCAATTCCAGTCCTGTTGGAGCTGTTTAAAATAGCCGGTGCCCCACCTGACTGCTCCTTTGCAGAGAGGAACGTGCAGGTCTTTGCCTCCCTCTTTGCACCCCAAACACAGAGCAAAAGAGCAAAAGGAACATGAAATCAGATCTCCCTTCTCTGTTTCAGTTCACTGAGAGCATGGTGACTTTTTAAAATGCCTGGGGGAAAAAAACCGAAAACATTTGATTTTTT
>NW_024528992.1:0-817 GCF_017590135.1 Pyrgilauda ruficollis | reverse complement strand
AAATCCCATTAAAGTGGCCCAAGAAACGGCAAAGAAATGACAAAAATCCCACAAAAAATTCTGGGAAAATGAAGAAAATATCCCGAAAAGAGCCCTAAAAATACCACCAAAAATCAAGAAAAATTCCCTAAGGAATGCCAAAAATTAAAAAAAAAATCCTGGTAAAATCCCAAAAAAAAACATAGAAAATCCCACAAAAATTCACCAACAAACAACCAAAAAATGATAAATATCCCACCAAAAAATAGTGAAAAAAAAACCATAAAATCCTTAGAAAATCCCTTAAAAATCAAAATAAAAAATGCAGAAAATGTCACTAAAAATCTCAGAAAATTCCTTTAAAAATTCCAGAAAAAAATACCAAAGAAATGCCAAAAATCCCTAAAAAAATTCCTAGAAAATCTTGATAAAAACCCTAAAGAAATGCCAAAAATCCCTGAAAATCTCCAAAAAAATCACCAACAATTCCAGAAAAAATTCCAGAAAAATCACCAAAAAAAGGGGCAAAAATCTCACTAAAATTCCACTAAAATACAGCTGAAAATCCCCAAAATCCCAAAGAAATCCCTCAAAAAATCCCAGTAAAATTCCTGAAAACTCTCAGAAAAAAATCCTCAAAGAAACACCAAAAATCCCAGAAAAAATCCCTGAAAAAATGCCAAAAACCACAGAAAAATCCCCAAGAAAAATGTCAAAATTATTCCAAAGAAACACCAAAAATTCAAAAAGAATCCCAAAAATAATCCCAGAAAAATAAACAAAATATCCCAGAGAAATCACCAAAAAATGGCAAAAACCCCCAAAAAATCCTCAAAAG
>NW_024528991.1:445-817 GCF_017590135.1 Pyrgilauda ruficollis | reverse complement strand
TCCCCTGTCCCCTCCCCTCACCTGTCCGAGTCCCTGTCCCCTCACCTGGGAGGCGGCGCATGCGCCGAAGGCGCGCAGCACCACGTCCACCACGCGCTGTGACGTCAGCACGTTCCCGCCCACCACGGCGGCGTCGGGGGAGGGGTCCAGGATGGAGCCGGGGGGGATCCGCACCTGCACCGGGGCCAGGCAGCCCTGGGGGGGGACACACCTGGGCACACCTGGGCACACACCTGGGATACACCTGGGCACACCTGGGCACACCTGGGATACACCTGGGCACACCTGGGCACACCTGGGCACAGCTGGGATACACCTGGGCACACCTGGGCACACCTGGGCACAGCTGGGATACACCTGGGCACACCTGGG
>NW_024528991.1:0-364 GCF_017590135.1 Pyrgilauda ruficollis | reverse complement strand
CCGGGGGGGAGGGGCCACACAGGGTCACACAGGGGTCACGCAGGGGTCACACAGGGGTCACAGGGGGATTTTGGGGTTCCTGGGGCGGTTTTGGTGGGTTTGGGGTCTCTGCGCTGTTTTGGGGCACATTTGGGGTTTTGGGCTCTCTCAGGGGACTTGGGTTTGGGGGGATTTGATGGTTTTGGGATATTTGGGGTTTTTGGGGTTTTTGGGGTCTCTCAGGTGTGTTTGGGGTCTCACCTGCACGTGTCCCATGCACACCTGCACGGTCTGCAGCCCGTGCTGCGCGATCAGCTCCCGCACAGGGATTGGGGCGTGTTTGGGGCGTGTTTGGGGTTTTTGGGGTCTCTCAGCTGTTTTGGGG
>NW_024528990.1:0-817 GCF_017590135.1 Pyrgilauda ruficollis | reverse complement strand
CACCAACCCATGTCCCTAAAACAAAGAACATTGCTGTAGCCTCTGTCTGAAGTATACAAGTTCATGACAATCCACGCTGAATTCCTTTTCCTATAAATTAAATGATTTAATTAAATCTGTGGCTACCTTTCACCTAAGACATAATTTGTAAGGTTATTTGCATTTCTGATATACTCCATAATTAACTGTTTGTGCCTGTTTTTAATAAACAAGCAGTGATCTTAATCTCTTCATTAATGTTTGACTATCTCAGAGCAATTTCCAGTGAAGGAATTCTGCTTTGATTATTAAAGAGAAACCTTTTCTTGTAAATGGCTTCTTAATGCAGACAAAACAAACAGTTGCAGTTAGTTGCTCATTAAAGCAAGGAGAAACAGCACCATGACTTGTGGAACAGTAGGAAATTGCAGTCATTAGTCTCAATAACTTTTTGAAAGGTAATTTCTTCCTCCATTAAGTGAAGGTAAGGTTACTGTTTTTGAAGTATGAAGAAAAGGGGTAGAAATTTAAGCTTTAGCAAACAAACAGATTTATTTGCAAAGCTAATTAAAAGTAATCTGAAAATAAATAGGAATTTTCTATATAAAATAAAGCATACCTGATAAATATCAACTATATCCAGAGGGCACTACACTGTGAGAAAAGGTGTTTTGGGGATAAGTTGTCTTAGGAAACTTCAGCTGTGAGGCCATAAGAGATGACCCCATCCCTGGAAGGATTCAAGACCAGATTGGATGGGGCCCATGGTCAAGTGGAAGCTGTCCTTGACCGTGGCAGGGGAGTTGGATGGAGATGATCTTTAAGGTCCCTTCCGACC
>NW_024528989.1:0-19972 GCF_017590135.1 Pyrgilauda ruficollis | reverse complement strand
AAGGTCACCCCGGGTGCGGCACTTTTCACTTTTTCAGCAGTGCTTATTAACCGTCCTTGCTGCGACAGGACCCGAACTCGTTCACCGATCCACCGTGGTTGCCGTCCCCAGTATCACGTCGAGGGTCACCATTTGTGGAGTTCGGCGGGAGAAATGCAGCACGCAATATGAGTGATCAGCAAGTCTCAGAAGTTTATTGAATAGGCACACATATTTATAATAGTGTTAATAAGGCTAATGCATTTGCAAAAAGCGAGCTCACTATTGGTTAGTTGTTTATCAGTCAACTACGCCTACATTTACATTCTTGTGGCTACCTTGTTGTGGCTTTTCTTATCGTTTCTTCATTCTTCCTAGCTAATGAACCTCTCCCACAACCTCATGTTGCGGCAAGGGCATAGTGACCTTGCCGCACTTGGACACTGATTCCCGACTCTCGTCTATGTCTCCTTCTTGCTTAACTAACAGTATTATTCCAGCATGACCTTTGTCAGCTAGCTAACTGTCCACAAAATCCTCTACACAATCCAAATGCTGTGATGATGCATCCAGCCCTGAAAGAGAGCTCCTCTGTCATACAGAACTGTTAGGTTTTTTTTCAAGGACATGCCAGCTCAGAATAACACTAGCTTAGAGAATGCTATGCTCTGTTAAGCAGTGTAGATTTAAATATCATTGCATTGGTAACCTATCAGTTCCCCAGCATACAGCAAGACTGAATCCAGCTTTATGAGATTTCCTTTGGCTTTACCAGGCTTATCTGTGTGTTGTGGTTTGATACTGGCCAAATGCCAGGCACCCACGAAAGTCTCTCGCTCACCCTCCCCTGCCATAGCTGGGCAGAGGAGAGAAAAATTTAACAAAGGGTTCATGTGTTGAGATAAGGACCAGGAGAAAACACTCCAAGGGCAAAACAGACTCAGCTTAAAGGCACAATGTCACAGCTGGTCTGTGGCTGAGCAATTAATTTGGTTATAAAAAAGAAACCTAGCCCGGTTCCATAAACCGGCCCCTGGGTTGACATACAGGGACTTCACCCAATTATGTTCCACCCTAAGCTACAAACATCTCACTGGTCAGAGAACTGGGAGGGGTTAAGATCAGACCAATGAGCGTTTTAGACTGGGGCATTTCAAACTCCCTGTATAAATCTGGGTTCAAACAATAAAGCTTTTTACTGCCACGTGTAACTCTGAAGGTGTGTCGTATCTGTCTCTGACCACCAACTCCATATAACATGTGGTGACCTCACGTGGGGAATGGACTCAGCCATTTCAAGCAACAGCAGTATTGCGGGGAGACAGGAACAGTGGCAGAATATAGCTGCGGGCAGTGGAATACTTGCTGCAAAATCCTGGTGGTAGATAGCAGAGTGTGCCACGCAGTTCCAAACCCCCCTTTTGAGGATCGGAATCTCTGCAGGGAACATGGGAGGGTGGGCTCCCCTCCAAGTATGGACTTGTCCCTTTTATGTTCTAAAACCGTGGAAGCTTATAGAACAAGCTTTAAAAGCCGCTATAGATATAAAATCATAGAGACTCATTTCAGACTTGCTGGGGCAGTTAGAAGCCAAGAAAAACGCAAAAGCGGCTACAAAAACGCCACTTACCCAAGATGGTGGAGAAGCCAGGACTGTGGACTGCTGCATATCACTGCATCCACAGTCGGGAGGCACCAAGGCAGCCACTGCCATGATCTGTTGTCCTGGGGTGAGAAGGAAGTGAGTTTTTTGGGAGGTTGTGGTCAAACCAATCAGTGCTTGGATTTGAATATTGGCACCTGGTTTGGCCACTGAAGGTATGGACCGCCTCTGAGAACACAGGGGGTTAAAAGCAGAGAACTCCCAGGAGAACTGTCTCTTGGTTCTGGTCAGTGAAGGAGGTCAGACCTTCTCTGCCCAGCTAGGGTTCATGGGGGCACTGGCATTGTGCCAGCGACAAACCGTGACTGCCTGAGAGACTGGGAAATCCGGTTGGCACGAGCGGTGCCCAAGACCATGGGACATTGCATCATGGAGGCTACAAGCAGCCTCAGACTCCAGTGGGGTGAGGCGGGACCGCCTGCTGACACAGACAGTTGTGTTGCCTGGCAGCAGCCACGATCACCAAATACATCCGCGAGCTCCATGCAGTGACTGCTGAGCTGCCACCACCAATGTTGCCTGCCCCTGCATCACGTGCGACTTCGTCAGTGCCGTGAGCGCCCAAGCGGCCACCAGAGCTCACGGCTGCGGAACACCATGTCTCATTGCATTTGCAGGCGAATCCGAGCTGCCGTGCTGCACCCTCAGACCAGACAAAGACGGATGTTTGTGCCCCCACAACAGCCCGTCTGAGCCTTTCTATGCCTCTAGCCAACAACCGTAAGTCAGCTGGGACTGGGGGAGGAAAACCAAAAAACAACCCCTCGTGCCCCGATCCATTTAGCCCTAGACAGGATTCAGACAATATCACAAAAAAATTCGCACCACCCCACGCTATTGCAGCCTCAGCTGGAGCTGGGCTGTGGAGAGTGGCTGGGGCATGGGAGGCCCTTCTTGGTGGTGTGCCCTCTATGAAGCACATGGTCCCAGCAGGGGCCGCGTCAGCAAAAGCAGTGCCGTGTTCCCTGTCCCCTCCCTATGGCTGGATTGGCCTGGTAATGTGCGGCTGCTATCTTGAGGGCTGGGAAAGCCCCACGAGCTGTCCCAGCCCTGTGCCGCACGTGCAGTCCACAGCTGCCCAGCGCTGGCACCCCCAACAGTGACCTGAGAGCTCCGGAGCCCAGCATGGCACTCCAAACCAACCCCAGCCATGCAAAAAGCCGCCACCCTGGAGGTGGGGGCCCGGGCACCTGCCCCTACGCTGAATCCAAATATCAGAGTATGGGAAAAACCCCTGTGGCAGGCTTGCTGAGCAAAAGGCAGTGGGAAGAGGGGTGTGGGGGTGTGGTGATCTGGGAATAGTAGCAATCGAGCCATCTGAAAAGACAGCACTGGCCGCATGGCACAGCCATCTCACAGTGGCTAAGAGTGGACCACCCTCTCACTGAGCCTGGCAGGAAGTCAGCAGCTCCCTGGGTGTGGGCAGTAAAGAGGCAAACCAAGGAACTTAGCGGCACCAGTCAAGGCAATACCAACAAAAACAGTACTGAAACATGGGGTCAGCAACTAGGGGATATATTAATCACAGAAATTAGAAGGCATTGATTAAGAATATGCACATGAATGATGGGCATTGCTTAATATTTCCTACATCCTTGGTTGCATGAGAAAGGAAAGGAATACGTGTAAAACAGCAAGAAAGAATGCAAGGATGCCTGATAAGGGGAAAGATGTTTATCAAGAATAGGATACAGTATGCAAGGATACTGAGATAACTAAGCTCCTTGGGCCCCTGAAACCAGATGAATCTGGACTCCTGGCTTGGACAGTGGCCAAAAGATCAGTAAGCATGCTCAAGGCAGCTGGGTCAGAAAGTCAATCCTGAGGAAGACAACTTTACTTCATCCCCTACAACCCCTGAGACAACCACCAGAGACAGCTGCGCTGGTGCAAAGGACTGATAAGATGATTAGCATACGAAGCGGAGAAGGAGGGGAGCCAGGAAATTATTTATTGTGAAACTTGATGCATATGTAACATTCTAGGGGATAAAAGAAAACATGTGTGTACAAGGGGTACGCATGTCTTTGTGGAGATATCCCCATTAAAGCATACCTACTTTAAAACTCATTTTTTCTTTGAGTTTTAGAGTCTCTCTCCATGTGTCAGTACCGAGTTCATACCCTACATACTTCAGCAGAGCCCCACAGCTGTCCTGCCTGCTACTGCTTTAACTCTATGCAGGTTCTCATACCCTGCAGACTCTAATAAACTGATACTACATGAAGGAAAAAATCAAGCTAGTTTAATAGCCCCTCCTCAAGAAAGAATACTGCAGCATTTACATGTGCTAAGGTTGAAACTGATTTATATAACATATCTTTGTTAACTAATTCTATTGCTGTGAAAAACAGGTTCACTCTCCTGTGAAAATTAAAAAAGTTTAATAAAGGACAATAGGAGACAAGAACCATAGAGCAAAGGTTATTATGGCTGGGTGCATCTTGGTACTCAGCCAAGACCACACCCTATTACCTTTGGGGATACCCCTTAAATACCTTTTCTTTTACATCAGCCTGTTGCATATTCATAGACCCTTATGCATATCCATAAACTAGTTTACATATTCCAGGAACTATTTTACATGGCCCCTCCTTGGGTCCACCTTTTTAGAGCATGCATGTTTCTCGGCTGTGGTTTTGGCTCCTTCTCTTTATCACTTCCAGTTTGGGCCTTGGTCCACACTTTCTTCAGATGGTGAGTGCTGATAGTTGGCATATATGTAGTAGGTGTCCTCATCCTATGTTCACTGGATGTTATCTCATCCAAGCAGGCATTATAACACAATCATATCTATTTCACTACTATGTCTAATCTTAATTAATACCAGAAATAAAAACTATGTATTTATAGCAAAGTTACTTTAACATCATACATATAAAATCCATTTTAATATTTGCAAAAAGCCAATAATATAATATGTATCTATAACAATTGCAGTCACTATAAAAGTGTTAATTCAGTGTTTCAAATATAGGCTACTGTTTACAGAATATGTCCTAAAGTTTGTGATAGAATGCTTGTTTGTTTTGCTTTTGTTCATTATGCATGCATCATGTCTGCTCTAACAACCTGAGAGTCTTTTTTCCTCTCCCAAAAATCTTACAATTTCAGTTATGGGATTTCAAAATCAAAATTAAATAACTTAGGTTCCTAAGTTCCTTCTGACCTCAAGAGACAACTTCGTGGATGTCCTTAGATGCCAAAGTGATTACCATTTGTTATCTCTGTTCTGTAGTACTAAAGACTATATGTGTTTATTGTTTTAAATTGGTTTGTTGTCACCGTCATATTTTCTGGAAAAATCCCCTTGCCCAGGATTCTTCTCCTGGGAAACTGAGAAGCCTCAGAGAAAAATGAAAACAATAATTATCTGATGATCGAATTCCCAGGTGTCTTTGGCTTCCTGCCAGGGTCTCCGAGCCCCTGCCAGGGCTTTGAGACATCCAGGGCATCCCAAGAGATGTCCTGGGTTCTGACATTCTATGGATTATTACTGAAAGATTTTTTTTTTTATTTTAAGGATATGATAGGGAAGCCCGCCCAGTCTGGGTCTCAGCTGTGGCCTTAACTGGCAGGAGAGGTGTTCCATCAGGCCCTCCCAGTCTAGGTCTTAGCCCTGGCCAGGCTATAGCCTTGACTGTCAGGGAAAGTTATCAAAACCAGGTGTTTCTGTACAAAAAGATGAAAGCAAGTCAATTTGGCTTTGCAAAAGCTGAGCCCCTTTCCTTTGAGATGAACGTAGAGGCCTCGTCCAGAAGAAGCCCTCCAAGTCCTCATTGTGAGAAAGAGTCTCCTCAGTGACGACAGACGCTAAGTGATTGATTTTGTTCAAAAGTACATTTTTTGTTCTTGTTATAATTACTGGAACAAAGAAAGGAAGAGAAGAGGGGTGGAAGTACACCTCTCTCAAGGGTCTTGAGTGCTATCATGTTCTCATGTTTTTCTCATGTCTTTCAATGAATCATATAACAGTATTTAAAAAGTCTCAAAACCCAGTTAATTTAAACCACTTCTTATCACTACAATCATCCTGTGGCGTTTCAATGGACACTGGAACACGTTGGATACCTGCCAGATGTGTCCGGCCTGCACTACGTCCTGCTCAGGGCCACAGGCAGCATCCTCCTGACGACCCCTCAACAGATGTCACAGAGCCATGTATGGAGCAGTAATCAGAACAATTGTTCACCTACCCCATGGAAATCTGGGACTCTTGAAGTGACAGTTCATATAAGGACTTCATTTGTTTACAAATTATTTTTTCCTGTTTACAAACAGTTTTTTCTGTTTACAGATTGTTTTTCTAATAGTTAGGTTTTTCTCTAACAGTTCCAAGGGTTAAATGGTTTATAGGTTTAATGGTTTAAGGGTTAAATGGTTTCTTGGTTTTAGAGTTAAGTTGTAACTTGTAACTATAAGTAGGCAACCTGTGGTATGTTAGCTTGAAGGATGGTGATCTCACGCAACAGCTCCTAGATGTGAGTGCTGCAGTTCAAGCGGTACATGGAATGCATCGCTAGTTGGGGAAACTAGGTTTATCAAAGTAAAGGGCCTCATTCAAATTAGACTCATGCTGTCTGTGCCATCCTGTCTGCAGGTAGGATAACAGAGAACATCTTTGCATTTTTTAATAAAGGGAAAAAAGGGGAATTGTCACAGCTGGTCTGTAAGAGTTCAAAGTGAATTTATTACTAACAAAATCAGATGAGGATAATGACAAGTAAAATAAGCCTTTAAAAACACCATTTTTCCCCCCAGCCCCTCCCTCCTTCCCACCAACAGCTTAGGGAGACAGGGCATGGGGGTTCTGGTCAGTTCGTCACCCGAGGCTTTCTTCTGCTGTCAATTTTTATCTTAATTTTATTGAAAAATCTTACTATTCCCCAGTTCCAATTGCCAATGCCTGCACGGTGTTTACAGATGGCTCTAGAAAGACTGGACAGTCGGTGATAGTGTGACAAAGTAACAGGCAGTGGCTACAAGATATAGAAGTAGGTCATGGTTCTTCAATACTGGTAAAATTAGCAGCTGTGGTTAGGGCTTTTGAAAAATTTCAAGATGAGCTTAGCATTGTGTCCTGGATTGACAAGGAAGTGAGTTTTTCAGGAAGTTGTAGTCAAACCAATCAGTGGTCAGATTTGAATATTGGCACCTGGTGTGGCCACTGGAGACATGGATACACCTCTGAGAACACAAGGGGTTAAAACCAGAGAACTCCCAGGGGAACTCTCTCTTGGTTCCCCTGGTTGGTGAAAGAGGTCAGACCTCCCCCTGCCCAGCCACAGACTGGGTCGGGGGGGATTGGGGCGCCCCCCCCCCCCCCCCGGGAGAGAGAGAGAGAGAGCGAGAGCCTGTGCCACCTTGAAATTTGATACCATGTTGCCTGCAGCACAGCCCAGAAGGAGAAGGGGAAGGTGTGGCGAGAAGGTGGGCCTTGGGAGTCCTGGGCAAGCAGAGCCCGAGATTTTAACCCTTTTTTTGGACAATGAAAACTTTGTGGATCATTAACCCTCCTTGAATGAGAAGAGAGACAGACATGAAATAGAAGGAAATGGCAAGTGTGGTGAAAGTCTGAGCAAGTGAAGGATGTCAGAAGAAGATGGGAAAGAATCCTAGGTGGGAGGAGATGATGGAGTGGCCTTTGGCTGCACTTTTCTTGTATAGCCATAGACTGAACCAATTTTTCCTGTAACACAGAGACTGCATTTAGGGGGATGCAATGGCTTGAGCCAAGAGAGTGACCTGCTGCAGTGATGCCAAGTGCAGGAGTGAAGAGAACAGAGAAAGATGAGGAGGGTGTGGTGGTGCCCTCTGGCTTTGGGGAAGAAGATCTCTGTTCTCCAGACCCTTGGCCCCAGGGGGAGTGAAAATGGGGGGACCTTTGTCTCAAAAGTGAGAAACTGTTGCTTTTTTGGTACTTGGCAAAGCATCCTTAAAAGGGAACCCTATAAGTAGTTTTGGTCTATGAATGGTGGTGAGAGGAAGGAAGGAAGGAAGGAAGGAAGGAAGGAAGGAAGGAAGGAAGGAAGAAGGAAGGAAGGAAGGAAGGAAGGAAGGAAGGAAGGTCACAATGACAGACCTTTTCCGAGCCGTGACATGGAAACAAAAGAGGTTTCACCTGTGTTTCCTGGGAAAGACTATGGTACAAGAGAGGCTCTTCTCTCCCTTGATGAACTGAGAATTGATTATCTGAGGGGTGGTGATGAACTGAGAATTGATTATCTGATGGATGGTAACTTGATAGAGAATCTAAGGTTTTGTCTCACTGCTGTGTTGGAAATTAGGTGGGGGAGGAGGACTGTTTTGGAAGGTTTTAATTTTGAATTCTGTGTGTTCCTTTTATTATAGTTGTAGGTTAATAAAGTTTTTTTTTTTCCTTATTTCTAAGCTTGAGCCTGCTCTGCTCTGTTTCTGGTCACATCTCACAGCACTCATTTGAGAAAAATATATTTTCATGGGTGCACTGGCATTGTGCCAGCGTCAAACCATGACACATCATTACTGACTCTGCTTATGTTGCAGGTATTGTGACAAGAATAGAAGAAGCTTATATCAAAGTAAGTAACCCATTGCTCTTTTCTTTATTGCTATGTTTGTTTTGCAGTGCAGTTGTGTACAAAAAGGTATTATATCCTACATGTATGTTCCCATATTAGTCTTCCCAGCCCCATCTCGGAAGGTAATGCCCGTGCAGACCAGTTAGCTGGGGCCGTTGTGCCAGATGTTTTTTTCTCTGGCACGTCTGTCACATGGGTTTTTTCACCAGAGTGCAGCAGCTCTTCGGAAACAATTTCAGCTTACGCATGAGCAAGCACGGCAAATTGTGCAAGTCTGTGCCGACTGTCAACATGTTATGAGTAGAAAACGTCCATTTTTTTAAAGTTGTAAAGTTAACAAGTTAAACCAATTGCTGTTGTTAATAACTTCATGTTGTAACCACCTGTTGTTAATAGTTTTTCTTCAGTTACCTGTTAATGGTTAAAAATCAACTCAATTGTCCCCCTGCTGCTTCCCAGAGGATTGACATCTGAAGGCTGCAGGTAGCGGGAGGGAGGTGATGTCAGAGCTAGTATGCAAATGAGGAAGCCCCCTCACCAAATCTTGCAAAAAAACCCCTAAAAACAATGAGCCATCATGGAATTAAGAGATCTAAGTGATGTCTAAAGGTGAGGAACTTGATCCCGTGTCGGCTGGGATACTCTTTGCCTCTCACCCTAACTTAAGGAGAGGTCGACTAGAAAGGAGACCTCAAATGTCAGACTGAAAAGATGGAATCTCCTAATCTCTTGTGAGGACAGAAGCCCCAGCTCTGCCTGCATACCAGTGGACACAGCTGCATCATCCTCCTCCTCTGTGCCACTTCTGGGAGCAGCAGCGGTGTGGGCGTGACCCATCGGTTTCTCCCCACTTGAGCTGATTTTTTAAATAAAGGCATTAAAAAGGAGAAAGATCTCCTGCCCTATTTATTTCAAACAGGTGGCACCCTTGCCTGCCCTCAGAGTTAATCCCCTGGGACTTCAAGCTCTAGAAATCTGGCAGACTGATGTTACACATATTCCTGAATTTGGTAAGTTAAAACATGTTCTTGTTAAGATTGATACCTTTTTGACACATATTTTTGCTTCCACCTATACAGGTGAACATGCAAAAGATGTCCAGCGTCATTTTTTGTCCACTTTTGCAGCCCTTGGAGTAGTTACTGTAGGAAAAGAGAAAGGGAAAACACATGGTCCTAAACTGGTGGTTAAAAAGAAAGGCACTATCTATTTCATGTGGATACGATGCTCTTTATCATGGGCATCGGTAGCTACCCACAAATAATTGCCCAAAGGCATCTGAAGTCACTGCTCCAGTAGTGGGTAAATCCATTAAAACTGGTTGCCCTGGGTGGTGATTAGGCTTAATTGGATCTTTATCTTCCCCTTTCCTTGTGATCACTGAAAAAAGAGTAGGACAAAAGGTGATGAACTTTGAAAATCCATTCCTTCCCCAATGGCCATTATTTTTGATATTGCTTCTGAGAGTCAAGTAGCCCATCCCAAATGTTAAGGTTTTAGAGTTGACTAGAGCAGCCCATTTATCCTTTCCACTATGCCATTTGCCTGGGGGTAATCAGGAATATGAAAGATCCAACTAATCCCTTCTCCTCTGGCCTACTCCTGCACCACCCTGGCAGTAAAGTGTCTGCGGTTGTCTGATTGGATGGAACTGGGCTTGGGTAAATTACTAAACCACTATTTTAGAATTCTTTCTGTGCTTTCACCTGTTGCTCAACTAACAACTTCCACTTAGGTTAGTTCAGACACAACCTCCACATTCAAGGTGGGAATACTTATGAGGTCTCTCCTCTTCAGGGAACCTAAACCCTCTGCTCTATAGGCAGCCTCCTGAGTGAGGGACCAGGGCTCACAAGGATAATGTATTGTTAGGAAAGCCCCTGTTCCCCAGTATCCCTGGGCTTCCTCTTCTGATAGGAAGATCCTGTCCCTACCAGTCAGGGACACCTTCCAAACACATTCCAATTTCACTCTCATTTTGCACTCTATCTAAATGTTTTTGTAACCAAATCTTGTAGAAACTTCTCTCTCAATTTCTTCAATGGGGGAGCAGTAAAGCACTGACATTTTACCAGCAGTCATGGCTTGCTCCTGCTCATATTCCTCATGGCTGTTAACAGCTAAGGGATCACTTCTCACCACTCCCCCACCCATCAGTCATGGGTAGAGTGATGGTATCCCACATGAACCCTTTTGACCACAACAGCATCCTGTAAGCCTCATCTGCAGCATGATCATGAGTCCTTTTATCCTTTTGTGTTGCCATCAGCACAGCACCAAATGTTCCGCATATAGCAACCAGGACGGGGCAGGCATTGTACTCCTTTGATTTCTCCATGAAGGAAGTAGAAGTCAATGCTTGGCATTTACCAGCCCGCCATGTCTTCCCTCTGCTTGAGCCCTTCCTGGCTATGAGTAGCTGAAGAGCTACTTCTTGATTGTCCCTGTCCCCAACCAGGGATGGAGAGATCAGTATTCTTCTGTTTCAGTCCCTTTCAGCCTCACAAGAATCCTGCCAACTATGCCAATTTTAATGTCACAACCCAGAAGTAAATGTGATATTTGCTTAAAATTCTCATCTGGCTGAATAAAGACACCAGTCCATATGTCAGGGAACTCTTATGCTTTATTGTATAATTGCCTGAACTCCGGCAACCAGCCCACTATTGAGTCATAGAAGTGTTGGCTAACAAGCTCTCAACTTTTACAACAAACCTTAACAAGCTCCCAACTCATGCAACAAACTTCAGGTACAGAGCAGGGAGTAGAATAAGATTGCCCCACTTGCCAGGATAAAACAAGAGAGGAAAACAATAAAGGAGGAAAAGAGAGAAAGAGAAGAAAAAAAGATGACCAGTCCTTAGATCCCACATTCTTCCTGACTCCATAGGTGGTCCAGATACGGGATTAACAGAGAGAGGGAGAGAGAGAGAACAGGACCGATTCACTTCCTTTTATATTTGCCTGGTACACACCTCTTATAGACAATAGATTTTTTCATGCCAATCGTACCATATTGTTAGCACATGCACAGTCAGCCTGTCCTGTGTAACCCAAAATGTTATTGTATTCCATATCTATCTGTGCTGAAAATTGTTACTGTCCCTTTAACACTGGCTGGCTGGAAATGGAACCATGAGGTTGGGGGGTACCAGTCCTATTTTGTTATAAATAACAAATATAGTTATTGGCTTTCGCATTTATGTATTAACTTTTGTTTTGCAAGTTATTATTGGTCACAAAAATCCTGATATAGTACAATTTGTAATTACTGCTTTTGATACAGTATAATCTGTCAGTTTACATATGCACTGTATAGCTTTTATGAATAGTAGTGCAATATATACTATTTTGGACAGTAGCATAATAGAGACTGTGAAATGTAGAAATGCTCTTTCATGTAACTAACTCAGAAAATGGTGTAAAATAATTAAGTGATTTCCCACATTCGGGGACTATCTTATCTGAAAGACAGGATAACAGAAACAGAAACCAGAGCACCAAACAAAAAAGAAGAATTTATTAACCCTCATTATCAGAGAGTGAAAATACAACAGGATGGAACCACAAGAAGAAATAAAATATATTAGTTTAATCTACAAGATGGCATGAAGACAAGTCAAAGGTTAAAACCAAGCAAAAGAACATCTCAAAAGAACATTTCAAAAGAATGTTTGAATACGTATAAACTCTTATGAATATGCATGTACCCCCTATAATGTAACAGTATATAAAGAACATGGTTTAAGTGAATGGTGTACTTTTGGCAAATAGCCAAGCACCCCAGTGCTGGATTTTATCCCTTTTATCCCTTAATAAACTTCTATAAAAATTTTAAATAGTGAGCCTTGTTTCTCACATATTTTAAGATCAGGGACATTCAGGCAGAAGCTGTCTTGCCTTTCTTGTTCATTCTCACGGGGAAGCTGGGATGGTGCAAGGTAGAAGCTTTCTTTTGTTTCACTCTGGGCTCCAGAGGAGGTTAGCTTCAGGCAGGTTTCTGAGTAGCTCTGTGATTCCTGCTTCAGGAGTGCAGCACATGGGAAATGTGCAAACAAAAGTCATTTGGCAAATGCCTACTGGGAGCAGGGCTGCCAAGTCCACTTGACTCTTTGCCCTTCAGCACTTTCATGATCTGATCTTTGGCTCCCTTGCAAATTCATGAGGAATTAATTGTTGGACATCAGCTCCTTGGTCTTGATGCCTTTCAGAAAAGGCAGGGCTGTCATTTTAGGCCTATGAGCTATATTTGCTGGTTAATGGATGCCTCCACAGTGCCAACTGAAAATCCTTCAGAAGTCAGCTATAGCAGATGTGCCATGTAATTACATTGTTGTTATAAATGCATATTATAATATTGGCTTTTAGCAAATATTAAAATGGACTCTATATGTATAATGTTAAAGTAACTTTGCTATATTTTTTTATTTCTGTTGTTAACTAAATTTAAGCATAGTAGTAAAATAGCTGATATAATACGCAATATACAGTTATGCTAATTTGCTAAACATATAAAATTGTGCCCGCTTTATGTTACGGTATGAATCTTCAGTGCGTATTCCAGCGTGTTGTGCACCATAAGGATCCTTATAAAGGTAACCCGATTTTATCACCTATCTGTTTCTGCTTTGTGATTTTTAGGACCAGGGGAAAAAGGCATCATTGCAGTTTTATTATTGGAGTTTTGGGCGGGTTTTTTGTTTCTCACTTTTATTTAACATTTTGCTTTTGCACTCTGTGGTTCCAGCCCTCACCTCTGTGAATCACATATTTAAAAATTATCATTAAAATCCACATTCATCACACATCCTTCACTTAGAACAACAAAAACAGCCAAATTACAAAAAACTAAAATTCACCACACAAACCACAAAATAACTGACACTGCGTTGCTGTGGTCACAGAGAGATATTCTCTGGCTCCTCACTCCCCGAGACCGACACAGTCTCGAGAGGGGCCGTCCCCGGATCGGTGCGGAGACTGTCTTGGGTGGCGGTGTGTACAGGGGGCTTGTGGCTTCTTGCAGCTGTCAGCTGTGGCATGGGTGTCACAGCAGCAGCACAGTATGAAGAACCAAGGTAAAGGAATAGGGAGTGATCACTTGAGTCCCAAGGAAGTTTATTTCCCCAGGGGAGTCAGGGACAAGTGACAATGATGGAGGGCAATAGAACTGCTTTTAAGGAAGGGAGGGAATAAGGGGAGGACACAACTTTTCACCAATAGGAAGGCATTAGGGCAGGGATGCAGGGTAAGGGCTATCCAATAGAAACCAACAAGGGGAAGGAGCAAACCTTGCAATCCAATCTTGCTTTGAGGAAGGGATGAAGGAAAGGGAACATTCCAGAGTGAAAAGGGTGTGCTATCTTTGACAGACAAGGGTAAGACAAGGGAACAGGGAGGTACAAGGAGACTGACAGAGGGATTGACATACACTTGGTGGGAAAATCTTGGGGTAAACAACTCAGGACAGAACCATCAGGGAAGCCAAATGGGGTACATGGAACGAACCATTACAAACTTATAACAAGGAATATTTAAAACCCATTACAAAAGAACAAACTGTAAAATAACAGACTACCACAAATAACATCATCACAAAGCACAACAAAAATGGACAGTTGAAACAAAATCCACCCCTTGACCCTTCACCCCAACTACAACAAAAATTCTCCATGATCATTCTACTCTCTAACATTCTTCAGTATTGTTTTGCCCATTACCTCTCCCAATTACTATCCTTATCTCAGTATCCTCATGATCCCAGCTTTCCACATCAAAGGCTAGTGGGATGATGCTGGCTGGTTGCCAAGCACCCACCAAAACCTCTCTGTCACTCCCCTCCACAGCTGGACAAAGGAGGCAAAATATAACAAAACTTCATGAGTTAAAGATTGGGAGATATCACTGACCAAATACCATCCCAGGCAAAACAGGCTCAAAATTAGAGATATGAATGGAATTTATTACTAACAAAATGTAAGCAGGATAATGAGAAATAAAATAAGACCCTAAAAACACCTCCCCCCCCACCCCTCCCTCCTTCCCAGCAATGCAGAGAGACAGGGAATGAGGGTTATGGTCAGTTCATCACATGTCATTTCTCCCACTGCTCAGAGAGAAGTCCTTCCCCTGCTCCACTGTGGGGTCCCTCCTGTCACCACATTTCTCTTCACAGAGAAAAGCAAGGCACAATTCTTCCCAAGAATATTTCTGGGTTTCACATTCTCTAAACATCAGAGAAAGAAAACACAATTCTTATCTCATTTGCTGTGCCTTCGTTGTGCCAAAGTAGAATGCAATATTGAGCTTGTTTATCCAAAGTGATGATGTTTTGTTTCCTTGGCCTATCAGGGCCAAGTGTGTGTGTGTGTCGGGACTGTCAGCTGACAGTCACGAGATGAGTGCAGTTGTGTGCAGAGATGAGTGCTTGGCAGATTCAGTTTAGATGTAATGTAATATAGTGTAATATAGTATAGAATAATATAGCATAATAAAGTAATTAATTAGCCTTCTGATATCCATGGAGTCCTCCTCGTCATTTCTCCCTGCCATGGGGGTCACTTTGATTCAATACCCTCCCACGGGAAATAGTTTCCCATTAACTTCTCCAACATGAGTCCATGTCATGAGCAATAGTCCCCTCCAAACTACTGCAAAATGGGTCACTCATCCACAGGGTGCAGTCCTTCAAGGACAGGCTGCTCCAATGTGGGTCCCTCACAGGATCACAAGTCCTACCAGGAAACCTGCCCCTGTGTGGGTTCCTCTCTCCATGGGTCTGCATGTCCCTTCCAGGATCCTGTTCCAGCATGGGCCACCCATGGGTTCACAGCCTCCTCTAAGGCATCCACCTGCTCCACCGTGGGTGTCCTCCATGGGCTGCAGGTGAATCTCTGCATCCCTATTGACCTCCATGGGCTTCAGGGAGATGGCTGCTTCACCATTGTCTTTACCACGGGCTGAAGGGGAATCTCATTTCCAGCACCTGGAGCACCTCCTCCCCCTCTTTCTCCACTGACCTCAGTGTCTGCAGAGTTGTTCCTCCCACATATTCTCACCCCACTCTTCTCTGTCCACAGTTACAACTGTGCAAGAACTTTTTTTTTTCCTTCTTAAATATGTATCACAGAGGCATTGCCACTATTTCTAATCAGCCCAGCTTTGCCCAGCAGCATGTCCATCTTTAGAGCTCTGCCAGACATGGAAGGCAGAAGGAGGAGACCTAGTAGATGAAGGGGAGTGGAAATGGGTCCCTACTAGGGGAGTTAATAAAATTCCTCCCAACCCCCATCACATACCCAGGTGCCACTTCAGAATAGGTATGAGGCCCTGAATCCAGAGGGTCAGTGTCATGGTTCTGCATGGGAGACATCTAGGGAAGTGATGCAAAGCTTCCAACCACTAGAAAGCTGGACATGCCTCTGTGAAAAACACATGTTAAAGATGAAAAAACCCAGGAACTTCCTCTTTCTCTTCCAGCCAGCAAAGAGGTAACACGCCCCGGCCCCCTGTGTTGGCCAGGTCAAGCCAGTCGGCCCTGGCCGCGAGGCCAGGCCCCTTCCCCCGGGGCTCCTGCTGCCCCCCCCCCATCGGCTACCAGGCAGGGGAGCCCCCAGCCGCAGTTCCCACTGTCTGTAGCACCCAGCCCGACCAGGGTCAGGTTGACCATATCCAGGCCCCAGGTGAGATGTTAATTCTTTCAGTGCTTCAGTCCTGCCTCAAGTGAGAGAAAGGAACAAGATACAAGCATGTAAAGGAGCAACATGAATACACCGAAGTCAGTGAAGAAGAAGTCAAGTCCCAGATGGGAGGGATGAGGAGATGTCCTGATCTTGGGGCTGAATTCCTCTTGCAGAGCTGTGGAGAAAAGACTCTGTTTCCCTGTAACACATGAAAGCCATGGGGAGAGGAAGGGTTCAATTTGACATCGAGCAAAGGCTTCCATGCCAAAGTAAGCATATGTTAAAGTAGCTGTGATCCTAGGAGAAGTTTGAACAGAGAAGAAGAGAAGAGTGGTCCTGTGCCCCCAGGAGAAGAAGACCACTGTTCCCAGAGATGAAGATTTTAGAGACAGATAATGAGAACTTTTGCCTTTGAACAGCTCATCTTTAAAACAGTACTCCATAAGTTGACATGGCCCATAAACATAGCTGTGGGAAAAGCTTGTGGAAAATAGGAGGGACTTCAAGATTGCAGATTTCCCCAAGCAGCTGCTATTTGTGACAAATTGAGAGCCACAAGAGAACTGTTTTTTTCTTGTGAAGAAGTCTCCATAACATTAACAAGAGGGACTTTATCGGAAGCAAGACAACCCTGATGAAAGGTAGAAATTACAAGGAGGACTCCATTGATATCAGAAGGCTAATAAATTACTTTATTATACTATATTATTCTGTATTATATTACATCTAAACTGAATCTGCACAAGCACTCAACTCCACTGAACAGAATCTTGTGACTGTCAACCAACAGTCCCGACACATACACATGAATTCAATTGGTCAATGAATCAAAACACTCACACCAGAATCCAATTACCAATTCCCTTCAGGTAAACAATCTTCCACAATGCATTCCACTTCTGCGCAACAAGAGGTGCAACAATTGAGATAAGTATTGTTTTTTCTTTCTCTGAGGTTCCTCACTGCGATTCCCAGAAAATATCCTTGGGAAGTTGTGCCTTGCTTTTCTCTGTGAAGAGAAATGCGGCCACAGGACTTCTCTCCCTAACTGGACTGAAGAAAGACTATTTTAGAGGTGGTAAACTGACTGAAATTTTAGGTTTTGTTCCTTTATATTCAGTGGGAAAGAAAAGGTTGTGGGGGGAGTAGAAGTGTTCTGAAGGTCTTGTTCTGATTCTTATTACTCTTTCTTTTAGTTACTGTAAATACATTTTCTTTATACCCTTTTAAAGTTTTGAGCCTGCTTTGCTTTTCTCCTGTTCCTATCTCACAGCAGGAAGTGGGTGCATTGGTGATTGGCCAGCACCAAACCCGCCACATTCTGTGGTGCATTGACTAGGAAATCTCAAAATTGGTGAAATCTCAAATTGGCAAACCAAAACCACTACAGTCAGCCAGACAACATCAAAGAAAATTATATTCCTGGAGAGCCTCCCAAATACCTTTTGTCTGGTGTTACGTGCGGTCATAGATTGGAGACAGATTCACAACTCGAGTCTGGTGATCATGAGACAAACAGCAACTAGTTTACTATGGCCACCCCTTTTATAGGTGGGGATCTCTGTACCACCCAGATCTCTGGCTAGTGATGTGTCTGCATCCAGGGTTGAACAGGGTTGGCTGAGGTCCTTGCTTGGGTTTGAATCCAACCTATCTCTGCCTTATCTGGGGACTTGTTTTAGTTCTAGGCTGGTCGAGTTTGAGGGTCTGATATAGCCAAATTTATTTGGTAGCTGCAGGCCAACTGCAACCATGACAGTCTGGCAGACAGACCACTATCTCCACCATTAAAAAAAAAAGAAGGGTAGTCATAGTAGGTGACTCCCTTCTGAGGGGAACAGAGGGCCCCGTATGTCAACTGGACCCATCCCACAGGGAGGTCTGTTGCTTCCCTGGGGCCCGGGTACAGGATATTACCAGGAGACTCCCTGGGCTGATTCAGCCCTCTGATTATTCCCCACTGATTATACTCCAGGCTGGCAGTGATGAGATTTAAGAGGAGCACCAGGGCAATTAAAAGGGACTTCAGAGCTCTGGGTTGGTCCTTGCTTGGGTTTGAATCCAACCTATCTCTGCCTTATCTGGGGACTTGTTTTAGTTCTAGGCTGGTCGAGTTTGAGGGTCTGATATAGCCAAATTTATTTGGTAGCTGCAGGCCAACTGCAACCATGACAGTCTGGCAGACAGACCACTATCTCCACCATTAAAAAAAAAAGAAGGGTAGTCATAGTAGGTGACTCCCTTCTGAGGGGAACAGAGGGCCCCGTATGTCAACTGGACCCATCCCACAGGGAGGTCTGTTGCTTCCCTGGGGCCCGGGTACAGGATATTACCAGGAGACTCCCTGGGCTGATTCAGCCCTCTGATTATTACCCACTGATTATACTCCAGGCTGGCAGTGATGAGATTTAAGAGGAGCACCAGGGCAATTAAAAGGGACTTCAGAGCTCTGGGTTAAGTGGTTGATGGGGCAGGAGCACAGGTGGTATTCTGATCAGTCCCTTCAGTGGCAGAGACAAATGATGAAAGGAGCAGGAGAACCCACATTATTAACAGGTGGGTTAAGGGCTGGTGCCATCGGCAGAATTTTGGGTTCTTTGACCATGGGGCAACTTTTACAGCACCTGGCCTGCTGGAGCCAGGTGGGCTTCATCTATCTAACAAGGGCAAAAGGATTCTAGCCCATGAATTGGCAGGACTCATTGATAGGGCTTTCAACTAGGTTTAGAGGGGGAAGGGGATGCAACTAGGCTCTCCAGAAACAAGCCCAAGGGTGGTAAGCCAGAGTCAGGGGTGAAATCAGCTGCCCAGCTGAAGTGCATGTATACTAATGCACACAGCATGGATAGCAAACAAGAGCTGGAAGCCATGGCACAACAAGAAAGTGATGATGTAGATACCATCACAGAAATGTGGTGGGATGACTCACATAACTGGAGTGCTGCAATGAATGGCTTCAAGCTCTTCAGAAGAGATAGGAAAGGGAAAAGAGGTGGAGAGGATGCTTTTTATATTAAGGAGCCTCTTGAGGCCATGGAAATTTGATAGTAAAATATTTTAAAATCATAGAAAATTCGGGGAGTTAGAAAGAAAGCAAGGCTTAGTAGGCCCTGGGAAAATGTTAAAATAGGCCCTGGGAAACATTAGGTCTTGTGTTTGCCAGATCATGTGAAATTGCACCTGCATAACCAGTATAGGATAAATGATATAATTTTTAGATGTGATGATTGTTTAGATATAATTATTGTTTAATCCTAAGAAGAATCATGAGAAACTATGTTCAAGGGTTTGGGGGAATCACGAGAAACCTATGCTTGGAGGAAATCAATGTATACAATAGAACAATGTAAGTTTAATAATTAATATGTAAGTTATATAACGATAGAATATAAAAACACATTCATCCCGAACCCATGGCGGAGTCAGATTTGTGTCTGTACCCCTGACACCCAGAGCTCTTCAATAAAAGCACCTGCATATAATCATTCCGTGATTATGTGTTCCTGAACGCTAACAAATTGAGACGAATGATGATGAAGTTGAATGCCTATGGGTAAGAATTAAGGGGAAGGCCAACAAGTCTGACATCCTAGTGGGAGTCTGTTATATACGACCCAACCAGGATGAAGAGGTGGATAACTTATTTTACAAGCAGCTGGAGGACATTTCAAGATCACCAGCCCTTGTTCTTGTTGGTGACTTTACCCTGCCAAATATCTGCTGGGAACTTAGCAAAGAAGAGGCAGTCTAGGAGGTTCTTAGAGTGTATGGAGGACAACTTCTTGTCACAGCTGGTGAGCGTGCCTACCAGGGGAGGGACTATGCTAGACCTGCTGTTTGCAAACAGAGATGGGCTGGTGGGAGGTGTGGTGGTTGAAGGCCATCTGGGGCCAAGTGATCATGATATTATAGAATTGTCAATATTTGGTGAAAAAAGGAGTGGCATCAAAATAACTTCCACACTGGACTTCCAGAGGGCAGACTTTGGCCTATTCAAGAGACTTATTCGGAGAGTTCCTTGGGAAGCAGCCCTTAAAAACAAAGGAGATTGGGAAGGATGTGCATGCTTCAAAACAGAAATCTTGAAG
>NW_024528988.1:0-818 GCF_017590135.1 Pyrgilauda ruficollis | reverse complement strand
TTTTTTTTTTTTTTTTTTTGTCAAACTGTAAGAGTCTCCTTCTCCCATATAAAATTCCCATTGCAGAAAGGATGAAAGTGTTCTTGAGCAATTTTCCATCATTGGTTACTCACTGTGGGCATTTTAACAAATATAATGAACTGCAACTAGCTAGGCAAAGACTTTCGTTATCATGTTCTGTTTTTACTAGAAATCTTGGGAAAATTCAGGTCATTGATGTTGGAATGATAAGTCTCTCTCCTCTCACACAACTCCTGCCTGTCAGAAAGGATGAGTCAGGAGTGGTAGGCTCTGCTCAGAACCCCTGATGTACTGGGAAAGATAACCAGAGCAGCAGAGCACAGCAATGGCCCAGAGCTCAGAAGAACCCCTGATGTACTGGGAAAGATAACCAGAGCAGCAGAGCACAGCAATGGCCCAGAGCTCAATAGTTTAAACAATGAAATTAAGGGTATGCAACAATTTTCTGGTTGCTGCAATGGATTCTATAGCTTAGGTAATGCAAGAGCGAGTTCTGTCCATGGCTCTCCCCCCCAGCCCACATTATTTATATAATCTGGTTATAGAAATTCTGTCATCACCATGCCTTTCTGTCATGTCTCTCATAGTGAGAGCTTATTAACTTGTGTTTTATTCGATACTCTGCCTTTACAACCAAGTCATTAGACACAACCATTACCCTGGTCTCCGTTCGTTTCTGTCTCAAGATCCATCTTCACCGTGATACCCGTGGTTAATGAGAGTCCTTAAGGAGACAGGCCCCAAGTGAATCATTTCTGGCTCTTGTCGACTTCTTTCATGGAATAGGAAAAAAAAAA
>NW_024528987.1:0-817 GCF_017590135.1 Pyrgilauda ruficollis | reverse complement strand
CCATAACCTGCACCACCCTGTCATCCCAAGGAAAGTCCGTAGTTCTTTTGCAGTCTGAGGTTTTGGGGTCTGGCATATTGGCTCCTTTTGGCTTTGGACTAGGGTATGTTGAACAGCACTGACTTTGTAACCCAGATAGGTTACTTCCTGTTTTACTACTTGAGCCTTTTTCTTTGATATCCAGTACCCTTGGAGTACCAGAAAGTTCAAGAGGCTTACCTTCCAGGCCACATACATTTCCCTTGTCCATGTGGCTATTAGGATGTCATCTACGTACTGTAGCAGCTTCCCTTCCTCTGGAGGGGCTTCCCAGGTCTCTAATTCCTTTGCAAGTTGTTCTCCAAACAAAGTGGGAGTACTGTCCATGTAAATTGAGTTCTTCGCCCACTTTTAGGACTTTCCCATTCAAATGCAAAAAAATTCTGGCTGGCTTCATGGATAGGAAGGCAAAAGAAGGCATCTTTTAAATCTAAAACAGTAAACCAAGTTAGTTCGGGTGTTAAGCAAGTTAATAACGTGTAGGGATTGGCCACCATAGAATACAGATCCTCAGTTACCTTGTTCAGGGCTCGCAGATCCTGTACTAACTGGTACAACCCATCAGGTTTGCAGACTGGTAGGATAGGGGTATTTAAATCAGATTGTCATTCTTTTAATAATCCTAGATGCAAAAAGTTCTCAATTACTGGGCTAATTCCTTCCTTATCTTCCCTCCTCAGGGAATACTGTTTAACCCTGACAAGTTGCCTTCCCTCTTTTAGCTTAATCTGTATAGGGGGAGTGTTTTTCACTCTCCCTGGTACATCAGAGGCCCATA
>NW_024528986.1:0-817 GCF_017590135.1 Pyrgilauda ruficollis | reverse complement strand
CAATCTTTAGCTTCATCCAGTAAAATGCATTTGCAAATGCAACTGAATGCAGGTTGACAACTATTTTGTGTTCACAAATGGAAACAGAAAGGGTTCATGATTCACAGACCCAGCACAGAATCACTACCATCCTCTGTATTGAAAATGCTACTATGCAACTCACAGTTAGAAGTTATCTTGTCTCTGCCAGAGTAAATAAAAATACAGAAGTCATTACTTCTGAATATACTAATGTTCATTTTCTTACACTGTTTATCTCACCTAAGAAAAGACACCTCTTTTGTACCAGCTTTGAACTCTGCAGGACATTCTCTCTTAGTTTTCATGCACAGAAAATCACCCTGTACAGCAGAATTATTCAGCATATTTTCTATAATAGAGAAAATAAGTTAAAAACTGGTTCTTACGAGTCAGATATGAAGCAATATTTTTAAAACATTTTTTCCTAGGTATCTAAATCTGAAAAAGGCAGAATGTTCTTCTGCCAGTTAACACTTATCCCATTATTCCCTTTTTATTCTGAATAATTGTACACTCTGTACTCAGACTATTTACATTATATCTCATGAAATAAAATTACCAAGCAGTATATTAAAACCTTAGCTATAAGTCTGCCATGTAAACAAAGGGACCATCTAGGAATTCAAAATCCTATCAAGCTTCCCACTTAGTAACATTGGTGAATCTATTTTATTTGGAAAATATCTCTGCTGTTTTCTTCTGATTACTTATTCTTTCATCAGTGTCTTGTCATTTGAATGAATTTTGGTCAATCACAATAATTTACTTTTTTAAGTTCACTTTCAATGAAGAGTTG
>NW_024528985.1:0-817 GCF_017590135.1 Pyrgilauda ruficollis | reverse complement strand
AAAATTTTGGGGGAAACTTGGGGTTTTTTAGGGGAAGAAATTGGGATTTTGGGAGGAAAAATGGGATTTTGAGGGGGATTTTTGGGGGGATTTTTAGGGAAAATTTGGCGGTTTTGAGGAAAAAAAGGGATTTTGGGGGTGATTTTTTAGGAATATTTTCTGGGTTTGGGGGAAATTTTTGGGGTTCAATTAGGATTTTTGGGGGGGAATTTTTGGGGAAAATTTGGGATTTTTAGGGGGGATTTTTTAAAGGATTTTTGGTGATTTTTTTGGAGAATTTTGGGGTTTTTTTGAGGATATATTGGAGGATTTTCTGGGGCTTTAATTTGAATTTTTGGGGAATATTTGGGGATTTTGAGGGGATATTTTTGGGCAAAAATTGGGATTTTGAAGGCGAATTTTAAAGGAAATTTTGGTGATGTTGGGGGAAATTTTGGGGTTTTTTCGGGGATATTTTGTGGACTTTTTATAATTTATTTCGGATTTTTGGGGATTTTTTTTTGGAATTTTGGGTGGAATTTTTGCGGCGTGTACGGAAGATTTTTGGGGAATTTTTTGGGGGCATTATTTTGGATTTTGTCGGATTTTCCTGGGATTTTTTGGGGGGTTTTTTTGGATTTTTGGAGATTTTGGGGGGAATTTTAGGGCTTTTTATTTAGGATTTTTCTGGGATTTTTTTTTTTTTTTGGTTTTTGGGGGTTTGGAATTTGGGAATTTTTGGGGGCTTTTTTGGGAAATTTTCTGAGACTTTTTTGGGTTTATTTTAATTTTTGGGGGGAATTTTAGGTTCTTTTTGGGGGGAATTTTAGGGGGATTT
>NW_024528984.1:0-818 GCF_017590135.1 Pyrgilauda ruficollis | reverse complement strand
TGCTGGGACTGCCATGATAACTGAGCTGAGCCTTCCATAGAGCTGCCTGCTCCCACCCCAAGCCCTAAGTACAGAATGACCCCTTGGACACATGCTCTTTTGACCAAATGCTTTACTTGTTCATTAGGGAATACTCCCTCATATGCCAGGGACCTCACTGAAGGACTTTGCCACATTCAGGTGTCCCTCATTCTATGACAGTTCCCCTTTGCCCCTGTGAGCAGGGGTGGCTGGCCTTTCCTTGCATGAGACATGCTGGCACATTCATAAAATCCCTCCTTTATCAGTACAGCTGCTAAATTTAGGGTCTACTGCAGTTCCTCTTCAGCTGCCTGAAACAAATGTTGCTCCGTAGTGTCCCAGACCCCTCTCCTCTCCCCAAATCCTTCCATGCAGAGCAGCACCATGGATGGACTCATGACAACTCTTGTCCCAGCACAGGGACTCCACAACCACTCTGGGCAACCTGATCCAGTGTTTCACCACCCTTCCTTTCATTCAAACTTGCCACACTTCAAGGAGTGCCCATTGTGGCTCCTGCCATCTCTGCATCGAACAGAGGAGAGTCTCACTTGTGTCCTCCACCCACCCACCTTCAGCCAGGTGTTTGTACACCCTGACCAGACAGCCCAGACTGCTCTAGTCAAGAAAGGTCAGCTGAGCTCTCCCAGCCTCTCCTCATGCACCGTGTGCTCCAGTCCCCTTCTCACCTTAGTGACCCTTTGCCGGACTTGCCCCAGTATGGACACACCTCCCTCATCCTGGGATTCCAGAACCAGCCCTCCAGGTGTGTCTCACCAGTGCTGAGTGGTGGGCAA
>NW_024528983.1:0-818 GCF_017590135.1 Pyrgilauda ruficollis | reverse complement strand
AAACCGGGAAAAAATCCACGCAAAACCCCAGGAAAATCAGGAAAAAATCGGGGGAAATTGTGGATAATTTAAAAATGATGACCGGGAAAAAATCCACGCAAAACCTCAGGAAAATCAGGAAAAAAATCGGGGGAAATTGTGGAAAAATTAAAAATTATGAATTCCCACCTTGACGGAGTCCTGCTCCTCGTAGAGGTCCTCGCCCAGGAAGTTCCAGGGGCTCCTGGAGCTCTGGGCCACCCAAAAATCCCCAAAAAAATGGGGAAAATCTGCTCTAAACCCCTAAAAACAACCTGGGAAAAATCTGCACCAAGCCTCAAAAAAACCTGAAAAAAATCTGTACTAAACTCCTAAAATAACTCTGAAAAATCAGGGGGAAAATCGGGGAAAATCAGGGAAAATTGGGGAAAATTTGGGAAAAATCAGGAAAAACCAGGAAAAATTGGGGAAAATTGGGGGAAAATCAGGGAAAATTGGGGAAAAATCAGGGAAAATCAGGGAAAATCGGGGAAAAATCAAGGCAAAAGAGGAAAGAGGGAATTCCCACCTTGACGGAGTCCTGCTCCTCGTCGCTCTGCTCGTACAGGTCCCTCGCCCAGGAAGTTCCAGGGGCTGCGGGAGCTCTGGGCCGCGTAGAGCTGCCAGCGCCACAGCGAGAGCGGGCAGAAGGACAGACGGAAGGGCAGGCGCCGCACGCTCTCGTTGATGGGGAAGTAATCGCGCTGCAGGTTCCAGTAATCGTTGAAGTACAGGATGGGGAAGTAGTCGCCGCTCAGCGCGTCGAACTTCACGTCTGGGGGGGGAATGGGGGGGTAAAT
>NW_024528982.1:0-818 GCF_017590135.1 Pyrgilauda ruficollis | reverse complement strand
GAAATCTTGAATAGGTGAAGGAAATCTCGAATCTTGAAGGAAATCTTCAATAGGTGTCACCTTTCTCTTTCCTCTTCATTGCAGCCATGGTGCAATGAATTATTTTGCTTCTAAAGTTTAACTTCCACTTCCCTACCAGGGAATTTTTAAAAATTCTGTCATCTGTACATGGCTGTAAGTGTCTAGCACTTACAGGTACCTGTGCAGAAATATTTTTATGTGATGGTCTTATTTTTGCCCTGAGGACTGTGTTGTGACCCCATCCCAGTCCTAGTAAAAGTGCTGATAAAAAGGAAGGTTGCTAAACCTCTAAATAAACTTTTTTCTTTCTGTCATTGGTGAGTGACAAAATAATTTCTAAGGAGAAGATTCTTTTTCCACTGTTAATGTCCAATTATAAATTCAGCCTCCAATGGGAATATTTGGAGATGTGGATAATAAAATGCTCAATAGATCTCTCTGGATCAGAGCCAGCTCTGCAGTGACATCTCACTGCTATTCCACTGTAATATTTTTAATATTTTGAAAATAACAATATAGCAATTGAATTGAATATTTGAAAATAACAATAAAGCATGAGGAATCCTGAGGCTGTGATTTCCAGGGCATCCCACAGCGTGAGAAGCCAGCAGCACTAGCACACAGCAGTCACACAATTTGGGGAGCTGGGGCCAGCACCCCCGGAGGAGACCTGGCGAGGTCTGAGGATGCTCTGACCACACTCCCAGGTGACTGAGAGTCCTCTCCTCTGCTGGGGGATCTGCATCTCCTCAGTGACCTCTCCTCAGACAGCCAAAAATGTGACAAGTGCTGTGACT
>NW_024528981.1:0-818 GCF_017590135.1 Pyrgilauda ruficollis | reverse complement strand
GGTGGCACTGGATGATCTTCAAGGTCCATTCCCACCTAAACCATTCCATGGTTCTATGAAGAAGGAAAGCTGCTTGGACCCTCTCTGAGTAGTGTGTGCTCCCAGCAGTGCTTGTCATGAGCTGGGTTGGTTGGAAGGAAGTTTTTTACAAAATAAGGACATCACTTTGCATTCTTGGAGAAGTCTGTGTAATTTTAGTTACTGTCAGATGTGCTTTCCCCCCTGTTTCTATTTTCTGAGGTTGGTGTGGGGTGTGGTGTCTCACAATGGCAGAAGGGAAGCAGCACTTTTGGAGACCAAGTGGAATCTTAGGATGGCTGCTAATCTGAATAAGAGAAAAAAAAAATCTTGATGGGCTTAAAAACTTATTTTAATTAAGGTTTTTCCTTTCATCCCACCAAAGCCCTGAATTAGCTCCTTCATTCTCCCACGAATACACACAGTCCCTGCTGGTACAGGCACTCAAACACACGGAGAGCTTCAGCTGAAGGGTCAAATCCAGACTGGGAAACACCCTGTGCCCGAAAGGAATTAAAGCAGGGTTTGGGCAAAGTTAAAAAGGCCAAACTACCCAGCTGCCTGCCTGGTCTGGAGGATGCTGGATCCTCCAGTGGAGTCCTGTGCTTCCCAGCTTTATTGAAGAACAGAGGACTGGGAGAGCTGCTGTTACCAGCCTGTGGAGCTGTGGATTTGACAGGCTGGTTTTTTTGCTTTATAGAGGCTTGTCCACACACTTGTGCCTTTTTGTGGTTCTCCACACCCTTGGATGGTTTTCCTTCACACCATAGCTTGGTTTTGCTCCACAACCTTGGATGGTT
>NW_024528980.1:0-818 GCF_017590135.1 Pyrgilauda ruficollis | reverse complement strand
TTTTTTTTTGTGTTTAAAATTTTCTAAGTGAACAATGCACATCCATTACTGCACTTGTTCTAAGTGGTATTTGCCTCCATAAATACAGAACGTCTCAACAATAGGGTTGAAAGAAAAAGTTAATGTATTGTCATAGAAGCATGTTCTTTTTGAGGGTACTAAAGAGGATAATTCAAATGAAGTTAACAAGCTTTTGAAACTTCTGTCTGTTATTTCATATACTAACTTCCAGTGTGTTCTAATATGAAAAAAAGAGTCTTATTTTCATGTATGTTAATTTATTGTAGCAATTGTTCTTTAACTATTACTCTTGAATGAGTATCTCTGACTCCTTCCCTGGAACACCTTTGGAAATTCCCAGTTAACTATATATATTTATAACTGTGGTCTACTTCAGATAGCTGGAATATGTATCAACAAGATAGTGACTTGGGTTTATGTTACACAGTTTGTACATCCAGGAATACAACATAATTATCTTTGCTTACGGTGTTACACTGCGCATGATTGTTCGTAATCTTTGGTCAGTAGAGAGTTTTATTTTTCTTGCAGATAGAGTTACCTCATAGTTCTTTCTGCAAAATAACTTGGAAATGCAAGATGTGTAACAATATATAGTTAAGTGAAAGCAGCTTGTAGGATTAAGTTTGTGATTATGCTTCTTTTTAAAGAGCTTGAAAAAATCAGTGTTACATGTATCTGTAGCTTTGAGAAGAGTATTGAAATGACAGAAAGTTTTAGTAGAGAAATGCCACTACCTTAAATCTAGAGATAGCTATCTCATTTTTATTTTGGATGACCCATTCAGGGTTTTTGTT
>NW_024528979.1:0-818 GCF_017590135.1 Pyrgilauda ruficollis | reverse complement strand
AATGAACAAATTTTTCCTAATATTCATTTCAAACCTCCACTGGCACAACTTGAGTTTTCTTGAGAACATGAAGAGGCAAAGGTTGGATAAGGACCACAGATTCAGCAGTCCTCAGGTTTAAGACTGGGGCAAAATAATCAGGTACCACAGAAAAGCATTCAAGATGTGAAATACTTATTTCTGGTCTTGGGTTTGACTCTTTTACGAGGGGAGGGCCCAGTGCCTTGGCACGTAGCAGCAAGGAGAGAATACACTGTGGAAAAGGTGCCAATTCGCAGAGCAGGACCAAGGTATCGTCCCTGAAAAGCCATCCACAACGGGAGCATGACTTTAAAGATTTACTCTGTGAATACTGATGCTTAAATTATTGTATTTCTAAATACAAGTATGCCTGAACAAGAGAACAGGAGGTGGGCTGCAACACCCTTTGGAGTGGCTGACTCCCCCACTGCTTAAGTTAATTTCAGCAAGTTATGCTGCTGACTGATGAAGAATTTGATTGATCTCAACTGCTTTAAGGTGTAAAAGAAGCCGTTTACAAACAAATAAAACAGGAAACATCACAGTACACTTGGCAACTGCTGACAGGGAAGTTTTCCACAGTGTCTGAGGCGGGACTCTGAAAATAAAACCTGTCCCCAAAAGAAATTACACTGAAGGCAAAAACAGCCATCAGAGAGATTCTTACCTTCCAAGGACTACATCTGGGCTTCATTTTAAGCAAGATGAGATCTGCTCTGATTCTACAGTTAGCTGGGCACAGGCAAAAAGTGAATAGGTGATTGTCTTTTTTCATTCCTCTTGCTGTTTCACATGGG
>NW_024528978.1:3321-20080 GCF_017590135.1 Pyrgilauda ruficollis | reverse complement strand
AAACAAAAAGCACGATACAACACCCATCCATTCTCTAGAAGTTTCCCTTTATTATCTTGCATCCATTTGTAATCTGATGGCTGATCAGTATGGTTGCCCAGTATCTACTTCAGTGGGTATCAGTGCAGCCACTACTGGCTCCTTTCTTTCAGCGGTCAGCCTAGCTTCATAATCTGCCAATCTGTTACCTTCTTCATGGAGAGTGTAACCTTTAGAGTGTCCCCGGCAATGCATAATTGCCACCTGTGATGGGAGTTTCACTGCTTCAAGGAGTCTGAGGACGTCAGTTGCATATTTGACAACTTTCTTCTGAGCTGTTAAGAGTCCTCTTTCTTTCCAAATCATGCCATGAGCATAAACAATCCCATAAACATATTTGGAGTCTGTCCAAATATTGATGATTTTTCCCTTGGCTGACTCCAACACTCGGGTTAGAGCTATCAGCTCAGCCTTTTGCGCTGAAGTTCCTGCAGGTAGTGAATTTTACTTGATTACCTTAGAAACAGTGATCACAGCATACCCAGCCATCTGGGTCCCATGTTTCATGAAACTGCTGCCATCAGGAAACCAGTTGTCAGCATCTGGGAGCAGTTCTTCTTTCAGATCTGAGCGGCTGGAGTACACAGCTGATGGTTTTCAGGCAATCGTGTACCACTGGTTCAGCTTCAGATTTTCCTTGAAGAAAGGAAGCAGGGTTAACAATGTTAGTTACTTGAATGTCAATGTCATCAGATTTGGCCAGAACCACTTGATATTTCAGAAATCCTGAAGGAGGCAACCAGTGATTTCCTTTCTGCTCTAGGATAGCCAACACTGTGTGACACTAGAACAGTCATCTTTTTGTCCTAGTGTGAATTATTTTGCTTCTTCAATGTTCATTATAATTGCTGCAACTGATCTTTTATAGGGACCTAATCACTGTGCTAAGACTCCAGGAGATACTGCCTCTCATGTGGGAACAGCCAGAGAGGCTTACTCACATCAGGAAGTCCAAGGGCTGGAGTGCTCATAAGTTCGCACTTCAATTCTTTGAAGGCCTTGTCAGCTTCAGGAGTCCATACCACAGCATTTTTAGAGATTTTTACCAGTTCATATAAAGGCCTCACAATCAATCCATAGTTATACAACCACAGTTGGCACCAACCTGTCATGCCAAGGAAAGCGCAAAGTTTTCTTACAGTCTGTGGCTTAGGTGTTTGGCAGATTGCTTCTTTCTGTGCAGTTCCCAGAGATCGTTGTCCTCCAGAGGTCTCGTATCTGAGGTAGGTCACCTGTTGCACCAGTTGAGCTTTCTGTTGAGAAACTCGATAGCCATTCAGTTCCAAAAAGTTCAGCAGGCTCACTGTCCACTCAAGGCACTCTTTAGAAGTTTTTGTAGCAACTAACGAGTTATCTACATATTGTAGAAGTGTACCGTCCCCAGGTGGAGACTGCCATTGCTCTAATTCTTTAGCCAATTGATTTCCAAAAAGCGTGGTACTGTTTTTGAACCCTTGAGGTAACACTGTCCAAGTAAGCTGGCTTTTCCTTCTTGTACTAGGATTTTCCTATTCAAATGCAAAAATTCTACTCTTCTGCAATAGGTAAGCAGAATAAGGCATCTTTGAGATCTATGATGGCAAACCAGATTAAATCCTCTCATAATTTTGTTAGCAGTGTGTAAGGATTAGCAACTACAGGATGGATACTTTTAGTAATTCCATTAACTGCTTGCAGATCTTGTACTAATCTGTAGGTTTCATTAGGTTTCTTTACTGGCAATATGGGGGTATTAAACTCTCTTTCAATATTCTTGATGCTAAAAACTTATTAATTATGGGCTCTACTCCTTTTCTATCCTCCAATCTTATGGGATATTGTTTCTTAGCTTCTGGTCTGGCTCCTGTTTGTAATTCAATTTTAATAGGGTCAGCTAATTTTGATCTTCCTGGAGTATCAGTATCCCATACCGCTGGGTACACCTGATTCAATATTTGTTCGAGTAAATCCCTGACTAACAAAGATTTAGGTGAATTTGGTAAATACAGAAATTGATGTATTCCCATCCTTTTCCCAATTTTGTATTCAAGTGGTTTTAAAAAGAATGCATTTTCTGGTTGGCCCATAGCTCCCTTGACTAATATATTTTTCACTTTTAGGCACCAAAGCTTGATTCAAAACTGAAAATGTGGCTCCAGTATCAATTAAAAATTCAACTTCTTTATCATTCCCTATCTGCATTTTAACCAGTGGGTCTGCTAGGGTCAGATCTGCTGGTCCCCATCACTTTTACCTATGGCTGCGGTGACAGCCTCTTGCACTTGATTTGCTGAGTCAGGGCACTGGTGCTTCCAGTGTCCTTCTCTTTTATAAAATGCACACTGATTGGTCCCAATCTGGGTTGCTATTGATTTGAGCCCCTTGTGCTGCTTCCACTTCTGCTTCTGCCTCTGCTCTGACCTCAACTGTGGGGAGAGAAAGGATGAGGTTAAGCTGCAGGCAATGGGACGCCCTTGCAGAAGCACATGGCAGCACAGAGCAGCTTGTCTCTGCCTGACCTTGGGGGGAAGAGGTGCCATGCAGCAGACCCCTATGGGACAGGAGCCTGCTGGAAGCTGATAGACGGGTGAACAGCGCGTGATCACCCCACAGAAGGACATTAAGAAGGCATGTTGTTGACATGGCAATGCGGGCTAGGTCACGTAGTGAGAATTACCATATAAGGAAATACTGTGCCTTGAAAAAGTGTATAAAACCAGCTGTTTCTTTAAATAAATGATTCAAATTCTCTGCCAGTCTGGGTCAGTGTCTCAGTCATTACACTCGACCACGCCCACCATTCTGGTGCTGATCTAGCGCAGCCACTATAGCCATGGTCAGCTTTTTCTGTTCTTGCTTGTCCTTGTTATTATATACTCTCCAAGCTTCTGCTATTAATGCTTCCAGGTCCCTGCTTGCAGGCTCTCTCATTTCCTGAAGCTTAAATCTGATGTCTGGGCTTGATTGCCCTAATATTAGAGAAACTAACTGCTGTTTTCCCATGTCTGATGAGGGGTCTAGGGTTGTATATTTCCGCAAGGCTGCATGGAGACTGTCCACAAAAGCAGTAGGGAACTCCTGCCGTCCTTGTTTAACCTGGAATATCATTGACCAATTCACTGCCTTTGCAATAGCATTTTCCAATCCGATTTTAATTAAATTTCGGTACCTAACCAACAACGCATAATCTCCTTCATCATTTGGGTTCCATCAGGGATAGGAAGTGGGAAACACCTGTTCCACTGTACCCTGCAGGTCTCTGACAGCAATTTGTCCCTCTACATGTGCTCTGGCTGTTTTAGTTACCAATTCTTTTTCTGTTTCTGTAAGCTCTGACAACATTAAATCAATATCACACCAATCATGGTCCTGGTTCCTTACAACCACCTCAAACCTTTTTGCAACTTTCCTGGGACCATCTCTGTAATTTCTAACTTCTTTTCTCCAACAATTCAGATCACTAGTGGAAAAGGGAACCTTCACTTGCATTGTTTCTCCCTCAGGACCTATTAGTTCCCTCAGAGGGGCTATCAGAGGCAAAGCCTTTTTTGCTTTACTTCTCGTTTGTGCTGTTATTGGAGTCCCTGAACTTGTTCTCTCTTCAGGATCATCCGTCTCATCCTCACTACCATTCAGGTTTGTTTGGGGAGCAGTTGGAGGAGAGTGTGTAGCTGGCCTTGAATAGTTCAGCTGTAAATCCTGAACATCTATAACACTGTCTCTTCCATGCTTGTCTGCTAACTTCAAACACCTCTGCCCTATACTGCATGCAGAACATTGTCTCCGTCTCTCTGGGTGCCTCCCAGTGAACCCCGGCCAGTCCCGGGTCGGCAAACAGCGGGGGGGCAGCCCCGAAGTGACCGACAGCAGGGGGACACTCTCTGGTGCCCCGAGGGTACTGAGGGCAGCTAGGCTAGTCGCCTTTGCATCGTGAGAGATTGTGAGACAATGGAGACATCGGTGGAGGGTAAAAGGCCGACTCTGAACAGAGGCCAGTCCAAGGTTTATTCGGAGGTCCCCAGGGGCCCCACACACCTCAGTGATGCCCCGTGCTCAGAGTAAGACAAAGGAATCTCAAGGTTACATTTAAAGGGGGGGAGGAAACCGAGGGTAGATACATTTGCTGACCAATAAAGACCCTCCAGGGATGCAGCCTTAGGGGATGGACATTTGGGATAGCGTATAACATCATCCTTGGGGGGCTGACCCCTGGCTTTGGGCTAATCACTCGACGGCTTTGACCGAAAGATCTAGATAGAAGGGATGGGATGCTGAGTGACTGACAGAGAGCCAGGGCGGGGATTTGGGGGATGATCTCAACACAGGAGAATGGTTACACAGGTAGAGGAAGGGGGTACAAAAAGGGGTACATCATCTGGGGAGAATCAAAACTATTACAAAGTATTACAAAGTATAAAAGCACACTGCAACAGAACATCTCTTCATCTTCTGCTTGTTATCCTTTTCTAATGCTAGCATAAAAGAATCCTGCAGAGCCAAGTTAATGCCACATTCCCTCTGACACTTAGGTTTATTTCTCAGAGTAAAAAAAGATCTGTGTACATTGCCCCATTCCATTTAGATTCTCTCCTTAAAAACAACATTAACTGCAACAAAGTATTGTAATTTAAAGTACCATTCACAGGCTATTTTTCCCTGCTGTCCAATCGATAAAGGGGCCACCATTGGTTGCAATATTTTAATAAATAACTTTTCTTTAAGTTACCTCCTGGAATGCCTCCTAACTCTCTCCAATGGGCCAAAACACACCTTAAAGGGTTTTTTTTTTGACTATTTATTTACTGTTGGAGCTACCCATTTCAATGTAATGTCAAATGTGTGTGATTGCACTTTATAGCAAGAATATGAATGCTGCTTTTGTCAGCTCTCAGACCCATGCACAACACCGTGCACACAACAGATATCAGAGGTGTGACAGACTCAAATATTTTCTTTTACAATTAAAACACTGAACATGCACCCAAGGGTCACACAACCACAGGACACCGAACTAACATGGTATTCCACACACAAAACAAGGAATTGGGGTCTTATAAATGGAAGGAATGAAACAGGGTATTGGAGAAGGATGAGACATGGATTAAAACTGTTAGCAAAGCAAACTGTAAAAACTTTTGGCAAACACCCAAACAGTAACAGCTGTAAAGGCACCAACACAGACAGCGAAAACTTTTGGCAGACATACAGCAGCCAGTAACAGCTGTTAGCACACACATGGAAAAGAAAGTAATTTTGTACAAAATACAAAAAACAACATATACAATAATCAAACTCAAAATTCCAAGACCAAAACCAATAGTAAAAGTCATCAGACATCTTTCAGGGACTCTAACCCCTTTGTATCAACTTCAGGAATTCTCCTGTGATACTGCGCCCTGCGAGGGACATCTCCCCTGTCTTACAGGAGTTTCCTAACTAAAAAAACCCAGAACATTTAAAATTACAATTACCTTAAATTTTTTGCAGTTGGTCAGTTCTTGTCTGCCCCCGCAGACAGCTGGTGAAACACAAAGTCCCTGCAGGAAAATCCTGGGGGCGCCAAGGGAGTCCCCAACTCCAATGGATCATGCAGCCAGGCAGAGAGGTCCTGCCATGCTAGGTCACCAAAACTGATGCCCAAAAGATAGGCTGGAAATAAACCCCCATAGACTGGTGTCTATAGAGCAGGTATTTGTTTAATGCAGCACTGGTGGTGAGGGGGATTTCTCTTCCTAACTCACCCACCTTTGTCAACTGCTGTGATATATTTATACAGTAAGTATTGCTTAGTATTACTATGTCATTATAACATCATCATATATGCTCCAGAACTAATTTACATAGCATGATCTCATTATTATTAGACAGTTCTTTTGCACTGCACTTGTGCCTCCCCAATTCGGGGGTCGTCGGGGGTCTTTGATGAAGGCTTCCAAAGTCTTCTTCACATCTGAACTTTTCAACTTTGTCTTCAGAGCATGTACAGTTACAGTGTCCCTTGGTCTGTCTGATCTTAAATGGCCTAAATTCATTATTTTGTGGCTAATTGGCTTTACGTTTTCCAATTTCTCATTAGTACTATACTTATCTATCTCTGAAGCTATCTACCTGGTGAAGGTTTTTTTCTTCTTTTTTGTCTACTCAGCATTAAGCAACTAGTTAACCATATACCAGCCATTACATTGTATAGAAACTTATTTATATCAATTTATATAGGTATAAAAAGCTATGATTCAGGTTATATTGTGTCCTAGGTTACAATATTAAGATATATTCTATTCCCATCCTCAAGAGCTGCTGAAACCAGGAGGGACATTGTTTCTTCCTCATCTCCTGTTAATGGGCCCATCAATGCCTTTCCACATGACTCAGATAACTCCCTCTAGGAGCCATTTCTTTTTAATGGACCTACCACATGACTCACAGAATGATAACAGCCCATTGTGAGATGCTCTGCCCAGGGGGGAGGAAGTGGGGAAGGATTCCCAGAGAAAGACCAGGCCCATCTACACCACCATTGGATCTTCAGAGGAAGACTACACCCTTCTACAGGATCACTGCTTCAACAGAACCACACCAGGAGGACTGCAGCCACCATTTCAATTGGACTGCTACCAACACCCTGACCAACAGGGTGTCAGGTCATATTCTGTCAGTGTTGTTTTGCATTACTGCATTGTTTATTTTATTTTTATTTTCTTCCCTAATAAAGAACTGTTATTCCTGCTCCCGTATCTTTGCCTGAGAGCCCCCCTTAATTTAAAAATTATAACAATTTGGAGGGAGGAGGTTTACATTTTCCATTTCAAGAGAGGCTCCTGCCTTCCTTAGCAGACACCTGTCTTTTCAAACCAAGAAAGTTGGTCAGGATGTTGGTAGCAGTCCGATTAAATGGTGGCTGCAGTCTTCCTGGAGTGACAGGTGTGGTTCTGTTGAAGCAGTGATCCTGTAGAAGGGTGTAGTTTTCCTCTGAAGGTCCAGTAGTGGTGTAGATGGGCCTGGTCTTCCTCTGGGAATCCAGAGGAGAAGACAGTTGCTCCTCTGGGAATCCAGTGGGAAAAGGCTGCTGTGGTGTTATAAATCTCAGATTATATCCAGGATGGAATGCTTGGCTCCTCCCCCTGTGTGGAGCATCTCACAATGGGATGATGTAATTTTATCAGTCATGCAGTGAGACTCAATGGCCCATGAACAGAACATATTCCCCGGAGGGAGGATTGGTTTGTGGAAGAGATAAAGAAAACTGCCCAATTAACAGAAGATAACTGCCACACCTCTAACAGATGGCAAATAGAATACACACATTACCTTGCAATCTAGGACACCAGCAGTGTGTCAGGTTGTATTCTGACTCTGTCAGTGGTTTGTTTTCTTTTTTTGTACTATTGCATTTGTATTTTTAATTTTCCTAGTAAAGAACTGTTATTCCTATTCCCATATCTTTGCCTGAGAGCCCCTTAATTTAAATGTTATAATAATTTGGAGGGTGGGGGTTTACATTTTCCATTTCAAGGAAGGCTCCTGCCTTCCTTAGCAGACACCTGTCTTTTCAAACCAAGACACTGGGGTAACTGATTTCCTATTGGATGTACTGGCTAGAGATACTAATTAATTAACCTTATAAAAATTGTAGAAATACTTTATCATGTGTACAGTGCTATATTTGTGCACCTGAAAGCTTTCATTAAAGAGTTGCTTTTATCTTACCATTTTAACACTGTTGCAAGGTTTCTTCCATTTGTTTATAGGCAACACTATGATAAGTGGTTTTATATTGAATTTGGTGTTGTATTTAATCCTTTGCAAAAATTCCTTAATTTTCTATATTTTGCCAGTAAACTTTTGTGTATTTTTGACCTCTTGAGAATATCTGGTTGGTATTTCTCCTTGTGCCAAACTAGAGTAAATGAACCTAGGTTCACTCCCTTACATTTAAGTGTTCTGGGGTGTTACACGTGATCCTCAGTGTTTGAAAGAGTGACCAGTTTCTTAGTTGCAACTAAATTGCATAGATATGACACTTCGGTAGAAAAAATAACAAAGCACATGTGGATTATGGAATATGTCCTGCTCTTTTAAAGAGATAATGATTGATACCCACAGCTGTCTGTTTTTTTTGTTTGCTTTATTTTGTTTTGCTTTTGTTCTTTTAATATATTTAATACCAAATTGGTATCCCATAACTGGATATAGTCAAATGTTACACCTAAAGCAGTATTTTTCTTCCAAATCTGGTATTTTTTTAGAGCAAACAAGCAATTTTAAATAATGCACTTAAAATCTAAAACTAGAACATACTTCCTGATGGTGCATGCCATTTTTTACCCACTAATATTCAGGTTTTGTTTAACGCCTATATTCTTCAAATTTTGAATGAGCTTTCAATGATGCAGAAACCCTTAGACTGGCCCTTTGTCCAAGGCAAGATGTCACTTCTAGCATAAAAGAAATACATATCCATGTGCATTACTTCAGACCAATTTAAGAACTTTAATCACAGTGAAGTGGTTCAGAAGGTTCTTACATAGTCTGTCTTCAGTGAGTGAATTATTGATCTGAAGACTGCACAATGAGTCATGAAGTGGGTAGATTTTCATAAGGAGAGGCAATAAAACATATTTTTCTCTATTATATCAATCATCTAAACCCTTAGCTTATTCTATACAATCACATTGCTACATTATTACACTATAAAACCCTTCATCATCTTATCTAATACAGTTTCTTACTTAAGGCATATTCTTACTTATAACTATAGAAACATAAGTTTATGATTTTTCTGTTCAATGTCTGTGTACCTTGCTTTCACATCAATCTAGGCTTCTTCTAAGGCTATAAATCAAACCTCGTGTCTGTGAAGATTTCTATCTTTCCAATTCCCACAGCTAGCTGTAATATAGGTACCTTTATTGTGCACTGTTTATGTAACTACTAGTAGTTCTTTTGTTTATCCTGTGTAGTAAGTAGTCTGTTTAAAGGCTTTTGTCTGTTAATCTTGTGTCTATTCGATAAATAATTCATTTTATCATAGACCTAATCAACCATTCCTAAGAACGTATGAATGAGAGCAATTTGGGGTGCAGGTTGCCTCAAATAGAGCTACTGCCTGAAATCTGAGCCTAAGGCAGGACTTATCTAAAGCTCTCACTCCATTCATAACAGAGGCATCCTCATCCCTAACAGAAGCATCCTCAAGCTGTCACTGCTGGAGGATCTTTTTCTGTTGCAGTGATATAGCAAAAGCCAGGAGTATGAGAGTGTTGTACCTGAGCAAGCAGCGAGGGACTCAGACTCAAGGAAAGACATTTTAAAAGAGGAAATACTTACTTTACTCTTTAAGATGGCAAGCTTTATGTTTAACTACACACTAAATAAAAATTACTAGACTGACATTAATTTCTTGTATTTTAAATTGTATTGCATCAATTTTAATGGCTATTTCTTAAACAGCAAAAGCAAGAAAGTTTTAATTGCTTGTGATGAAATATCAATTTCATTCATTATTTCTGCTGTTTCCCAGCCTTTCCACTTTTCTCATAAAAAAAGAGGGAAATAATTTTTTTTCAAGTGAGGAAAGCAACACTATGGGTTTTAAATAACACTTTCTCTCACATTGAGCTTTCTGTCAATTGACCAGTTCTTATTTGGGTACCCAGCTGTCACTGTTGAGTCAGGAACAGATAAATGAGTGACACACCATGCATTTTCAGAAGGCATAAAAGCTTACTTTATTACAGTTTCTCAATATTTATAACCAACATCGTTCACCCAAAACCTGATTGATTCTTAATAACACCTGTCACCCATTGGTTAATTAGGAACCACCCTTTGGTAAACCATCTTATGAGAAAACAACTGTTCAAAACACCAGCTGCAAGATTGTTTTCATTCCTTCCCCCAGCCTTCTCCAAACTCCCCAGAACAATTCCTGGGAAAGTTTATCTGCCTTTCTCTCTCTGACCAGGCTGTCAGTATCCACACCCAGCCACCTAAGATGGAAGACAGGAATGGGGAGCAGAATAAAACCTCCATAATCCAAGGGGAAATGGTCAGTGACCTGCTACACCACTTAAACACACACAAGTTTGTGGGTCTGGATGGGATCCACCCAAAGCTACTGAGGGAGCTGGCAAAAGTGCTCACTGAGCCGCTTTCAATCATTTACCAGCAGTCCTGCCTAACTGGAGAACTTCCAGCTGACTGAAGGTGAGCAAATGTGATGCCCATCTACAAGAAGGGCTTGAAGGAGGATCCAGGGAACTATAGGCCTGTCAGCCTGACCTTGGTGATGGGGAAGGTTATGGAGCAGATCATCTTGAGTGTCATCACGTGTCAGGTACAGGACAAGCAGGGTATCAGGCCAAGCCAGCACAGATTTATGAAAGATAAGTCCTGCTTGACCAACCCGATCTCCTTTTATGACAAGGTGGCACACTTAGTGGATGAGGGAAAGGCTGTGGATATTGTCTATGTGGACTTTATTAAAGCCTTTGGCACTATTTCCCACAGCATTCTCCTAGAGAAACTGGCTGCTCATGGCTTGGATGGGTATACTCTTTGCTGGGTAAAAAACTGATTGGATGGCCAGGCCCAGAGAGTGGCGGTGAATGGGAGTTAAAACCAGTTGGCGTCCGGTCACCAGTGGTGTTCTTCAGGGCTCAGTATTTGGGCCAGCTCTCTTCAATATCTTTATCAATGACCTGGATGAGGGGATCAAGTGCACCCTCTGTATGTTCACAGATGACACCAAGTTGAGTGGGAATGCTGATCTGCTTGAGGGCAGGAAACCTGTACAGAGGGATCTGGACAGGCTGGAGTATGAAATGGAATTTCCTCTTGACTACTAAAACAAAACAATCTATAAATAAATGCTATTGAACAATGTACAAAGCAAAGCTACGCAGAATCCCCAGGCAGGTACAAAGGAGAGTCACTTTATTGCAAAAACCAGGCCTTTTTAAAGCAGTTATCCCATTATCAGTTACATAGTTTTAAAACATAACAAACATAATCCAACCAACCACTATAAACCATGATGCTAAAGAGTTGCCATCTGAGACTGCTTGTGGTCTCTGCTTCGTGTCGTGACCGCCTCAACAGCGACACTTATATGCAACAGAATAAATTTATCCTGAAATTTGTTACGAAAAACACAGTTTTTCATGAAAATAAAATGCTTTCTTCTTCACTGCTGGAGAGAAAATAAAGTAGTTTTAAGTAATTACACCCTCTTTACGTATTTGCATGACACTTAAAAATCAGTGATAAATTATAATAAAAGCATTGAAATCAATAATATCCATTGTACTGCTGTACTGGTTTTTCACAGCCTGGTTTTTGGTAGCAGAGGGGCCACAGAGGTTGTTTCTGTGAGAAGCTGCTGGAAGCTTCCACTATATCCAGCAGAGCCAATCCCTGATGGTTCTGAAGATGGACATGCTGCTGGCCAAAGCTGGGCCAATGAGAGAGGTTGGTAATGCCTCTGTGATGACATATTTAAGAAGAAAATCAAATCAAAGTCACAGTTGTTCTTCTAGCCAGAGAAGAGGAGAAAGTGAGGACATGTAAGGGAAAACAACATGGTGACACCAAGGTCAGTGGAGAAGGAGGGGGATGAGGTGCTCCAGGCACCAGAGCCGAGATTCCTCTGCAGGCTGTGGTGAAGACCATGGTGAAGCAGGTTGTCCACCTGCAGCCCATGGGGATCCACAGGGGATGCAGAGATCCACCTGCAGCCCGTTGGGGAGGTGCCCATGCTGCAGTGGGTGATGCCTGGAGGAGGCTGTGAACCAGTGGGAGATCCGGTGGAGAGAGGACCCCTGCTTCCAGGTTGGATCAGCCTGTCCTTGGAGGACTGAACCCCATGGAAAGAGAACCATGTTGCAGCAGTTTTGGGAGGACTGTTTGCCTTTGGGGGTAATTCATGTTGCAGCAGGTGTGGTAGAGTATGGAGAAGTTGTGGAGAAGTTCACAGAGAACTGTTTCCTGTGGGAGGAACCCCACAGTGTCACAGGGGAAGGACTCCTCTCCCAGAATGACAGAAGACAATCTCGGTGATGAACTGACCAAAACCCCCATGCCCTGTCTCCCAGCACTGTTGGGGGGGAGGAGGGAGGAGCTGGGGGAAAATGGCATTTTAATTGCTTATTTCACTTCTCATTATCTTCCTCTGATTCTGTTAGTAATAAATTCACTTTGCAACCTTAAGTTGAGGCTGTTTTGCCCTTGGAATGTTTTCTCCTCGTGCTTATCCCACTAATGAACCCTTTGTTAATGTTTGTTTTCTGTGTCAAACCATGACAACTGCAAAGCTGGATGTGGAATTAAGACATTCTCATCAACAATACTTATGTCAAGAGAGAGCGAAACAGCATCAGGCATTAGTTGTGAGTTGCCTTTGAGCTGTTTTGTTGCCTTCTGAACAAGATTGAGAATAATACTGTTGAAATGGGATGTATCTTGGGTTTAATGCAGTGGATTCTTCTAGTTTTTAGTTCTTCATAGAACCATAGAATGGCTTGGGTTGGAAGGGACCTTAAATATCATCTAGTTCCAATCCCCTGCCATGGGCAGGGACAATTTCACTAGACCAGGTTGCTCAGAGCCCCATCCAGCCTGGCCTTGAACACTGCCTCACCACACTCACAGTATAGAATTTATTCCTAACATCTAATCTAAACCTATTTTCTTTCAGTTAAAACCCATTCCCCTTTGTCCCATCACTACATGCTCTAAGCCCCAAAAATTTACTCGAAGAGCCTCTTAAAAGGGCTTATGGGTTTTTTCATGTACTCTGAGTTAGATGCATGGGAGAAATATCAACAAAATATTCTCAAGAAGTCAAAACAACACAAAAACTTTACTAGCAACTTCGGAAAATCAGATAATGTCCTGGTTTAAAGGACAGGTGTCTGCCAAGAAAGGCAGAAACCTCCCTTGGAATGGAAGATGTGACCCCCTTCCCTCCAAATTATTATAGCTTTGAAATTACAGGACTTTCAGGCAAAGATATGGGTAAAGGAGTAACAGCACTTTACTAGTAGGTGTATGTATAACAAGGCAAACAAACAACAACAATGGCTGCAACAAGAAACAAAAACAGAAACTCAGTGACAGCCTTCTCTTGGCTGTCTAGCACTTTCCCCTTTGGTGTAGTTATGGTCACAGCCGGGAGGAGTGCTGTTGGCTCCTGGCCGGGCAGGGCAGGTGTGATGCTACCCCTGCAGTTGCAGGGAGCGCTGTGGCATGCACTCAGCTGCCTCTCTGCATGTGGGTAATGGCAGGTTCAGCCAGCGGGAGAGATAGAAAAGGGACTTCCTTTACAAAGCCACAGGACCAGCTGATCCCGGTGCCCCTCTGGATGGCAGAATGGACTGTAGCAGGGACCTTGTAGCAGCAGGCTGGAACAGCAGAGGTGAGCAGACCCCAGGGCAGCAAACAAAATATAGCATAAACTCCACAGCCATAGCAGGAACCGAGGAGGGTCGGGCAGGCATGGGGTGTTAGGGTAAAGTAGAAAAAATCCCAAAGCAGCAGCAGAAGACAGTGGTGCTGGGCAGTGGCAGCCAGACTCCTGCAAGCAGCTGGGAGAGGCTCCCTCAGAGGGGCTCAGGGTTCTGGGTTTTCCCCTCAGGTACCTGAGTAGATGGTGAGGGTCCTTTTCCTGTGAGGTTGGGTGTTAATAAGGTCCCTGTTCAACAGCTGCCCTTACAAGCAAAGGCTCACCCATGGTGGGAGAAGCAGTGGGAGGAGAAAAGCTCTGCAGTGGCAGCGAATCCTCTGGGCAGCAAGGATCTGGCACCAAACCCCACCTGTCTCCACTCCGATACTGAGAGAGAGAGGAGCTGAGCCCAGCCCCTCAACCCCTAGCCAAAATCTTGAGGTATCTCTGCCCTTCCCAAGAGAAAACCCCACAGCTAACAGAGTAGCTAGTTGCATCCTTCCCCTTCCTCCTCCTCCAGCCACATCTTTTGTTCTCTTAAGTACTGGTCGTTATAATCTCTTAGGCAACAAATGGGACAAAATTCCCTGAGAAAAAGAAAAGAAAAAAAAGGAAAAATCCTAACCTCCAACAACTCCCCAGGAACAAAGAAAAAATAAAAATACCAAAGTAACCCCCCCCCCCCTTAAGATGGCGCCTTCTGGAGACGACTGCAAAGCCTGGGAGACAGAAGGGAGATGGTGTACAAATCCTGCTCCATTCAACCTCCCCCCTGAAACAGAAAACCGGGAAGGGAGGAGCTTATGAAGCAGTTCTAGTGGCAGATGGGAGTTTCTGATGTGTGAGGTCAGTGTTGCTGCTCACTGCTTCCTCCTGCCACCTGCTGGATTCTGCTGGTGCTGCTGTCTTGGGTCCCTGTTCTGATGGAGGGAGCAAGAAAATGGACTCTTGAGCATTGACAAATGGTGACCTGACCCCAGACCAGCTCTGGCCCTGTGCTGGCGACAGGTATTGCAGATTTCACTCTGAAACAGTTTTTGATTGCAAAATGCTGCTTCTCAGGTTGCTACTGTTGCCAGTAGAGCCAAGAGGCAAGAGAGAGCTCTGCCTGAGTGCTCTGCCTTTTAAAAGCTCAGGCACCCACCCCCACTGCCCCATGGCTCCATTTTCTGGCTGCAGGGTCTTAAAGAGACAGTAACAATTTTTTGGCACTGTTATAGATGGGTAATGGCTATGGTTGGCTCTCACAATTAAGGGATGAATATTACCTCTTTTCCCCCCCATGTCCCCCTCCCCCCCCCCCCCCATATGGTTGCCAAGGGACGGCCTTGGTAGTCAAGACATGTGGAAGGAGGGTGTGTACCTGTGACCCTTGCATGGGGCATTTGGGAGGAGGGAAGACTTGTTACTAGGAGGCATGGCATGACAACACCTGACCTCCAATCTAGTTGCAAGAAAGTAGCCTCCACCAATAAATGGCAGAGAAGAGTTGACTGACAGACTTGGAGAAAGGCCAGGGTTGCCTGATGCAACCTCAGGGTTATAAAAGGCAGAGAAGCCATTTTGTAGATGAGCTCGTGGCTGCTGGGTCACCTACTCCCAGTGCGCTGTCCTTTTTCCTTATTCAGTCTTTTGTTGCATTTTGTTAAGGGTTTTAATAATTGTTATAGGTAAAAATTGATCCAGCCAATTTAATAAAAATTAAAATAGAATTTATTTTGTGACCGACATACAGTCCTGACAGCCAGCAATCAAAGGAACAGCACCGACCGCAGGATCGGAGCTGAGTGAACACCAACTCGACCTCTATCACATCGAATCGCAGACAGTTCATGAATGCGGCATGGCAGAGCCCATTTTTATACTCTTTTTCTAGCCTGAGGCAGAGTCCCTTGTCTCCTTTCAGGGTTCTCCATATTCATGTTGCTCTCTTTCTCTGGATAGTGTTGAACAAAACCCTGTCCGGAAACTATGTATGTTCATCCTTCAGTTACTGGAATCTGGTATTCAGATGTATGTTCCTGATGGCTCCGATTATGTATATTGAGCATCTTCATGGGCCATCATCATTGGGTGTCTTTCTCATCATTCCAGAGAGAACGACCATCTCCTGTTCTGGGCTAGGTTCTCTTCGTATGTTAATTACATTCCTTCTCCTCTGCTGCCAGCTGCGATTTCACCATCTCTGTGAAGCAACCCCCTTTGTCCCCAGCTAGTGTGCTTTTAGGATTTTATATTTCGGATATATTCCATATGCATATATTCTCTACCAGCACGAATTACCATAATACACATAACAGTAATCCTTTGAAATTTTTTTAATGAGCGTTGTTTCTCACAGCACAGATAGATATGGAATACAATAACATTTTACGTTACTCATGACAACCAAACCCTTCGTTGGTTCTCAAACCCAAAATCTACCTTCTTTTCTTTTGTCAGCTTAACCACTTATGTCTTTGTTTACAGCTGGAGAGAACTTTCCAGCTGCTACTTCAGCTCTTCTGTCAGCACTGTTTCTCCCTCCTTCCAGGGGTCACCAAGAGTTCAACATCCCCTTTTTCTGTACAATCATGCTTTACACATTGCTTACTGTTACTACATGTGCTTCCCTTGGTATAGTAATTTTATGCTTTGCTCTGAGGAGGTAGGAAGAGGTATACAAATTTGATTCCATAATCATGTGAAAACCTTTGGTAAATTTAGGGAGGAATCTTCTCCACCCACTGTGGCATCCAGAGAGTGTGGGATCTCAACACATCGCTCTCGATGTGCAGAGACACCGGGGGAGCCCCTGGGGGGGCTCGAAAACCCTGGAATGTTGCCCAAAGTGTCTGGTGGCTTGACTTTGATCCATCTAAAGGGGAAGAATCTGTGTATGAGGAAATGAGAGCTTCTTGGGTGTGAATAGTATATTTACAGAAGGAAATATAGATTTTAGAAAAATAGGTACGGGGGGTCATGAAGACAAGATGGAGGATTCAGGGCGTGGTCCTGTGTTCTTCTTTCTTCTTCATGTCTTCCATTTTGTGTGATGATGTTGGCACTTTGGGATTGGTTCATGGTGAAGGTACACTTGTCTATAAGGGTGAATAGTATTGGGAAATAAAGGTAAATATGGCACACGTAATTTTCACTATAAAGGACACAACCGCCCTGTGGGCGGGGGAGAGTGCACTTGACTGTCCTGCTGAGCGGACCTCGGCTGGGCAGAAAGAAAAGCTTTGTAGATAAGAATTAATAAACAAGACTGAAGACAGAAAATCTGAGAGTCCAGACTCATCCTTCGAAATCGCGGCC
>NW_024528978.1:0-2258 GCF_017590135.1 Pyrgilauda ruficollis | reverse complement strand
TGCACTTGACTGTCCTGCTGAGCGGACCTCGGCTGGGCAGAAAGAAAAGCTTTGTAGATAAGAATTAATAAACAAGATTGAAGACTGAAAATCTGAGAGTCCAGACTCATCCTTCGAAATCGCGGCCACCCAGAACCACTTTTCCCGTGTCGGGGCAGAGACAAATAACAGCGGACCCCGACACCTGGCGTCCCTGGGTGGGCCCCGAGGTGGCCGTGGGCACCGAGGTGGTCCCGAAGCAGAGCTCTGAAGAAGCGAGCAAGAAGCGGTGAGCTGCAAAAGAACACCCGAGTGGGCAGTTCCCAGAGCTGGACCAGTTCCCAGGAGACCGCTGATAACTCCTTGGGAAAGCAGCCAGAAGGTCGGAAGAAGCAGCAGTCGAGGAGAACATCGCACTTCGCTTCTGCCGAAGAAGACTCGTATCAGGACAGCCCGGAGCGGAATCGGAAAGGCGCCTCTGAATCCATCTCCTGCAATCTGCTGGATGGAGACCGGGAGCCTTCGGACTGCTCTGACGACAAAAATTCGGTGAGAAGGTCAAAACTAAGAACATGGGGAAGACATACTCATGAGAACAGTTAGAAATTATGTCAGCCTTACAAGGTGTGGTACGGGCGTACTCAGAGGGGGTTTCCAAGAGGGAGCTCAAAGAATTATTATTATGGGTGAGACTCAATTATCCATCTTTAGAGACACACGTGTTGTTTGAATGGGGTTTTTGGCAAGAAGTTAATAGGAACATATATTTTCTGGCAACAAGAAAAGATGAGACGGCTGTAAAGTTGCTGTCTCCAGCAAGAGTCATATTAGAAGCTATCTCGAATGAAGCTCGGACAATAGCCAGACAATTGCCTGACATAACTCCCACAAGGGCAGAGGGGGGAGGACGAGGCTCGAGGCAGAGCTTGGCTCTGATCCCAGTCAGCCCGAGGGAGACAGCTCCCGAGGAAGGGGGGCAGGCAGAAACATCACTGCTTCCAACCTCATCATCCCGAAAGTCCAAAAGACCTCCGAAACGCCCTGATACCCCAGAAACGGAAGGGGATTCGGGTTCCGATTCAGACACAAATACAGCCCCACTCCCAGAGGAAGTGAGGTTTTCTCCCAGCGAGAGTGATGGGACGGGACACTCAGAGGAGGTGGTCTCTCCCGATCCGCAGGAGCCTGAAGGGGAGGGGACAGGAAAAGCGGCAGAATCGGAAGGGGGGGTCAAAGGGGGATTGGAAGGAGATGGGGAAAAACTCTCTCGCAGTGAGCACGGCAATGCGGAAGCGGCCGGGGATAGCGGAGAGGGCATAGGAGCAGTGGGGAACACGAAAAAGCACACGGGTTTTGCAAGCGCAGCACTGGTGGCGGCAGCGGCCTCGGCTGGCGCCATACCAAAGACGCGCACACGAGCTGAGAGGAGAATGGGAAGGACAGATGAAGGAACACGCAGGGAGACACTCGGAAGAGAAGATAATGGAGAAAATGGACAGAGAATTTCGAAGACAGGATGAGATGATGGACAAAGTTCTTGCAACCATTCAGAAGAAGAATAGTCCATCAGGAGGACAGTGCTACAAGTGTGGAGCATTTGGGCATATCAAGAAGAATTGTCCACAAACACAGACACAAGCACAAGTGCAGGCACCAAAACCACAAAAACCGCTTTGTGCACAGTGCCGAAGAGGCAGGCGCTCTGTGAAAGAATGTTATTCTCAGACAGATGTGGAAGGAAATCCTTTACCACATCCGGGAAACGGGAGAAGGAACGCGCAAACAGATCGCCAGTGTGCAACGACACAAGTGATGGCGATGGCACAAGAACCAACAAAACAGTCATCGGACAACAGCATGCAGATACCCTCAGCAAAGTCCTCAGCAGAATTCCCAGTGACCCAGACATCCTTCCACCAGGAGCGCAGTGCACATTGGCAGCTTCCAAAATAGTATGTTTCTTGGATGAAAGTCATGCAGAGATACCGACAGGTGTCCATGGAAATTCATACAAGAAACAAGATTTTTTAATAGTCGGACAAGACAAAAGTAGTATCCTTGGTCTCATTGTTTATCCAACTGTTGTCTCAGCAGACAAGAACACAGAACTCACAGTTTTAGCAAAAGCTCTTCATCCACCGTTGATCGTGGCAGAAAACACTCAAGTCGCGAGAGCTTTCGCATTGCCACCACATGCCATGGAGCAGGTCATGTCAATTTTTGATGAAGAAGGATATCCTTTGAAGGAGCACGTTGAAGTACATACTACATGGATCAAA
>NW_024528977.1:0-818 GCF_017590135.1 Pyrgilauda ruficollis | reverse complement strand
AGGGGTGTCACTGGTGTGGAACAGCACAGCACAGCACGGCACGGAATGGGAGGGCACGGCATGGCAGGGATGGCAGTGACAGGGGTGTCACTGGTGTGGAACAGGGCACAGCGTGGCAGTGACAAGAGTGCCACCACCACGGAACGGGGCACAACATGGCAGTGACACGGGTGACGCTGGCAAGGCACACACATGGCACCACACTCCTGTGCCCTGGCACTGGGCAAACTGGGAGCACTGGGTGGGGGGCACTGGCAGGGACTGGGAGTGCCATGTGGGCCGGGGGGTCCCCAATATGGGTCAGGGGTCTGGGTAAGGGGTCCCAATATGGGTCAAGGGTCCCCAATATGGGTCAGGGGCCCCCATATGAGTCAGGGGTCCCTGATATGGGTCGGGGGTCCCCATAATGGGTCAGGGGTCTGGGTCAGGGGTCCCCAATATGGGTCGGGGGTCCCCGATATGGGTCTGTGAATCCCCAATAAGGGTCGGTGGTCCCCATTATGGATGGGGGGTCCCCAATATGAGTCGGGGCTCCTCACTATGGGTTGGTGGTCCCCATTATGGGTCGGGGGTCCCCAATTTGGGTCTGTGAGTCCCCACTATGGCTCGGTGGTCCCCATTATGAGTCGGGGGTCTCCATTAAGGGTGGGTGGTCCCCACTATGGCTCGGTGGTCCCCGTTAAGGGTGGGGGTCCCCGGGCGTCCCCCCCCCGGCCCCGCCGTTGCCTGGCGACGCTGTTGTGGCGGGGCTGAGTCACGGCCGTGACTCACCGGCGGTCCCGGGACCGGCACCACCGGGCGGGGCCTCCGGAGGCCGG
>NW_024528976.1:0-818 GCF_017590135.1 Pyrgilauda ruficollis | reverse complement strand
AAAAAAAAAAGAAAGTAAAAGAGTAAGCTTGCATCATACTGCTGGCAAATTTTGTCAAGCCAACAGCCAATCAGAGTTAATATGGCTTTACTCTCAACAAACCTGCAGCAATGCTATTATAGTTTCACTACACTGTTTATGAAAAGCTGAGTTGGTCTGGAAGGCATTACATGAAAGACAATTCTAGGAAAAAGGGGAAAAACACTGTAATCATTGACAATGCTCGTGTCTGAAACCTGGTTTTTGAGTGTACATTAGAATGCATAAAGTCAATACTAAAAAATAGAGAGAATGTGTTACTTCCTGATTTTAAAACAATAATACCCTAAATTAAGTCACTAAATTAAGTCACTAAATTTAGTGACTACCTCATCTATGTATCCATACAGAAGGAGAGAGAGTAGAATGATTAAGATACATGTGCCTCTGCACATGCTCTCTTTCACAAGCTGACATTTCTCTTCTGAAGTAACCAGTTATCCCTCATTCCACAATAAGATTTTCAAGGCAGCCTCCTGCAATACTGCAGCCATACCTGCCCTTTGCAACTACAAATGCAGCAACATCCCTTCCACAATCATGCAAAGGCTTTAGGTGAAGAAGTAACAATGTCCCAGGTGGGATTCTTGCCTGTAATTGCACATATGTACACACAGACACACCCTATCACTGAGAATACCCTTAGTCTCTCATGACTGGGGTTTGCATGTGTGGATAAGAGTGTTTCAACTGCACTTTTATCAATCTAGCTGCATGTTCTGGCTTCTCCTGGCATGTACAAACATAGCCCTGCAGGGCAATGGGCCTTCCAGGACTTT
>NW_024528975.1:0-819 GCF_017590135.1 Pyrgilauda ruficollis | reverse complement strand
CAAAAATCCCAAAAAAGCAAAAAAAAACCCAAAAAAATACAAAACCAAAAATCCCAAAAAAGCAATAAAAAACCCAAAAAAACCCCGAAAAATCCCAAAAAAACAACAAAGAAACCCAAAAAAACCCCCAAAAATCCCCTTCCCCTCCCAAAAAAAAACCCAAAACCCCCTGGTAAAAAACCAAAAAAAATCCCAAAAATCCCAAAAAAGAAAAAAAAAACCCAAAACCCAAAAAAAATTAAAAAAAAAAATCCCCAAAAATTCCAAAAACCCCAAAAAAGTTCCCCCAAACCAAGCCCAACCCCCCCGGGATTGTGGGCGTGGCCTGGGTGGGCGTGGCCCGGGGTGGGCGTGGCCCCGGGGGTGGGCGTGGCCTCACCTGTCTGCAGGAGGCCGGAGCTGCTGTCGCCGATCCCGAAATAATCCTCGACTTCCGGCAGCACCCCTGGGGGGAGGGGCAGCGCTGGGCCACGCCCACTTCCGCCTGGGACACGCCCACCCGCCTGGGACACGCCCACCCGGCTAGGACACGCCCACAAGCAGCCACACCCCCACTTTTTGGCCCCTCCCCCACTTTTGGCCCCTCCCCTTTCTTTAAGCCCCTCCCTCGGCCACGCCCCTTTCCTCAAGCCCCGCCCCTTTTCCTGCCACACCCACGTCATTAACGAGGTTCATTAAGCACAGGCCGCTCCCTCCCCCTTGGCTCCGCCCCTTCCCATCCCTTGGCTCCTCCCCTTTTTCCCAAGCCACGCCCCTTTCCCTTGGCCACACCCCTTTACCTGTAAATTTGTCATTAAGGTTAATTAAGCACAAAAAGGC
>NW_024528974.1:0-819 GCF_017590135.1 Pyrgilauda ruficollis | reverse complement strand
TGAGTCAGGGGCGTGTCCAGCTGACTATGGGGGGCGTGCCCATGCAAAGTGGGCGTGTCAAGCTGAGTCAGGGGTGTGTCCATGTGGGTCAGGGGTGTGTCCAGCTGAGTCTGGGGGCGTGTCCATGCCAAGTGGGCATGTCCAGCTGACTGAGGGGCGTGTCCAGCTGAGTCAGGGGGTGTGTCCATACCAAGTGGGCATGTCCATGTGAGTCAGGGGGCGTGTCCATGTAAGTCAGGGGCGTGTCCAGCTGAGTCAGGGGCGTGTCCAGCTGAGTCTGGGGGCGTGTCCAACTGAGTCGGGGCGTGTCCAGCTGAGTCAGGGGGCGTGTCCAGCTGAGTCTGGGGGCGTGTCCAGCTGAGTCAGGGGGCGTGCCCACACCAAGTGGGCGTGTCCACCCACATCCCGCCGATCCCACGGGCGTGCCCGCACCGAGTGGGCGTGGCCCCCCCCTGCCCGGCAGTGGGCGTGGCTACACCCGGGGCAGCAGCGACCTCTGGCACCTGCGCAGGTGGGCGTGGGCCCCGCCCCGCCTCCGCCAGAACAAAGCCACGCCCACCACCACGGCGGCCACGCCCAGCAGCGCCAGCGGCGCCGCCAGCGCCCCCGGCCCCGCCCCCAGCGCGATGACGATGACGTCGGTGTCGCCGGCGGTGGGCGGGGCCGGGGCAGGGCAGCCCAGCCAATCGCGGAGCGCGGATTTGGGGAAGCCGGGGGAGGGGCGGAGGGCGGAGTTATCGAACTGCCAGTAGAGGTGGGAGCGGTAGAAATAGGTGAAGGCTGCGGGAGAGCAAACTGGTTTGGACTGGTTTGGGCTGG
>NW_024528973.1:0-819 GCF_017590135.1 Pyrgilauda ruficollis | reverse complement strand
TTAACCATTTTTTTACTATTTTCGGGCATTTTTTGGGCAATTTTTGGCAAATTTTTGGGTTTTTTGGGGGTTTTTGTGGGGGTTTTTGGGGTCACCGACGTCACCTGCGAGCTCTGCTGCTACCTGGGCTGGGAAGGTGAGATTGGGGCGAAAAACGGCGATTTTGGGCAAAATTTGGGAGTTTTTTGGCAATTTTTGGGGTTTTTTTTGTGGATTTTTGGGGTTTTTTTGGGCATTTTTGGGTGAATTTTTGGGGTTTTTTTAGGGGATTTTCGGGGTTTCAGAGAGGTCTGAGCTCACCAGGGACGGCCAAGTGAGAATTGGGGTGAAAAACGGCGATTTTGGGCAATTTTGGGCCATTTTTATCATTTTTTAACCATTTTTTTACTATTTTCTGGTGTTTTTTGGGCAATTTTTGGCCAATTTTTGGGGGTTTTTTAGGGGTTTTTTTGGGGGTTTTTGGGGTCACCGAGGTCACCTGCGAGCTCTGCTGCTGCCTGGGCTGGGAAGGTGAGATTGGGGCGAAAAACGGCGATTTTGGGCAAAATTGGGCAAAAGTCGGGAGGGTTTTGGCAATTTTTGGGTTTTTTGGTGGATTTTTTGGGTTTTTTGGGCATTTTTGGGTGAATTTTTGGATTTTTTTAAGGGGATTTTCGGGGTTTCAGAGAGGTCTGAGCTCACCAGGGATGGCCAAGTGAGAATTGGGGTGAAAAACCCCAATTTTGGGCAATTTTGGGCCATTGTTATAAGTTTTTAATAATTTTTTTTGCTGTTTTCGGGCGTTTTTTTGGCCAATTTTTGGCCAATTTTTGGTGAATT
>NW_024528972.1:0-819 GCF_017590135.1 Pyrgilauda ruficollis | reverse complement strand
TGTAATAAGCAGATCACTTCCAGAATGACGCGTGGAGTGCCCCCCTCTTCCACTCCCCCATTCTTTTCCTGAGCTGCATCACCACCCCTTACTGTGGTGTCTTTAGAAAACAATTAAACTCAGCAATCAGAACGTTCATGCATTAATAAAAACACTGTATGGTCAGTGGGCCAAGGGCTTTAGAGATGGATTTCCTAAGCCCTTTCCCGTTTCTTTCTGGGGGTAGCAGCACTCCCCATCCCCTCCAGCCTGGCCCTTTAAGTAACTTGAGCCTCCAGGCTGCAAATCCCATCTCCAGCTAAAAGGATGGAAAAGCTGCTTCCCCCCTTCCCCCTTCTGGGCCTTTTCTTTTGAAAGGAACTGTCTTCTATCCTGTGATGGGAAGAGAAATATCTCCAAAAGAGAGAGCAGCTCTCTGAGCATCCCCCTCCCGTATCAGGACAAACTGGCAATTCCTGCACCCCTCAATGCTTCTGGCTGCTCTTTTTCCTCCAGCTTTCCTCCCCTCCCGCCGGCCTTTGGCGAACCTCAGCTGATTTCCAAACCCTCCGTGGCTGCTGGGGGTTGGCACAAAGGTTTAATTATTTGCCTTCTCTCGGGTAAGGCGGGGACAGGGAGAAGGTCGGGCCCCGGTGCGGTCCCTCTCTCCCACCCCGCTCCCTTCCCGGCTCCCGGAGCCCACCATGGATCCACAGGCGGTCTGGGGATGCTTTTGCCTGCTTTGCTTTTCCCTCCTGAGAGCAGCAAAAGGTAAGAGAGGCTTTGGGCTGGTTCAGGTGCAGGGACTCGACAGGGTCTGGATGCCCAGAGAGGTGAGAT
>NW_024528971.1:0-819 GCF_017590135.1 Pyrgilauda ruficollis | reverse complement strand
GGCAGCCACAGCTGCTCTGTGCCAGGCTTTGAGACTTTTTTTACAAAGCCCAAGCTGCCATTCATGGTGTGGTTGCAACAAATTTAGAGCTTGTTATGGGTTTGGGGTTTGGACCAAGACAATTAATTCAATTAATAAAGCAGGAGGAATGTTTGTGCTGTCACATTAATTGTGCCACAAAATGATGTGGTTACATCGAGTGGGGAGAGCCACTGATGTAAAATATTTTGCTAAATAGGTACAATAATAGCCCTTGATGATAATTTGGAGAATGTGAGAGTACAGTGTTATTGCAGGTGAATTCATATTTTCTGTATTTAATGTTTCTTTGGACAAGCAAAACAAAAGTCTGTTTGGGAAAAACCTTGGTTTAAGCTGCTAATTTTTCTCTGCTGCCTAAAATACTTGAAGATGCTGAGGAACAAATTTTTTTAACCTCCTTTGTTCACCATCATGTGCTCAATTGGGCTGACCTGCAGCCCTAAAAGCCAAATTATTTGGTGTGTCCATCCAAGACATTTTCATGTGTGTTTTAGGGTAAATTCTTACCTTGAGTAAGTTTACACCACTTTGTAGTGAAGCCCTAGTATGCAAAATGAGCATCTGCCTGCACCAGCAGATTCTCAATTCTGGTGGTTTAGCAGAGGACATGTTTATAGTTCAGAAAATAAATAATTCAGGAGCCTGTATCTGCCTTGTGTTGACTCTTTGTAACCTTACTTGAGATTTACCAATTCTGTCCTTCTACTTAGTACCAGTTAACTGTTACCTGCAAGGACCTGAGTTGTGGAAAGACCTGGGCACTGTTATTTGAAGCTG
>NW_024528970.1:0-819 GCF_017590135.1 Pyrgilauda ruficollis | reverse complement strand
ACCGAGACCTGCAGAGTCTGTGGCTTGTCCTGTTCTTGAAAGAGAACGAGGTAGAGGCAAAAGCTTCTACCCTGGCTGGAGATCCCTGGGACGAGGGCCACAGCAAGCTTTTCCTCACATCAGAGCCTGAGGAAAGCTCAGGCTTCTCAGCTTCTCCTTTCTCTGGAGGCTCCTGTGAGGAAAGGGCAACTTGTCGGCCAGCCAAGCACGCTGGACTTCACAAGCAGCTGTGCATGGGGCCTGATGATTTGCTGCAAATTACGCACAAAAAGAGAGAGGAGCTGGAGAAGCTGGAGGAAGAGAAGATGTATGCAGAGCTCTTTGGAGACATCTCCTCCTCCATGAACAACGAAGAAGGCCCCATGATGTCCAGCTGCATCCTCAGGGATCCATCAAGTGCCACCCTGGAACCAGCTGGAGACCCCTCGGTGCCACAAGGCTCTTGAAGTTTGGCTGAAGACGCCACAGCAGAGACAAAATACTACTCAGAGCTGTTGTCTCCTGAGCTGTTGGCAGACTTGGGCTCTGACTCTGAGGACTTGCCATCCCTGCAAACTCTGCTGAATGAGCTCGTGGAGAAGTGGGTGCAAGAAGCGGTGGGAGAGAGGAACAGAGAGATAGAGAGCCCATTGTCACTCCCACCACGAGACCAAGATGAAGAGTTAGAGCCAGTACCTACTCCTCCAGACAGTGTCCTCAGCGACCAGAGGCACGGCGAGCCTCTCCCCTCGGCACTGCCAAAAGAGGCAGAGGGGTTTGCAGTTTGCACCTCGCCTGTTGATGCTGCAGACGAGGCGGACACAGCAGGCATGGAGGCTG
>NW_024528969.1:0-819 GCF_017590135.1 Pyrgilauda ruficollis | reverse complement strand
GAAAAAATTCAGAAAAATTTAGGGATAGAAGGACGGGGAAATTTGAGAAAAAATTAGGAAAATTTGGAGGAAAAAATGGTAAAAAATAGGGGAAAAATGGTAAAAAATAGGGGAAAAATTGGGGAAAAATCAGGAAAAAATTGGGGAAAAAATGGAGGAAAATTTGACAAAAATCAGAGAAAAAATTGGGGGAAAATTCCGGGGAAATTGGGGAAAATTTGGGAAAAATATGAGAAAAATTTGGGAAAAATTAAGGAAAAATTGGGGGGAAATTGGGGAAAAAATTTGGAAAAAATTAAGGAAAAATTGGACAAAAATAAGGGAAAAATTGGGGGAAATTGAGAAAAATTGGGGGGAAATTTGGAGAAAAAATTGGGAAAATTTGGAGCAAAAATGGGAAAAAATGGGGAAAATTGTGGAGAAAGTGGAGAAAAATTGGGAAAAAATTGGGGGAAAATTGGGAGGAAAATTGGGAAAATTAGGAAAAAAATTGGGGGAAAACGGAGAAAAATAGGAGAAAAATTGGGGGAAATTGGGGGAAAATTTGGGGAAAGTGGGGAAAAAAATAAGGAAAAATTGGGGGAAAATTGGGGAAAAATAGGAGAAAAAAGGGAGAAAAAATTGGGAAAAAATTAGGAAAAAATGGTAAAAAAATAGGAAAAAATTGGGATAAAATGGGGGAAAATTGGACAAAAATTGGGGGAAAACTGGGGAAAAAATTGGATGAAAATTGGACAAAAATCGGAGGAAAAATGGGAAAAAATAGGGGGAAATTGGGAAAAAATTGAGGTAAAATTGGACAAAAATGGGAGAAAAATT
>NW_024528968.1:0-819 GCF_017590135.1 Pyrgilauda ruficollis | reverse complement strand
ATGAATGGTCAATAAGACAATTACAACGTCAGTTGAGGCGAGCATTGCAAACAGGTTGCTTCAAGGCACTGTCACACAGATATTCCCCCTAGAAAATCATTGGTGGGATTCAAATATCCCAGAACATATGGTGAGGTTAAAACGATATCAAAGCTTCATGGTATACGGATTGAAACACAGTGTCCCTAAAGCTATAAATTGGTCAAATATTTGTGAAGTAAGGCAAAATTATGATGAATCACCCACTGATTTTTAAAACAGGTTAAGAAAAACTGCCATCAAATATACAGATTTAGATCCTGAATCAGCTAATGGTAAAACACATCTAGTTCTTTTGTTTATGGGTTGGGCTTCAAATGATATAAGAAGAAAGCTGCAAAAGATCGAGGGAATTCGAGACATAGATAAATTGCTAGAGGTTGCCTGGAAAGTGTTTTGAGACAGGGGCCCAACTGAAAAAATTACATCCCAACCTAGTAAGAAGGCTACTCTGGAAAGGTCATCCAAGAGAACTACCCCAGTGGAGAAAGATGAGTGTGCATATTGTAAGAAGTGGGGACATTGGAAGAATGACTGTGCAGTGTTGAAAGAAAAATCCTCAGTTCCCCAACTCCCAGTAGTACAAACCTCAAGTAGTTCAAGTTCTGAGTGATGGGGACCGAAGGCTATGCCCCCAGTGGAACCTTCAGTTGACATTGAGTTTTTAGTAGATACTGGAGCAGCATATTCTGTGTTAAATACCTTAGAAGGGAAACTGAGTCACAATACTGTACATGCTGTTAGAGTGACCAAGGTAAGCAAAACACGGCCTTTCTTCCA
>NW_024528967.1:11745-21215 GCF_017590135.1 Pyrgilauda ruficollis | reverse complement strand
TGTCCTTCATCCCTTCCTCGAAGCAAGGTTGGATTGCAATGTTTGCTCCTTCCCCTTGTTGGCTTCTATTGGATAGCCCTTACCCTGTACTCCTTCCCTAATGCCTTCCCATTGGTAAAAGGTTGTGTCCTCCCCTTATTCCCTCCCTTCCTTAAAAGCAGTTTTTTACCCTCAATTATTGTCACTTGTCCCTGACTCTTCTGGGGAAATAAACCTTCCTTGGAACTCAAACAAGTGATCCCTCTCTATTCCTTTGCCTTGGTCCCTCGTATTGGGTTGCTGCTGTGTCACCCATGCCACAGCCATGGGCTGCAGGGAGCTGCGAGCCCCTGTAAGCACTGCCACCCGGGAAGGTCTCCGTAGAGATCCGGGGGTGGCCTGTCTCGTGACTGCCCATCGGTCTCAGAGAGTGAGCTGGTCAGAGAGCATATTCCCTCTGGCCGCAGCCCGCAGTTACAGATGCCAGGGGGTATTGTAATTGCCATTTTATTCCCAAGGCTTGAGTTATTTTCTGTAAGACTCTTGACATAAAGTGTGTTCCTCTGTCAGAGTCTATTCTGTTAAATATTCCATACGTGGGAATAATTTGTTCCAAAAGGGTTTTACATGCCACATTAGCCGTAGCTCTGACAGTGGCAACAGCTTCTACCCAGTGAGTTAAATGGTTTATTACTACTAATAAAAACTTCCACCTCTGCACTTGGGGAAGTTCAGTAAAGTCCACTTGGATACACTGAAATAGTCTCAGAGCTAACTTGCAGCCTCCTAATGTTGTTTTCCTCATTATGTTTTTATTTACCTTTTGGCATGTTATACATTTCTCAGTTATTTGTTTTGTCAATCCAAAAATTCTAATGCACCCATAATTCCTTAAGAAGTGATCACACAAAGATTGAGTGCCCCAATGAGTTTTTTGATGCATGTCTTCTAATATTTTCCTAGTAATTGGCTTATTAAGTAACTGTCTCCCATCAGCAAGTTTCCATTTCCTAAACGGATCTTTCTCTCCCCCTATCTTAATTCCTTTTCTTCTGCTTCACTACACTTTGGAACTTCCAATTCTTCCTTGTTGTTGAACTTAGAATCCACCCTTCTGGTCGGTTTTCCTCCCTTGTATTTGTCTGGTTCCACTTAAGGCGTTCAACCGGGTCTAAGTTACTGCCTTTCCATGGCCATTCCTCTGACATCAAAGCCTCTCCACAGACCCAACAGTTGGTTATATTAAGTTCCTTACTTAGTCTTTCCCCCAATTCCACGAACAGGTTTTTCCCAAATCTCAATATAACAATTTTCTCTTCTAATTGCTGTTTAAGTTTCGTATACAAATCTTGATGTGGGGTTGACACAGAGTTAGACTGTTGTGTTGGCTTTTCCTTTTTGTTTAGTACTTGTTCTTTTACCAAATCTTGGACTCTACCCTTAAGGACAAATGTGAAACAAACCCAACTCTCCCCTTCTGGACATTCACTTCCCAGCCTATTACCACTTGTTCCTAAGTTTTCTGCAATCCAGTATTTTTTCCCATTTTGCATACAGGTGACGCTGTTGAGTCAGGGAAGGATGAAATGACTCCATGGTTCAGAAGGTGAAAAAGAGACATTTTATTAAGAGGTAGCGTCCTTTTATAACCAGGATCGCTAAGGTGAAATCTGATTGGTCTCAAAGTAAAAACCTTTCACACTATTGGTGAACTATGAATAGCACACTCTGAAGGTACATATCTATAAACAACATGAACAGAAAGAGAGATAATAATTGTTTTCATTCTTCGTCTCTAAGTTTCCCAGGCCTGAAGCCTGGGAGAATTCTCTTTGACTGAACTGAGAATCTCCACATACAGGTACCTAATTTGGCTGGGTTATAACAGTGACTGTTGACATGGGTGTGCGAAATAAAAAAGGAACCTTGGTTTCTTTCCATGTAAAGCTTTCAGTAGCATTTGTGACATGATTTTGCTGGTATCCTGAAAGGGAAAGGACAAAAAATGAGAGACAAAAAAAGGAATAACAGAGGTCCAGTATGGCTTATACCCCCACCTCACATACCTATGGGGTTGCTACCCATAGCAGGTGTATTTGATCTTCTCGGTGGCGAGTACAGCGGCCAACATGGGCTTGCCCTCTATTTCTTTGTCACTTCCTTTTTGCCAATTTCCAGGCAAATTGTTTTTGACACTCCTTAACTGTAGTTTCCCACCATTCCTCAGGTATTTCCCATTCAACAGGCACTAGTAATTCCCATCCACAAAACAAAGTTATTATTTCAGTTGTTCTTAGTTCTGTCTGGATAGGGAAGATGTTTGGTGCTCAACACTTCATGTAACACGAGTGTCAATTTTGTGAACTGCAATACCATTTTTTTCCACAATTTAAACATTTAAATTTAACCCAACAAGCATGTCTGATGTTGGGATGAAACAGACATAGTATATGGTATGGTACTGATGGAAATTGTAATTCCTCCTCTTCTTTGTATGAGTCACAGGCTAAGGCCAGAATATGAGAATCCTCTCACTGAAACAGTCCTGATCCTCCTGTTCAGAGTAGAAGTATTCCTCCCCAAAGCGGGTATCGGAGGTGTCTCAGAACTTGTCCAGGCTGCACTTGAAACCACTGATATAGGCTTGGTCTTATTTCCCAATTAGGTGTGATTCTTTGTACATTCCATGGATCATTTGGGTCTTCCCAGTTAATTACCACCCAGTCCCTGCTTGAGAGTCAATTTGGTATCACCCGGTTTAGATGTTATAGTCCACTCCTCAGGTTCGTTTACAGGTCCTTTGATTCTGCTGGCATGGATCCACCCTCATTCCCTGGTTCGGATTGCTGCCTCAGTCATCAGTAGTACCAAGTTGTAATGTGGTGTTCATAACCCAGATTCAGTTTTTCTGTCTGCTTCAGTCTCAAGGTCAGTGGCGGCCTCTCCTTATCTCTCTTCAGCTTGGATAGTTGCATTCCTTTGTAAGTAGCCTTGAGTCTCTTTTGTTCTCTCTGAGGCCTTTTTGTGAGCACACAAGTTAAAAGACTAAACAAAAAAATCCAAAATTGGTTTCTAACCCGAGTTAAATTTCCAACACCCTGTTTCAACTTCTAGTGTCAAATCATCACTGTCTATCAAAATTGCTTCATATTTTAACATCCTAGAGTCTGTTATCCATTTTTCAGCCATTTGATTTAACACATTTCAGACTGCATGAGGTGTATACACAATTAGTTTACTTCCAAAAGTAAATTTACGGCTCTCTTCTACCAAAATAGCAGTAGCTACTATAGCCTGAATACATACCGGCCAGCCATGGCTCAATGGATCCAAAAATTTTGACAAATAAGCTACTGGTCTCTTCATTCCTCCCCACTCCTGGACTAAAACTCCATGAGCTACTCCACCTTCCACATTCACATACAGATCAAAGTGTTTTTCTAATGAAGGTAAGCTCAAAGCTGGTACTGGGGCTAGTTTAAACTTCAGTTCTTGTAATTTATTGTCATCTTCCTTGGTCCACTTTATATAATCTTCCTCTGTCAATTTTTTATATAAAAATTTTACTGCCTGCGTATACCCTTCAATCCATAGTCTACAATATCCCAACAATCCGAGCAGCCTTCTAACTTCCTTCTTTGTAGAGGGAGTGGGAAGAGATAAAATCCCTGCAATCCTCTCAGGATTTCGCTTTTGGCTACATTTGCTTATTAAGTGGCCAAGATATTTTACTTCTGATTCCACAAACTGTAGTTTCCCTTTTGATACTCTTAATCCTTTTTCCCCAAGAAAATTCAAAAGTTTTATACTAGCCTCCCTAACTTCAACTTTAGCTTCCCCTGATAGTAAAAGATCATCCACGTATTGGGTAATTTGTATTCCAGGAGGAGTGGAGAAAGTTTGTAATATTTCTTCTAAAGCTTGTCCAAATAGTTTTGGAGATTCAGTAAATCCCTGTGGATGCCAGCCTGGTCAGGAAGAGAGAAACGGCAATTGTTTCTCACAGTGGCTTGTGAGAATTTTTAGGGAGTTGTAGGAATGTGTGTAACTTGTTAGTATAAACAATGTGCAGATGGTGTTTTTCCCTTTGTTTTCCTGTTCTTCTCAAGGACGGTGTGTGAGAAAGATGTTTTTATTAACTAGCCAATCAAGTAGAATGTATTTTATCGGTCTATATAAGCCGGAGAATCCTTTGTATTAAAGCTTCTTTTTCTCCTCTTGCAATTTGGTCTCTTGTCTGTTCTTGTGTCATTCTTGGCGCAAGGGTGACATCTGGTGACCCTGACATGTGTTTTACACCAATCGGCCCTTCGTGGAGCATGCTGAGACACCCGGGACCCCTGCTGGACCTCCACCGGGGCACGCGGCGCCCACACAGGTTTGCCAGCATTTGGACACCCTCTGTTTCCCCAGAGACGTAGCAACCTTTCCCCACATCCTTAGGAATCAGACTCAGTCCATGGGGCTGCCCTAATAATTTAGACCTGCAGGTGGGGACGAACTCCCCAGAACGGTGGACAGTTCGTGAATTGCTGGGGCAAGGTGCCGGTGTTTCCACGATGGGGGACCAGGCTTCTGAGGAAGAAGCAGATGGTTTTTTTGTGTGGAGGGACCTCCTTTCTTATAGGGGGTTCTTGGTGTTGGACGACTCACTCTGCAAGCTGCTTGGGTGGGCCAAGGCTCACGAGTTCCCAGTGAGCATGGCGGCTGCTTTTAGCCTGGTCCAGTGGCAGGCGCTGGGTGACCGGCTCGCTGAAAAGTTTTTTGGAGGGGACAATACTGTGCCCCCGCTCATGGCTGTGTGGAGGTCCCTGTTCGATGCCCTCGTGAACCGGGACAGTGCTTCGGAGAGGGGAAGCTTGACAGGCGGGGGTGGTGCCAGTACTTTGGAGGGACAGTCATCAGGCCAACTGGTGGCCAGTTTCTCCCCGGCTGCCAGCCTTCTTTTGACTCTGTGCAGGCCGGCGGGAGGCACGGGGACTCCCCACGGAACCCGTCTCTCGTCTGGAGATGGAGTTCCGCCGACCAGCCCTGGTTCCTGTGTTTCTGGGTGGTCGCCGCCTTCTCTTTCTGCAACAACATTGCCAAAGAGGGTGGTTGCTGCATCTCGGCCACTCCTGGAAGATCATGGCTTGCCGCCTGTGCCAAGTTCGGCCCCCCCTCTCCCTGGCAAATCGGCTTCCCCCCTCATTGGGGGGTGGGGCTGGGGGTTTGCTGCGATGGTCTCCCAGCCTTTCTCCCCCTCTGCGACCCAGGGCCCGGAATTCTCCCGGCTGGCGGGAGCTGCAGTTTCCGGCCTGGCAGCCCACCCCCGAATTGCAGAAGGGGAAGGGGTCGGCTCCCACCTCGGCATCCGCCAAGACAACATGGGTCGCTCCACCAGCTTCCTTGTCGTCAGCCATGGAGCCTGCGCAGCTGTATCGGCCACACCCATCATCGGTGCCTGTGGGTGGCTGCCGGCTCCAGCTGACGTCGCGCTCCCGGCCAGTTTTCCCCTCATTCTCCATGGCGCCTGTGCAGATGGCAACAGTTGTTACTGCAGCTCCAACACCATCTCTCCAAATGGTAAGTCATGCAGCGGGAGCAGTGCCTCTTCCTCATTCTGGTGCCAATTTGGTTGACTTAATGTCTTTTGGGCCTCCGCCAGGACGGCCTGTGGTGGTGGTGCCATTGGCTGTGACTGCACTGCCTGCTGCCCGGCCTCCAGCCGGTCCATCTGAGTCTCAGCTTGTAATAAGCCCTTTTGTCTTGCAGCCCGTGGTTGGCCTCTCGAATCCCGACCCTTTCATTAACATGCCACCTCCGTTACCCGCTGGACGTCCCCCCTGTCCTTGGGTGGGGACTTCGACAGTGATGTCGACCAGTGGCCAGTCCCCCGGCGGGGGCATGCCCCAGTGGTAGACCACCGGCACCGGCGGGTGGAGTTGGCGTCTGCTCGTAACCTCTGCACACTGCCTCCCTGTAGGGTGACTGTGTGCCCCAAAAATCCCCACAGCTTTTGGGATGCAGTTAAGGCATGGGTCTCAGAGGCTGAGGATAAGGATCTGTTGGGGGGGCAGGAAGGTCATGGTGTGTGGCCGATGACGTCACACCCGCCTCGGGGGGAGGGGCGTGGGTGGTTCAGGAGGGCCATGTTCTGCCCCAAGGCAAGGTGCAGGCTCATCCTGTGTTTAAGGCTATCCCAAAATCAGGACAAGCCAACAAGCACGAGGTGCTTGCCTGGCAGGTGATTCAGGATCTGCGAGGCCAGGTTGCAAAACACGGCCTCGGCTCAGAGGAAGTCATGCAGACTCTCGGGGTGATAGCCACAGATCTGCTCTCTTCATTTGACATCAAGCATCTTGCTCAGGTGCTTTTCCGGCCTCTGCAATTTGTGATGTTCATGACATTCTTGTCACAGTCTGCTGCAAAGGTTGCAGCAAGCAACGGGCTTCTGCATCCGGAGGATCCTAGGTGTGGGATGGGAGTGGATGCTCTCCTCGGGGAGCATGCCTACTCCAATCCTGATTTTCAGGCTTCCTGGGACGTTGCTGTTCTTGAGCAGTGTCATAGTGTGGGATTTGGTGCATTGGTGAAGACCATTGAGGCGGCCTCCCCCAGGCCCCAATGCACAACAATAATGCAGGGCCAGATGAGCCTTTTGTGTCATTTGTCAAGAAGCTTCTTGCTGCCCTGGAGAAGCAGATTGAGGATGCTAACCTAAGGGAATCCTTTTTAAAACAATTGGCCCGGTTCAATTCGAACAGTGAATGCTGGAGGATCATAGATGCTCTTCCAGGTGACCCATCAGTGGTGGAAATGGCCGTTGCATGTATTAAGACGGGTGCTGTGGATCACAGGGTGTCCACTCTGGTGGTTGCTAAGCAGCCAAGCCAGGTACCCTTAGCAGGTGGATGCCGGAAGAAGAACAAAAATAAGGGCAAGAAACAGCAAGGTGCACCCAAGCCGGCAGGTACAGGTGCCAACTTCTTGTGCGCTAGATGCCTTAAGGCAGGTCACCTTGCAAGCCAATGCAGGTCAAAATTTGAAACTAATGGCCAGCCTTTGGCAGGCCCGGGAACCGGAGGAAGAGTGCAAAGAGGAATTGCGCCCTGACAAAAGTGATTCCTCAGAGCACAGCACCAGCTCAGGTTTGCCCAGATGGCTCGGAGACATCACCCATGGCTCCACTGGCATGGATGTATATACCCCCTGCGCAGTCATCCTAGAATCCAGTAGTGAGCATAAGGTTCCTTTGAACGTCCTTGGACCTCTGGAGCAGGGGCTGGGCACGTTGCTGGTGGGGAGATCTAATGTCACCCACCAAGAGATCTTTGTTCACCTGGGAGTCATTGACTCTGCCTTTTCAGGTCTGGTTTTTGCCAGTTTTCACACCCTGTCCCCCTGTCACTATTCCAGCAGGGACTCGGATTGCTCACCTTGTGCTTTTTCAGTCATGTGTCCCCAGGACTGATCTGCAGACTCGTGGGACTGGTGGTTTCAGATCCAAGGGACTGCCACGAGCCCTCTGGTCTGTGACCATTTCCGCTTGGTGACCCCAGATGGTGTGTACCCTGACCCTACCAGGTGCCCACCAGCTGAAGATCGAGCTGCAAGGTTTGATCGACACGGGGGGCGGATGTGACCGTAATCTCCTTCTCTGTGTGGCCTTCTATGTGGCCTTTGGCCCCCGTGGGAACACCCATTGTAGAGGTGGGGGGTCCGGCATGTACCATGATGAACCAATGTTTTGTGCTCATCGGTAATGCGAGTGGGCAGGTGGCTGCAGTTTGACCCTATGTCGTTTCGGCCCCGGTCACTCTGTGGGGGGGGGGGGGGGTTGTATTGGCTGCCTGGGGGGTGCGAATTGGGGCAGACTTTTAATAGGGGCCACTTCATTGAAGGGTGAAAAGTATCCTACGCTACCTTTATGGTGGCTGGTGGACAAACCCATTTGGGTTCATCAGTGGCCCCTGATGGAAGAGAAACTGATTGCCCTTCATGAATTGGTTCAGGAACAACTGCAGCAGGGACACATTGAGCCTTCTATGAGTCCCTGGAGTACTCCTGTCTTTGTGATAAAGAAGAAGTCTGGGAAGTGGAGGTTTGTTGCGGTGTGATGTCATGATTTGCCTCAGTTACCCCGGTCCTTCCCCAGGTGTCAATCACCTCTCCCCCACCCTGACTCCTGCTGGGCACTGTCTATCAACCCAGAAATTCCAGGGGAGCATCGAGTGATTGGCAGGTTCAAAGGATGCTCTCCACCCCCTGGGGGGCCATTGACCCATCCAGGTGTCCCTCTCACCTGAGACCCCCTCTCCCTATACCTGGATTGATGGTCCCTGTGTTCCCTCCCCTGCCCCTCTCCCCTGGGTAAAAGGACAAGCACACCACGTGCTGGGGGAGTCCTTGTGGAGCTGTTGCTACATTCAGGGGCCATGCAGCCCAGAATAAAACCTCTGGATTAAACCCTCCATCAGGACTGACTCCTTCCTTCACCATCGCCTTAAAAGGTTTCTCCAGCACAGGGAGGCCTGAGGAGTGACCCTCTTCTACCAACAAGCCCCAGCCGTAAGCACTGGAGCTCGGACATGCCCGGACTTGTCCCCACGTGCCCAGCTGTGACCCACCGGTAGCCAAATAGCGTCTCTGGGGAGAAAAGACCACAGGTGCCGCTATTTAGTTCAGCAGCAGGGACCAGACAAGTCAAGGCACGACCCATTCAGTAATATTGGTAAAAACCAATAGAGGTTGTTGCAAGACCTCCGAAAAATCAATGCAGTGATGGAAGGCATGGGGGCATTGCAGCCTGGTATGCCCTCGTCCACCATGATCCCTGCGGGATGGGAGATCTTGGTCATTGATTTGAAGGATTGTTTTTTTACAATTCTTTTGCATCCTGATGATAAGCCAAAGTTTGCCTTCACAGTGCCTTCAGTCAACAATGCCGAACCTGCACAGAGGTACCAATGGAAGGTTTTGCCACAGGGCTGTCGCAACAGCCTGATTATTTGCCAGTGGTATGTGGCTCAGGCCTTGTCCACTGTTCATGATCAGTTTCCTCACGCATGTTTGTTATCATTATATGGATGACATCCTGGTGGCGGCACCCACCCAGGATGAGTTGCTGAGGATACGGCCTCAGCTGTTTGCTGCTCTGCATGCTTACGGGCTGCGGGTGGCCTCGGAGAAGGTTCAGCAGCACCCTCCTCGGAAGTACTTGGGGGTCAAAATTCTTGACCTAACCATTCAGCATCAGGAGGTGCAATTCTCGGATTCTATTCGAACCTTGAATGATACCCACAAGTTGATGGGTAGCATCATCTGGTTGCGTCCTTACTTGGGACTGACCGGGAACACCCTCCTCGGAAGTACTTGGGGGTCAAAATTCTTGACCTAACCATTCAGCATCAGGAGGTGCAATTCTCGGATTCTATTCGAACCTTGAATGATACCCACAAGTTGATGGGTAGCATCATCTGGTTGCGTCCTTACTTGGGACTGACCGGGAA
>NW_024528967.1:0-8996 GCF_017590135.1 Pyrgilauda ruficollis | reverse complement strand
CTCTGGATTAAACCCTCCATCAGGACTGACTCCTTCCTTCACCATCGCCTTAAAAGGTTTCTCCAGCACAGGGAGGCCTGAGGAGTGACCCTCTTCTACCAACAAGCCCCAGCCGTAAGCACTGGAGCTCGGACATGCCCGGACTTGTCCCCACGTGCCCAGCTGTGACCCACCGGTAGCCAAATAGCGTCTCTGGGGAGAAAAGACCACAGGTGCCGCTATTTAGTTCAGCAGCAGGGACCAGACAAGTCAAGGCACGACCCATTCAGTAATATTGGTAAAAACCAATAGAGGTTGTTGCAAGACCTCCGAAAAATCAATGCAGTGATGGAAGGCATGGGGGCATTGAAGCCTGGTATGCCCTCGTCCACCATGATCCCTGCGGGATGGGAGATCTTGGTCATTGATTTGAAGGATTGTTTTTTTACAATTCTTTTGCATCCTGATGATAAGCCAAAGTTTGCCTTCACAGTGCCTTCAGTCAACAATGCCGAACCTGCACAGAGGTACCAATGGAAGGTTTTGCCACAGGGCTGTCGCAACAGCCTGATTATTTGCCAGTGGTATGTGGCTCAGGCCTTGTCCACTGTTCATGATCAGTTTCCTCACGCATGTTTGTTATCATTATATGGATGACATCCTGGTGGCGGCACCCACCCAGGATGAGTTGCTGAGGATACGGCCTCAGCTGTTTGCTGCTCTGCATGCTTACGGGCTGCGGGTGGCCTCGGAGAAGGTTCAGCAGCACCCTCCTCGGAAGTACTTGGGGGTCAAAATTCTTGACCTAACCATTCAGCATCAGGAGGTGCAATTCTCGGATTCTATTCGAACCTTGAATGATACCCACAAGTTGATGGGTAGCATCATCTGGTTGCGTCCTTACTTGGGACTGACCGGGAAACAACTGTCCCTGTTGTATGATACTTTGAAAGGGGACCCTGTCCTGAGGTCACCTCGGGAATTGACTCCTGCAGTGCGACAGGCACTGGAGGAGGTCCAAAGGGCTGTTTCTGCCCATCAGGTTCACTGACTAGATCCTTCCATTGATGTCACTGTCTTCATTACTAATCCAGATTTTCATCCTACGGGTATCATTGGCCAGCAGAGTGACAAGTGGTCTGATCCCTTGCATGTTTTGGAGTGGGTCTTTTTGCCCCATCAGCCGAAGAAGACAGCATCCTCATTGTACGAGCTGATTGCTCGTTTGACAATCAAATGCTGTCAATGGTGTTTGCACTTGATGGCTGCCGATCCTGTGGTGATCACTCTTCCTGTGGAGCAGGAAGATTTTGAATGGAGCCTTGTTAATAGCGCTCCTTTGCAGAGTGTGCTGGAAAACTTTTTTAAGCAGATTGTCTAACTTATGCCCAGTCATAAGTTGCTGCAGCTGGCAAAGACAACGGGTTTGTCATTGTGGCCAAAGAGCAGCCGGGTGCCAGTAAAAGGGCCCACTGTCTTCACTGATGGCTCTGGAAAAATGGGGAAGGCTATTGTTACTTGGAAAGATGAATCTGGATGTCAGACACTGGAGGGCCACGAGTCAGGCTCAGCCCAACTGGTTGAATTAAAGGCTGTTGCCATGGCGATCCAGGAATTTTTCCCAAGTGCCTCTGAATTTGGTGACTGATTCCGCCTATGTCGCGGACATAGCCAGGTGTTTGGATTGTTCACTTCTGAAGGAGGTCAATAACGCGGCTTTGTTTCAGTTATTGTAGGCCTTGTGGAGTGCAATTCAAGCCCGGGTCCATCTGTATTACATCTTGCACATTTGGAGTCATACCAATTTGCTGGGTTTCGTAGCAGAAGGTAATTCCAGGGCTGACAGGTTGGCTAACCCTGCGTGGGTAGTGCCTCAGCCTGACGTGATTGTGCAAGCCAAAGCATGGCATGATTTTTTCCATCAAAATGCACATACTTTGCAGAAACAGTTTCATTTGACGCTGACTGAGGCTTGTGACATTGTCAGCTCTTGTGCTGACTGTCATGGATTTGCTGCACCTTTGCCAGCAGGGGTGAACCCCAGAGGCTTAAATGCTTTGCAGCTTTGGCAGACAGATGTCACTCACATTGCTGAATTTGGCCGACTCAAGTATGTGCACGTGTCTGTTGACACATTTTCCTCCACCATGTAGGCCTCTGCTCACACTGGAAAAAAGAGTCGCGATGTGATTGCCCATTGGAGGATGGCTTTTGCAGTCTTGGAAATACCTTCTTCTGTGAAAACGCACAATGGTCCTGCCTATGTCTTACAGAAGACTCGGCAATTCCTACGCCTATGGGGCATGTCACACAAGCTTGGTATCCCTCACTCTCCAACGGGCCAGGCCATTGTCGAAAGCACTCATGGTACCTTGAAGTGTGTTCTGGGAAGACAGAAAAGGGGAATGCCTGGAGAAACGCCACACAGTCAATTGGAAAAGGCTTTATATACAATCAACAATCTGACAATGCCACAGAATTTGGAAAACCCTGTCATTCTAAATCACTTTCTTTCATTGCATTCTTCAGGTGAGGCGCACCTGCTTCGAGCAAAGGTCCAGATATGGGATCTAACCACCAATAGGTGGGAAGGCCCATATGACCTTATCACTTGGGGTCATGGAGTATGCATGTGTTTCCACAGATACTGGAGTATGGTAGGTACCTGCGAGGTGTGTCCACCCTGACTTGCAACATCAAAACTGGAATGTGGCCAACAGGCAACTTTTGAATGATGACCAAGATGACGGCCAAGATGACAGCCATCAATCAGATGGCCCTTCCATGAGTGGGGACTGAACACTTCATCCTGTTTTCTGAAAAGGACTGTTTTGAATTAGAATAAGTATATGATTTAGGATTGATAGTGCATTTTATAAGAGACAATCACAAGACCCAATCTCTCTGGACATTTTAATCCACATCTGATTGAGGGACCTCTGGAGCCGTGTTTGTTCTCCTTTCTGCAATGGGCCCCACAGAGGACTACAAACACTGCCTCCATCTTTAAACAAAAAGGGGGACCTGTGGATGCCAGCCTGGTCAGGGAGAGAGAAACGGCAATTGTTTCTCACAGTGGCTTGTGAGAATTTTTAGGGAGTTGTAGGAATGTGATAACTTGTTAATATAAACAATCTGCAGGTGGTGTTTTTCCACTTTTTTTTTTCTGTTCTTCTCAAGGATGGTGTGTGAGAAAGATGTTTTTTATTAACTAGCCAATCAAGTAGAATGTATTTTCTTGGTCTATATAAGCTGGAGAATCCTTTGTATTAAAGCTTCTTTTTCTCCTCTTGCAATTTGGTCTCTCATCTGATCTTGTGTCATTCTTGGCTCAAGGGTAACAAATCCCTGTAGTAATTTTGTCCATCTTATTTGCTGCTTTCTCCCAGTATTCGGATCCTCCCATTCCAAGGCAAAAATATTTAATCTTTCTGTTGCTGATGGGCAAGCCCAAAAAGCATCTTTCAGATCCACTGCACTAAACCACTGATGCTGGGGTGGAACTTTACTTAAAAGAGTACAGGGATTGGGTACCGCTGGGTAACGGGTCCAAAGTCTCTTAACTTTCCTTAAGTCTTGTACTAATCTATAATTCCCATCAGGCTTCTTTACTGGGAGAATGGGGGTATTATGAGGAGACATACAAGGTTCTAATGTCCCATCCTTTATCAATTCTTCTATTACTGGCTTTAAGCCTTCTCTTCCTTTAAAGGATATAGGGTACTGACGAACACGTATAGAACATTCTTCTCTCTCAAGCGTGACCCTTATGGGGTCAATATTCAGTCCTCCCCTGTAGCAATGTACTTGGACCGCTTAGACCACAGTGTGCTCCAGCCAAACTGCATTTAGTTATTCTTATCAGAGCCCTCTAGAATTCGTCAAGGTTACTAAGACATAAATTGTGCTAAATTAAGAAAGAAGAGGCTGAGAAACAAAATGCCAAGACCACAAGAACTAGATAAAGGAGGGCGGTGAAGCACCTGGTCTGTAACCAATCACATATCCTGAAAAGTGCATGCAGAGTGTATGGACAAGACAGAGGCACCAATCAAGAAATGTGTGATCGGCGTGTGCAGTAGTGTTAGAATGTATAAATAGAATATAATGTAAACAATAAAGTGGCTTCTGCTTAATCATCTTGGTTAGCTGTCCAGGAGTCCGGATCTCCCACAAGATGGTGACCTGACGATGTGATGCTGCCAACCAGACCGTTTGGATTCTAAAGGGGGTCTGCTGAGCTGAAAAGGCAGGAGGCCCAGGTTGGAGACCACCATGGCAGGACCACAGTGGGGGGAGTCAGGGGATGGCTCTGGGAAAAGTACGCTTACGCTGCAGCGGACACCAGGAATGGTGAGGTGACCAGGGGCTGGTTGGATGGAAAAAGCACTGTCAAAATAAGAACACACTACGCTAACTGTCCTCCAGCTTATTCTCCAGCTTATTCTCTCTAAGAGAGCAATTAAGTATGACCCAGAGGTCCTGAAAAGACTTTTGAGATGGGGTCAGGAGAGGGGATTTTTTGCCACCCCTAAGAGCATATTTGACAGTCCCGAGTGGGAAAGGCTTGGAGTTGCTCTCAGGGATGCCATAAGTGACGGGTCAAATAAAACAAGTGACTTAGCACAGCATGGAAGTTAATAATAATGGTGCTAAAGCAGTTAAAAGCAGAAAGAACAGCTGTGGCAGAGGTAGCAGCCACCCTGGAGCCGGGTGACCCCGCGGTGGTCTTCCCAGCACTTGTGAGAGAAGTTTTTGGGGGGGGGGGGTTGAACCAATTGTACCATCCCTACCTTCTGCATCCCCAGAGCCGGAGTTACAGGCTCCAAAGGCGGTCTCAGACAGTAACAATGCAGTGCCACAGGCCGCACTGGCTCCGCAGCCCACAAAATATCTCAAAAGAATAAAGGGATGCTTATGATAAATTAAAGACTTTGATAAGATTCCATACCTAAGCAAGGAACCAAAGATTTACTGGTTTGGGTAATTAAGAACTTCCCTGAAGCTATAGTCCATTTGGCTTTTCATAAATTGCTCTGGGACTCTGTTGGTATTTGGCCTTTTGATCTTGCTACTAAGAGATATAAGGTTGCAGCTGCTACAACTGGGATTCAAGGAGCTCCAGGGGGAAAACTGCCGCCCCCCCACTCTCAACATCAGCTAGTTGGGGAAGTAAAGCGGCAGACTCTGCAGCCTACATGCCATATAGCAATGAAAATAATTAACAACTGCATTGCTCACAATCTTTTACTGCACCAGAACAGGCGCCATTTTTAACCCTGCACAGGCTCCTTACCGAGCTAACACCACTTTTGGCCGCTTGTAATATTACACTAAGAGAGAGGGGAGAGCCCTGCCCGTAAATGGGGGAGGCTAACTCCCCTGTACTCATAGCTAGTGATGCGTGAACTTCACAGCATCAGGAATAACAGTCCTGAACAAAGTAGTAGCCCTCCTGAACTTTTAACTGAAAATTAGAGTGAATATTCAGGAGTCCTGGTCCCAAACCAGAAAGCTGTTGTGCAGACCTCTTACATCACTACTGAGCATGCTCCCTTGGAACAAAATGGCAGTGCCCTACAGGGAGTTTCCATACAACAAGATGGCGGCCCTGGTGCCGAGCATGCGCAGTGCCGCAGACGCCATTTTATGACCACCGAGACTGCCGGCCTCCTGCTGCAGCGGCACCTCTGGCCGCTTCTTTTATTGCAAGGAAAAGGGAAGATAAAAAAGTAATACAGTTCTATACAGAAAGACAGACAGAAGAAACAGATCTACATATATGCAGCTCAACCATATCCAAAGAAAGAACCAAATATATTTCCTCCAGACACCAGACACTCTTCAAATTCTAAATCAAAGGCTCTTGAGAAAGTAACAGAAGCCATCAAAACATGCTTCAAATGTGAGAAGCCTGGACATATAAGCAAACATTGCTCAGAGCCCACAAAAAATATAAAGCAACCTAATCAATGACCTAGATGCAAAAAGGGAAGAAACGATGCAAATCAGTGCCATTCTAAACATGGCATAGATGGGAATCTTACCAGGAAACGTGTTTCCCAGCGAGTAAAACCACTGTGTGAAGATATAATAGTGGCTCAACCATATGAAATTTCTCCAATGACAGAATACTTAGGGAACTTTAATGTTTATAGATAATAACCTTCAATAAGTCAAGGGTTAATAAGATCAAACAAAGTTAAGCATCACTACATTTAAGTCTAAGTACTCTTAAGTTACATTTTGCTACCTTAATAATCTGTTAAAAATAAGTTTATTATTCCTTGCTATCAGAATTAATTTATTCCAAGTTTAAGTGTTGTTTAATATAAATTATTCTAAGTTTTGTTAAAATTCATTTGTCTAAACTGTAAGATATGTAGTTAATTTTCTTAGAGAGATAAGACAGCTCTGATTAAAACAGCTGAGACATGGACAAACACCTGTTCATGAGTGGAAGAAGATGCAGTTTGCTACATCATCAATTTAATTGAAAGTTCTATTCTTCATTACAGTCTCTGCTGTTTTTGTCTTCTATAGGTAATACTGATAAAAAGTAACTGTTATTAATATTACACGAATGTTTAAAAAGAAAAATATTGTCTTAACTTCCTCAAACACTTACTGCTGATATATTGATTGTATAATGTGCATCTATCAGTTCTTGTGATAAGCATTATTTAAAAGGTATTGTTATAGTATTTACAGCCAGCTTTCATATGCTTTACTATCTCTGTGCGTGATCACCTATAAGACGTGTCATTTCAGGATCCTACTTTTTTTTTGTTCTCTAGCTGCTTATGCATCTCTTAGACCAGGTTAGCTCTCTGGCTAGTCCCTGAACTGGCTCTATGGCTTGACCCAAAGTTGTTTCATAATTTTTTTTCAGAGTTCTAAGAAAAGATATTTGAGCTTCATTGAAAGCCTTCTCCAGACTGCTAGTCTCGTGGCTTTCCTCAGTTATTGTTATAGAAGCACTCCAGAAGAGAGTCCAGCTGCAACGTTAATTTCTTTTTCTGGGTTTCGTACTGGGTAATCAGTCTCTCAGTCTCTCATCCAGCTGCACTTCCTCCACCTTCACATTCTCATTGTCCAGAACCAGGCTCACAATCCTGTCTGTGACCACTTTCAAATCTTTGAAGAAGAGGTTTGCTGCATTTGAAGCATTTCTATCGTGAAGGGAACTTCGGAGGGATCCAATTATTAGATGGCTTTATTAGTGTTTAACCCCAAGGCCTTTACTCATAGCTGCTATTCTTAAGAGCCTTGTTTGAAAATGTGTTAAGAGATATCCACCTATTAGAGTTTGGGCTGTGGCCAAGCCCTGGCTCTACCTGGATGGAATATTTGACAACAAACCCGGGTGCTTTCTGCATCAAAATAATATTCAAGTCACTTTGGCTTGACAATTTGACCTTATTAATATGACAGCTGAACCTATCTTTAAAGTAAGCTTAGAGAATCATTATCCAGACATGATTATCCAACCTTCCACTGATTTGAGGTTTATCAGCTGTTGCAGACTCTGGGATGACATACACTGTTTTAATTCTTGATAATTATCTAATTTCACATGTGTTATTGATTGTGTATGTTGTCTGAATGATTCCTAATAGCTGTCAGTTTCTTCTTCACTACATGCATTGTTTTGTTTGGATGTTTCTTCATGCTTGTAACTAAAGGATGTTAGTAATGACAATTTATGTCATTAGCTTACATGTCTCTATACAACTTTGCAAAACAGAATTAATCAATATTTTGTTTCTCATATCAGGGCATAGGGTTTGCTTGTATCTCAGCAGGTACAGGACCCAGGTGGATTTCAACAAAGAACATTAAACCATCACCTGAGAAAACACACTGACCACTCAATGAACAAAGAAGGAGGCACAAAGACGTGAATTATGCAGAGATGACTATTCTTGCCTGCAATCTCTTGCCCTCATTGCAAAGACTGAACTCTGAGTTTTATACTAGGGTAAAGAGTGTAGACGGGGTACTGTGAGAGTTTTAGGCAAGAGCACAGTGTAATCTGTGCTATACTCTTGCCTTCCTATTCTCAGAGAAGGATACAGGAAGGAACTTACAAAATAATCACAAAATGTGCAAATTCTAATAATTGAATGTGGATGAAAGACTTCTGCGCCATATCATTAAGTAATGCTTGAACAAGATTGGGAAATGAAAAAAAAAAAAAAGAAAAAGAGAGGAATATTATTTTTAAAAATTGCCCAACAATTAAAACTTAAGAAAAGAACTTCTTGCCTAAAAATAAATTTAGTGAAATGTGAAGTTTAATAAAATATTAAGTTTGTGTTTTGCTTTGTTTGCTTTTGGTAGTATATGTTTCAAGTTTAGATACTTTCTGTTTATTTACTACTACTCCAGAAAATTCATTCTCTACTTCCTTAGTCAGTGTACCAGCAGAAAACATTACAGGTTCTTGAGTAACGTGCTGTTATGAGGGCATTTGAAAAATGGCCAAATGATCCCGTTAACACTGTTTCTGATTCCCTCTACATGGTAGGTGTTATCGAGCGCATGGAGCGAGCATTACTGAAGGAAATTCAAAATCAGCAGTTGTGGCAACTCTTTTTGCAACTATGGCAGTTACTTAATTCTCGCAAACAGGATTATTTTATTACCCATATACAGAGTCATTCTGGATTGACTGGAGGCCTGGTAACAAGAAGGCTGACCAATTGGTAGCACCACTCTGAGCCTCTGTTTCTCCCAACATTAATAAGTTTGGCCAGGTCAGAAGGGCTCATGAGTTTTTTCACCAAAGTGCTAAAGTTTTACACAAACAACTTGGAATATCGCTTCAGGATACTCAAGGAATTGTCACGACTTGTCTGCAATGCCAGGGCATGATTGGCGGATTGGGTCCTGGGGTCAACCCTCGTGGCCTGGGGCCCCTGCAGGTATGGCAAACTGATGTAACTATCTACACCCCATTTGGTCACTTTAAACACATTCATGTAACCATAGATACCTTTTCTGCCATGGTTTGG
>NW_024528966.1:0-819 GCF_017590135.1 Pyrgilauda ruficollis | reverse complement strand
AGTCCAAACCAGTGACCCCCAGTTCCCTCCCCCGCTCTCTCACCGCTCCGTGCTGCTCCGTGCTGCTCCGTACCGGTCCGTACTGGTCTGTACTGGTCCGTACTGGTTTGTACTGGTCCATACTGGTTTGTACTGGTTTGTACTGGGAGCCTCTCGGGGTCCGTCCCACGCTTGGCGGCCTCCAGGGAGCGGCTCAGGGCCAGGGCGCGGCACTGGTTTATACTGGGAGTTACTGGTTTGGACTGGTTTGGGGTCTGGGTTACTGGTTTGGACTGGTTTGGACTGGTTTGGGGGCTGAGGTTACTGGTTTGGACTGGGAGGGACTGGGAGGGGACTGGGTCTTACTGGGATGACTGGGATGAACTGGGAGGGACTGGGACTAAACTGGGAGGGACTGGGAGGGAACTGGTTTGTATGGGAGAGGGTCTGGGGTTACTGGGATGAACTGGTTTATACTGGTTTGGGGTTTTTGTTACTGGTTTATACTGGTTTGGGGTCCGGGGTTACTGGGGGTTACTGGTTTGTACTGGCATGGGACTGGTTTATACTGGTTTGGGGTCTTTGTTACTGGTTTGGCCTCTGTGGTCACTGGACGGGGTCCATACTGGTCTCTACTGGTCCGTACTGGTCACTCCCAGCCCACACTGGTCTATACTGGTTTATCCCAGTCCATCCCAGTCCATACTTGTCTATACCGCTCTATACTGGTCTATACTGGTTTATACTGGTCCGTACTAGTCTGTACTGGTCTAAACTGGTCCTTCCCAGTCCATACTGGTCCATATTGGTCTATACCGCTCTATACTGGTTTATACTGGT
>NW_024528965.1:0-819 GCF_017590135.1 Pyrgilauda ruficollis | reverse complement strand
TTCTTACTAATGCTTGCTTCTGGTAATCAAGAAGCTTATCAGAAAGGGGAAAAAAAAAGAACAGAGCAGTGATAATACATCTCCCAGACTTCCTCTGGTACTCCAGGGAAGGATCCATCATTAGAGACTCATATTACACAAGGTAGGAATGTTTAAAATCTCTTGATAGTCACACAGTGGTCAAGGGGTACAGTTTTTTGCATCTGTTTTTAGCCAGCATAGACTGGCTAAATAGATATTAAAGCTGAGACCTTTAAAAAGCAGCAGTGGAATTTGATTCTGAAGGTCCATAAGGACACAATATTAGTGCATTCCTCTGGTTTATCAGGGATTTAAACAAGACCCACTTCAATCTCTAGTTCAGGAATGCCTGAATTGCCAAGGCTTCAAGCCAAGTCCCCCATAACTGGAAGTACATGAGTAGGAAATATGGAGGGGCCCAACCTCCAAGTTCTGACCAGAAGCAACATCTCAACCTTTTCAAACCAAATTTCTGTTGAAATTGGCCTGCTCTAAGAAAAGCATTTTGTCAGAAATATCTTAACCAGCTCTCTCCCTTCACCAGTTAAGCATTTAGTCTCACAGAGGCAGATTATTTTGTTCTACTTCTCTTCCATACAGCTTCAGTAAGAACACTCCTGGTTCACTCAGGCAGTTCAAGAGTAACACACCTTCCACACAGCTGCCTCGATTCAGCCACACATTTGAGCATTAAGCATGTTCACATGAAAGAGTGAGAAACAGAAGCCTGGCACTTATTGAGTTTATAGACAAAAAGCAAGATTTCTTTTTGATAGCTGACAAAACTGTCAAGAAACA
>NW_024528964.1:0-819 GCF_017590135.1 Pyrgilauda ruficollis | reverse complement strand
CCTTCCAACTGAAACCATTCTGTGATTTTATTGTGTTTGCTAAGCCTAGTAAAGATTACAAAGAGGAAGCAGTGACCCAAAGTTTAGAATTAGACAAAGAAGATTCCTGTGTCCGGCCATCTGCAAATAACACAATGAAACTCCTGACACAAGCAGCACCAGGATCTTCCCCTTGTACCTGGGCATAGTATGAGGAGTTAAGTGAGATGGAGTCACCAATAACGAAATTTCAACTAAAAGAAACGCACCCAAAATGAGATCTCCTTCTGAGCAACTCCCATGCCTGAAAGACCTAGCTCATCAGCACTAGGATACGAGTATGTGGTTAGAGAGTAACTTCAATGATCTGGCTTGGCAGACCCACAAAAGGTCTCAAGAGATCTGAAAATCTATCTCAATAGATCAGAATTTATCTGCTCCTACGCTACGATTCCAGCTCCTGGATGTGAAACCACCCTTCTGCATGTCTGCTCTACCAGTGGCTGCTCAGAGGGCTCGTTTCACAGGATTTGTTGTAAAAAGCCTGCATGTTCATACCCTCCCCTTTCACCATGAATCTGGGAGCTCTCATTTATGCAGTGCTATGGAAATGGCTGTCATGATGGGATAATTGTGACTTCCAGAACGGAATACGTAGGAGCAGATGTCCAGCAGTCTGGCCACTCCTGTAATCATCACACAAGCAAATTTTTAAGAGTTATACCACAGTTTCAGAGTTCTCAATCAAGTTTTGACAGCTGAAGTAGCTGAATTGTCCGTGTATTGAGTGGGTGATTTAAAAGCACATTCCTAGCTCTAAATACCTGAGCTAAGGAAAAT
>NW_024528963.1:0-819 GCF_017590135.1 Pyrgilauda ruficollis | reverse complement strand
CACAGTGGGTGACAGTAGGTGACAAAGGCGACAGTAGGTGACAGTAAGTGACAGAGGTGACAGACATGGCTGTGTGACAGCGTGTGACAGTAGGTATCAAAGGTGACAGAGGGGACAGTGTGTGACAGAAGGTGACAACATCTAACAGTAGGGGACAAAGGTGACAGCAGGTGACAGAAGATAACACTGGGTGACAGCAGGTGACAGTAGGTGACGGAGGGTGACAGTGGGTAACAGGTGACAGAAGGTGACAGCAGGTGACAAGGTGACAGCAGGTGACAGTAGGTAACAGAAGATAACAGTGGGTGACAGCGGGTGACAGCGGGTGACGGTGACAGTGCGTGACAGCAGATGACAGCAGGTGACAGTGGTTAACAGTAGGTGATAGAAGGTGACAGTGGGTGACAGCAGTGGCAGCGGTGCCAGACAGAGGTGACAGAGGTGACAGAGGTGGCAGACAGCGGTGTCAGCGGTGACAGAGGTGACAGACAGAGGTGACAGAGGTGTCAGCGGTGACAGTGGGTGCCAGCGGTGGCAGAGGTGACAGAGGTGACAGACAGAGGTGACAGAGGTGACAGAGGTGCCAGCAGTGTCAGAGGTGACAGACAGAGGTGCCAGTGGTGGCAGCGGTGACAGTGAGTGACAAAGGTGGCAGAGGTGACAAAGGTGACAGACAGAGGGGACAGCGGTGACAGCGGTGACAGAGGTGACAGACAGGTGGCAGGTGACAGACAGGTGACAGCGGTGGCAGAAGGTGACAGCGCTGACAGGCAGGTGACAGCGCTGACAGAAGTGACAGCGGTGACAGACAGGTGACAG
>NW_024528962.1:0-819 GCF_017590135.1 Pyrgilauda ruficollis | reverse complement strand
TTTTTTTTTTTTCCAGGATCCTTTGAAAGTGTGCCGGAACAGAAGCCAGCTCCTTCTCCTCTGTTCAAATCTCGTAAACCAGCCTTTTTGGACAGTAGGCAGCTAACCCAGGGCACCGCTAACCACACCAAAAAGGATGGGCTGTCTTTGTTCAGTGGCCTTAAATCCAAAAATGATCCCGTGTCCAAGTCTAGTCTGTGCATCAATGGCAGTCACGTTTATATAGAAGAGACCACAACAAAGGACAAGACTCCAACCTCCTCCCCCTCTCCTCACAACCTCAGGAGGAAGCAGCTCTTTGCTTCAGAGGAGAACCTGTTCTCTAGGTCCACTAAATCACCTGAAGAGATGGGGAGAACCTCTCCTGGGCAGGCATTCTCTGGGTCCACATCCTTGGAGACCTTCAAGTCCATGACTTTGCCATCATACAAACTGCTCAGCAGTGAGGAGCACCTGGACACCAGTGTTCCACCAAGCGTCGAGGTTGTTAGAGAGACCAAAAAACCAGACCACAAAAAGTCTGCCTTGCTCTCCCTGGTCACTGGGAAGAAGGAAACGGTGAAGCCCAGTGATGCTGAGATTATTCCCGACAGGACCCTGCAGAGTGAGGAAAACAAAATTCCAGAAGAGAAGAGTGAAGAGGAGGCCAAATGCCCCGAAGCCCCAGCAGATGTGGGCAGAAGGAGCCCCTCAGGAGACGCTCACCACACAGAGGAGGCCGTCACAACCAAGCAGCTGCTCAGCCCTTGTGAGGAGGAACAGAAACCTGAGAAAGCTGCACCAGCCAAGACTAAAGCTGTGAAACCCAGGTGAGTCCCA
>NW_024528961.1:0-820 GCF_017590135.1 Pyrgilauda ruficollis | reverse complement strand
AGTGCCCGGAGCCACCAGGAGCCTCCCAATCCATGAAAATCCAGGATGGCTCCACCTCCACCCCGTTGCCCAAACCCCTGGAGATGCCTCCAGCCCCACCCCAGCTCCATTTGGAGCCGTTTTCCCACCGCAATCCCAAGTTTTTAACTGGATCGGCACCTGGCATCTGCTGGGAACGTTCCCATCCACAGAAATCCGGGATGGCTCCACCTCCACCCGGCCCACGGCCAGCCCCGTTCCCAAACCCCCTGAGATGCCTCCAGCCCCGCCCCAGCTGCATCAGGAGCCGTTTTTACACCATAATCCCAGTTTTTTTTTTCCTGGATGAGCAGCTGGGAGCAACCAGGAACCTCCCCATCCATGGAAATCCAGGATGGCTCCACCTCCACCCCACTCCCCAAACCCCTTGAGATGCCTCCAAATCCACCCCAGCTCTGCTGGGAGCCGTTTTTACACCAAAATCCCGATTTTTTAAACTAGATCAGCACCTGGGAGCCACCAGGAGCCTCCCAATCCACGCAACTCCAGGACAGCTCCACCCACCCCGTTCCTCAAACCCCCCTGAGATGCCTCCAAACCTGCCCCAGCTCCATCAGGAGCCATTTTTACACCACAATCCCAGATTTTTTAGTAGAACAGTATCTGGGAGCCACCAGGAGCCTCCCCATCCATGGAAATCCAGGATGGCTCCACCTCCACCCCGTTCCCCAAACCCCCTGAGATGCCTCCAAACCCCATCTCAGCTCCATCAGGAGCCGTTTTTACACCAAAATCCCAATTTTTTAAACTAGAACAGCACCTGGGAGCCACCAGGAGCCTC
>NW_024528960.1:0-820 GCF_017590135.1 Pyrgilauda ruficollis | reverse complement strand
AAAATCCACCTTGGGGACCCCAAAATTTCCTAAATTCCCCCAAAATCCACCCTGGGGACCCCAAAATCCCCCCAAATTCACCTGGGGACCCCAAAATCCCCCCAAATTCACCTGGGGACCCCAAAATCCCCCCAAATTCACCTGGGGACCCCAAAATCCCCCCAAATTCACCTGGGGACCCCAAAATCCCCCCAAATTCACCTGGGGACCCCAAAATCCCCCCAAATTCACCTGGGGACCCCAAAATCCCCCCAAATTCACCTGGGGACCCCAAAATCCCCCCAAATTCACCTGGGGACCCCAAAATCCCCCCAAATTCACCTGGGGACCCCAAAATCCCCCCAAAATTCCCCTCAGGGACCCGAAATTCCCCCAAAACCCCGCCAGGAGCCCCAAATTTGGGGACACCTGGGGGCATTTGGGGACCTCCCAGGGGGACAGCGGGGGGTGACAAGGGGGGGTGACACGGGGGACACAGGTGACAACGGGGAGGTGACAATGAAAGGTGGCACAGGTGACAACGGTCAGGTGACACTGGGGGAGGTGGCAATGAAAGGTGACAATGAAAGCTGGCACAGGTGACAATGGGGGGGTGACAATGAGGAGGTGACGCAGGTGACAGAGGTGACAATGGGGGGTGACACAGGGGACACAGGTGACAATGGGGGGTGACAATGAAAGGTGGCACAGGTGAGAATGAAAGGTGACACAGGTGACAACGGTGAGGTGACACTGGGGGAGGTGGCAATGGGGGGTGACACAGGTGACAACGGTCAGGTGACACTGCGGGAGGTGGCAATGGGAGGTGACACAGGTGACA
>NW_024528959.1:0-820 GCF_017590135.1 Pyrgilauda ruficollis | reverse complement strand
CAGTTACTGCTCAGTTCTGCTGACTTCCTTCCTGGTAGTTATCATCCAGACTGCCCATTAATCTTGGGATTGTCTTCCCTTTTCCATAAAACAAAAGACTAGCCAAACATATAATGATCACAGTGCAGCTAGTTATCATAACTGTCTAGCTAAATCCACTGAGTAACAACTGAAAAAATAAGTTTGCAAAGTTTGAGTCAAATCTTGAGGGTCTCAATATCATTTTTAGTGTACAAGAGAATACAAAGTAATAAGTAATTACTATCTGAAAGCATGATATATTTTTTAGATTTTTCATCCAGCTTTACTGTAAACCAACTTATTAGAACAAAGTGGTATTTGCAAAAAGGAGTTCTGTTTCCAGTCTTTACTCTGGGGGTGGAAGGAAAAGGAAGGGAAAAAAAAAATTTGATAAAGTTTCCAGAACTTCTACTCTAAGTAGCTGCTTTTCTGTGATTACAGTGCCTTTTCCTCAAATACAACCATTACAGAAACACGATGTCATTTATTGACAGCATGTAATGCTGCATTATAAGTTATAATTCAATCAAGCTATTCACTCAACACAAATTTTACCTTCCTTTAAAAGAAGGCTTATAACCTAAGGCAGCAAATTAATACATATTTGCCCTGCTAATATATTTACAAGCCATTTCAACTACTTTGTTCATGCATGAGAGAGTCATCTGAATAATAACTTTGTTTAGAATGACATTATGAAAAATGTTCAGTTAGAATCAAAGCACTTTTAGAAGACATTGAAAACAGAACCAACTCTAAAATTTTGCAAGACTGTCTCCAAGGCAGGGAAAAAAAAAAA
>NW_024528958.1:0-818 GCF_017590135.1 Pyrgilauda ruficollis | reverse complement strand
CCCCCTTTGTTTTTGAGAGGTTTAGTAAGTTTTTCTCTCCAGGGAGGGATGGTAATGTGCTATTAAATTAACAATTCTTCCTTCTTGGTGAATATTTTGGAGTACCATAAGCATTAAAACACAGGGCATTAAACATTAATGTAAGGACTGATGAGATTGTGTTGGTTTTCTTCTTTGCAGCTGCTGAACATTACTTAAAATTACTCTTCTAGTGTTATGTCACCTGCCGTGGGAACATTCAGAGTGGCAGGCATGGCAATGGTAGTTTGGGCAGATAATTCAGTTTCTCAAGATACTTTCACCACTATTACCCAAAGATAAATATGTCACTCCTAAGACTTTTCAGACTGGATTTTAAAGAATTGCTGACTTATCAGACAGTGTAAAAGGGAATCGGCTGTTGCCAGGGCAAATTGAGGCTTTTCCCAGAATTGAAAATGCTTAAAAACCATTTAGCTTTTGCTTTTTTTAAAATAGATTTCTGGGTTTGACTTCCTAGGGATTAAGACCCAGAGATGAGCTCAGTTGGTTAGAGCATGGCACCAATAACACCAAAGTCATGGGTTTGATCCTGCTGTGGGCCATTCAGTCAAGTCTAGGACTCCATCCTTGTGGGTGCCTTCCTGTCACAGTTGAGATGGATGTGACTCGACACAAAGTTCCTACAGCAATAACAAATTTTATTGAGTACACTTCCCTTCCATATGGCTTTCAAAAACGCTCGTGGTTGGTGCTAATTGGCTGAATTTGGTTATACCCAGCTCACCGGCCAATGGCTGCCTGAGTCTGTGCGCATCAGGGATTGGCTGGTGTCTGTT
>NW_024528957.1:0-820 GCF_017590135.1 Pyrgilauda ruficollis | reverse complement strand
AAAAAAAAAAAATTATAGTGGTACTGGGACAGAAGATGTGCAATGCAATGTTAATGTCATGGTAACAAGAAAAAGAAATGTATATATTTTGTGCCTTTGAATGCTGGTGAACAAAAAATAATTTAACCATTATATCATGATCATTTTAATAATGTAATTAAGAGAACAGATGTTCACCAAGTAGTAAATGGTGTCTTTCAGAAAACTTTTCTATTTTTTAATTTACTGTATGACCAAGAGATAACACAGTTGCTTTTTGCACTTGGATAATGGCCTAATTATTTGCATTTCCTTGGCTTTATATAAAGGAATAATATTTTGGTAGGTACATTTCCTGGATTTACAGCATTAGCAAAAGAAATTTTCTTATAGCAACAGCTTTATAGCTTTCTCATTAAAGGATATATGAAGTCAGAAGGCAGGATAGCAACAACTTCACATTTTCACTCTTTTTTCCTTGCTTTTATATTTAAGAATAAGCCATTGCATAAGGAATTCCTTAAAACAAAGTTGCTGTTCCCCCTTTAGAGAGTGATGCCAGTAATTTTTCTCCTAGTTGACCATTGACAATTGTACATAAATCCAAAGTAATGAAATGCCTTCCTTTTATTAAAAGGAATTTGGTTTGAGTGTATAAAGAAGATTGGAGTATTGTGCATGTGTATTTTAACTGGAATGTGGAACCTGAATACAGTTTTTGCATACTAAAGTAGCTTCAAGAAGAGGTCTCAGCTCTTCTCTTAAGTACAGACTTCTGAAAAAAACCAATAGGTTTCCTTTATAAAGAAGGTTATTGTATGGAGCTTTCAGCACCTGTTAC
>NW_024528956.1:28618-29580 GCF_017590135.1 Pyrgilauda ruficollis | reverse complement strand
TTCCCTGAGCCCCCTGACCCCCGTTTCCCCCCCCAGGCCGCCATGGACTCCCGTTTCACCCGCGGCAAGTCCCCGGTGCTGGAGCGGGCGCTGGGCCGGCCGCGCTCCGAGCTGTCGCTGGCCGCCTTCGCGCTGCTCTTCTCGGAGCTGGTGCAGTACTGCCAGCGCCGCGTGGCCTCGGTGGCCGAGCTGCAGGCCCGCCTGGCCCAGCTGGGCCACCACGTGGGGCTGCGAGCCCTGGACGCGCTGGTGGCCCGCGAGAGGCCGGGCAGGCGCGAGACCAAGGTGCTGGGCGTGCTGCTCTTCGTCAAGGGCCCGCTCTGGCGGGCGCTGTTCGGGCGCGAGGCCGACAAGCTGGAGCAGGCCAACGACGACGAGCGCACGTTCTACGTGATCGAGAGGGAGCCCGTGGTGAACACGTTCGTGTCGGTGCCGCGCGAGAACAGCTCGCTGAACTGCGCCGCCTTCGCCGCCGGGCTGCTGGAGGCCGTGCTGGGCGCCGCCGGCTTCCCCGCCCGCGTCAGCGCCCACTGGCACAAGGGCACCACGCTCATGATCAAGTTCGACGAGGCCGTGATCGCCCGCGATAAGAGCCTGGAGGGACGCTGAGACACTGGGGACATGGGGACATGGGGTGGGGACAGCCTGGAGGGACGCTGAGATGGGAGGGACAGCGTGGAGAGGGATGGGGACATGGGGGTGAGGGGTGGGGACAGCCTGGAGGGGCTCTGAGACTGGGGGGGACAGCGTGGAGAGGGATGGGGACATGGGGGTGAGGGGCGGGGACGGCCTGGAGGGGCACTGAGACACTGGGGACATGGGGACATGGGGTGGGGATGGCCTGGAGGGACGCTGAGACACTGGGGACATGGGGACATGGGGTGGGGACGGCCTGGAGGGACGCTGAGATGAGGGGACACACAGGGATTTGGGGGTGGGAGGGACAGGGACAGCCTGACGGG
>NW_024528956.1:21530-28216 GCF_017590135.1 Pyrgilauda ruficollis | reverse complement strand
GGGGCTCGGAGACTGGGGGGGACATCATGGAGAGGTGCTGAGATGAGGGGACACACAGGGACTTGGGGGTGGGAGGGACAGGGACAGCCTGGAGCAGCTCTGAGACATGGGGGGACACGGGGCAGGGAAGGACAGGGACAGTCTGGAGGGGGACAGGGACAGCCTGGCCTTGTCACACAGTGCTCTGGGGACACAGGGGACATGGGGACATGGGGTGGGGACGGCCTGGAGAGGTGCTGAGATGAGGGGACACACAGGGATTTGGGGGTGGGAGGGACAGGGACAGCCTGGAGGGGCTCTGAGACACGGGGGGACATCATGGGACAAGGTTGTGAGGGACAGGGACAGCCTGGAGAGGGACAGGGACACTGTGGGACAAGGTTGTGAGGGACAGGGACAGCCTGGAGAGGGACAGGGACAGCCTGGCCTTGTCACACAGTGTCACAGGGACAGCCTGGAGAGGGACAGGGACACCATGGCCTTGTCACACAGTGTCACAAGGACAGCCTGGAGAGGGACAGGGACACCACGGCCTTGTCACACAGTGTCACAGGGACAGCCAGGAGAGGGACAGGGACAGCCTGGCCTTGTCACACAGTGTCACAGGGACAGGGCTGTGAGGGACAGGGACACCATGGCCTTGTCACACAGTGTCACAGGGACAGCCTGGACAGGGACAGGGACACGGGGACAAGGACACGGGGGACAGCCTGGACAGGGACAGGGACACGGGGGACAAGGACACAGGGACAGGGACACAGGGACGGTGTGGCCGTGTCACTCATCGTTCCTTGAGGGATGGTGGCCCTTGGGGACATCGGAGCTGCTCTGTGTCCCTCAGCTCTGTTCTTGTCCCTTTTCCTGTCCCCGAGGTGGCCCTTGGGGACGCTCGTGTCACCATAAACCATTGTCCCTCCCGTGGCCTCGTCTCTTCTTTGGCTGGGGACATTTTGGGGTGTTCCCTGTGTCCCTTGGAGCCCCGTGGGGACATCTGCCACCCCCTTGGGGACAGAGGGACAGTGGGGGAGTTTGGGGTAGGGTTTTGGGGGATATTTTGGGTTTTTTTTTGGGGGGGGAGTGGTTTTTTTTTTGGTTTTTTTGGGTTTATTTTAAAGGTTTTTAAAGGTTTTTTGGGGGTTTTGGGGGTTTTTTGGGGGGTTTTGGGGTTTTTTTGGGTTTTAAGGGTTTTGGGGGGAATTTTGGGGTTTTTTTAGTGAGTTTTTTTGGAGGGTTTCTTTGTTTTGGGGGTTTTGATTTTTTGTGGAGATTTTTTTGGGGTTTGTTTTGGTTTTTGGTTTTTTCGGGAGGGGTTTTTTTGGGGGAATTTTTGGAGTTTTTTCTTTGTTTGTTTTGGGTTGGGGTGTTTTTTTTTTTTGTTTTGTTTTGTTTTTTGTTTTGTTTTGGTTTGGTTTTTTGGGGTTTTTTTTTTGTTTTTTTTATGTTTTTTGGGGGGGCTGGGGGTGCCCAGGGATGCATTTCAGTCCTCCCCGCCGCCAGGGGGCGCCGCGCATCCGCATCCCTCCGCTGCCCTTCCGCCATTTCCGCTTCCGGCGCGCGGCGTTTCCGGCTTCGCCGCCATTTTCGCCGCCATTGCCCCGGGCCCGGTGCCGCCGCCATGGGCGCTCACCTGGGCCGGCGCTACCTGTGGGACGCCGAGGCCGAGCCCGACCCGCTGCACATGCCGTCCTTCCCCGCCGAGCTGGGCATGCCGCTCCGCCAGCCGCGCGGTCAGTGCGGGGACACCGCCACACCGGGGGGACAGCGGGAGGGGACGCGGGGGGGGCGCGGTGGCCTTGGGGTGACCCCGGTGACCTCCCGGCGCTCCCCCCTGCGTGTGACTCCCGGTGCCACCCCCCGTGTCCTGTCCCCACGTGCCACACGGGTGTCGATGTCCCCGCGCTGCCACCCCGTGTCCCCTCTGTCACACCCTGTCCCCTGATTGTCCCCATTCTGGCTGGGTGCTCAGGGTCCCTGAGTGTCCCCTCTGTCCCTGTCCCCTCGGTTTGTCCCCATGTCCCAGCAATGCTGAGTGTCCCTGAATGTCCCTGAATGTCCTTGACTGTCCTTGTCCCTGGGTGTCCCTGACTGTCCCTGTCCCCTCTGTGTGACAGCCATGGTGGCCTCGGCCCAGGGCCGCGTGTCCCCTCTGTCCCTGACTGTCCCTGTCCCCTGTCTGTGACAGCCATGGTGGCCTCAGCGGCGCAGCTGGCCCAGGGCCGCGTGTCCCTGGAGCAGAGGGATTTCTGCGGGCACCACCTGCTGCGGCTGCTGCGCTGCCACCGCGACAACTTCCCCGTGCCATGGGGCTGCCACGCGCTGCGCCACGCCTGGGACAGCTGCCAGCATGAGGAGTAAGGGACAGGGACATGGGGACATTGGGGACATCATGGGGACATTGGGGGGACACAGCTGGGACAGCTGCCAGCACCACAAGTAAGGGACATGGGGACACTGGGGACATTGGGGACATTGGGGACATCATGGGGACATTGGGGACAGCGTGGGGACATGGGGCTGCCACGCGCTGCGCCACGCCTGGGACAGCTGCCAGCACCAGGAGTAAGGGACATTGGGGACAGCGTGGGGACATCATGGGGACATGGAGGGGCATTGGGGGGACGCGGCTGGGACAGCTGCCAGCATGAGGAGTAAGGGACAGGGACATTGGGGACAGCTTGAGGACATTGGGGGACATCATGGGGACATGGGGCTGCCACGCGCTGCGCCACGCCTGGGACAGCTGCCAGCACCAGGAGTAAGGGACAGGGACATGGGGACACTGGGGACATTGGGGGACACGGCTGGGACAGCTGCCAGCACCACGAGTAAGGGACATGGGGACATTGGGGACATCATGGGGGGACACACCTGGGACAGCTGCCAGCACCACGAGTAAGGGACATGGGGACACTGGGGACAGCGTGGGGACATCATGGGGAGGCACTGGGGGACACGGCTGGCACAGCTGCCAGCAGCAGGAGTAGGATGTGGGGACATCATGGGGACACAGGGACATTGGGGGACACTGGGAGATTGGCTGTGCCACAGCTGCCAGCATGAGGAGTGAGGGACATGGGGACAGATAGGATGTGGGGACATCATGGGGACACAGGGACATTGGGGGACACTGGGAGATTGGCTGTGCCACAGCTGCCAGCATGAGTGAGGGACATGGGGACAGCGTGGGGACATCATGGGGACATGGAGGGACATCGGGGGGACACAGCTGGGACACGGCTGCCAGCACCAGGAGCAGGACGTGGGGACACGGGGACAGCAGGGACACGTCTGGGCGGTGACGGGGACATGGCGGGATGTGGCTTGGGGACACGGGGCCACCACGGTGCCACCGCCACCCCGCTGTCTGTGCTCCTGCTGTGGCCGTGGTGACACGCGGTGACACACGGTGACACAGTGACACGTGGTGACACGCGGTGACACGCGGTGACACGGTGCCACCTGTCCCAGCTACGTGATGCGCATGAAGGAGTTCGAGCGCGAGCGGCGCCTGCGGCTGCGGCAGCAACGGCTGCGACAGCGCCGCGGGGACAGCGGGGACAGCGAGTGACAGACGGGACACCGCGGGGACAGCGGGGACAGCGAGTGACAGACGGGACTCCGCGGGGACAGCGGGGACAGCGAGTGACAGACGGGACACCGCGGGGACAGCGGGGACAGCGAGTGACAGACGGGACACCGCGGGGACAGCGGGGACAGCGAGTGACAGACGGGACACCGCGGGGACAGCGGGGACAGCGAGTGACAGACGGGACACCGCGGGGACAGCGGGGACAGCGAGTGACAGACGGGACACCGCGGGGACAGCGGGGACAGCGAGTGACAGACGGGACACCGCGGGGACAGCGGGGACAGCGAGTGACAGACGGGACACCGCGGGGACAGCGGGGACAGCGAGTGACAGACGGGACACCGCGGGGACAGCGGGGACAGCGAGTGACAGACGGGACACCGCGGGGACAGCGGGGACAGCGAGTGACAGACGGGACACCGCGGGGACAGCGGGGACAGCGAGTGACAGACGGGACACCGCGGGGACAGCGGGGACAGCGAGTGACAGACGGGACACCGCGGGGACAGCGGGGACAGCGAGTGACAGACGGGACACCGCGGGGACAGCGGGGACAGCGAGTGACAGACGGGACACCGCGGGGACAGCGGGGACAGCGAGTGACAGACGGGACACCGCGGGGACAGCGGGGACAGCGAGTGACAGACGGGACACCGCGGGGACAGCGGGGACAGCGAGTGACAGACGGGACACCGCGGGGACAGCGGGGACAGCGAGTGACAGACGGGACACCGCGGGGACAGCGGGGACAGCGAGTGACAGACGGGACACCGCGGGGACAGCGGGGACAGCGAGTGACAGACGGGACACCGCGGGGACAGCGGGGACAGCGAGTGACAGACGGGACACCGCGGGGACAGCGGGGACAGCGAGTGACAGACGGGACACCGCGGGGACAGCGGGGACAGCGAGTGACAGACGGGACACCGCGGGGACAGCGGGGACAGCGAGTGACAGACGGGACACCGCGGGGACAGCGGGGACAGCGAGTGACAGACGGGACACCGCGGGGACAGCGGGGACAGCGAGTGACAGACGGGACACCGCGGGGACAGCGGGGACAGCGAGTGACAGACGGGACACCGCGGGGACAGCGGGGACAGCGAGTGACAGACGGGACACCGCGGGGACAGCGGGGACAGCGAGTGACAGACGGGACACCGCGGGGACAGCGGGGACAGCGAGTGACAGACGGGACACCGCGGGGACAGCGGGGACAGCGAGTGACAGACGGGAACAAGGACAGCGAGTGACGCTGTGGGGACAACGAGTAACAACAAGTGACACCTGAATGACACTGAGTGACACCGGGAACACTGCGGTGACACCGAGTGACACCCGCGACACCGAGTGACACTGAGTGACACCTGAGTGACACCCGGGGACACCGTGGTGACACCGAGTGACACCGCAGTGACACTGAGTGACATCCGGGACACCAAGTTGACACTGAGTGACACCTGAGTGGCACTGGTGACACCGAGTGACACCCAGGGGACTGAGTGACACCCAATCACACCGAGGACACCGTGGTGACACCTGAGTGACACTGGCAACACCGAGTGACATCTGGGATACTGAGTGACACCCGGGGACACCGAGTGACACCCAAGTGACACTGGAGACACCGAGTGACACCCCGGTGACTGTGACACGAGGCCACCCCGCGCATTAAAGCTGTCAAGTGACACCGCGCTGGCTCGTCACTGCGTTGGGGACATCGCGAAGCCACCGCCCCCCTCCAGCCTGGGGACAGCGGGATTGTCCCCAGAGGTGGCCCTGACCCCCCGGTGTCCCCTGGGAGGGGACAGTGACAGGCCACACGCGGGTGGGGGATGGCATTTATTGTCACCTGCGGGGACAGGGGGAGGGTGGCACTGGGCAGGGGACACGTGGGGGTGACACCGCGGTGTCACCAGGGGTGGCTTCGGGTGACCGGGCCAGCGCTGCAGGGGACACTGCCACCAGGGAGGGGACATCAGGGATGGCACCCTGGAGGTGACACTGCCACCAGGGAGGTGACACTGCCACCAGGGAGGGGACACCAGGGATGGGGCTGTCCCCAGGGCGGTGTCACAGCAGGAAGGGGACACTGGGGCTGTCCCCGCGGTGTCCCCAGGGCGGTGTCACAGCAGGGAGGGGACACTGGGGGCTGTCCCCGCGGTGTCCCCAGGGCGGTGTCACAGCAGGGAGGGGACACTGGGGGCTGTCCCCGCGGTGTCCCCAGGGCGGTGTCACAGCAGGAAGGGCACGATGGGCGAGCGCAGCGGCGGGTAGTCGCGGAACTCGCGCAGGTAACTGCGGTGCTTGCCCTGAGCCCAGATCGCCATCTGCACGAAACCCACCAGCGAGAACAGCGCCACTGCGGGGACAGCGACAGCGACAGCGCTGGCACCGCGGGGACAGCGACAGCGACAGCGCTGGCACCGCGGGGACAGCGACAGCGACAGCGCGGGGACCGCGGGGACAGCGACAGCGACAGCGCTGGCACCGCGGGGACAGCGACAGCGACAGCGCGGGGACCGCGGGGACACCTCAAATCCCCTCAAAATCCACCCAAATCCGCCCAAAATCCACCCAAATCCGCCCAAAATCCACTCAAATCCCCTCAAAATCCACCCAAATCTGCCCAAAATCCCCCTAAATCCACCCCAAAATGCACTCAAATCCCCTCAAAATCCTCCCCAAATCTACCCTGAATCCCTCCTAAATCACCCCTAAATCCAACCCAAATTCCCCCAACCCACCCAAATCCACTCAAATCCACCCCAGATCCCCCAAATTCACCCGAATCACCCCCAAATCCACCCAAGTCCACCCCATATCCCCCCCAAATCCACCTAAACCACCTGAAATTCCCCAAAAATCACCCCCAAAATCCATCAGAAATCCAACACAAATCCCTCAAAATCCATCCCGAATCCACCCAAATCCCCCCAAAATCCACTTAAAACACCACAAATCCACCCCAAATCCCCCCAAAATCCACTTAAAACACCCCAAATCCCCCCCAAATTCCCTCAATCCCCCCAAATCCCCCCCAAAATCCACTTAAAACACCACAAATCCACCCCAAATCCCCCCCCACACCCACCCC
>NW_024528956.1:20827-21423 GCF_017590135.1 Pyrgilauda ruficollis | reverse complement strand
AATCCATCTAAACCACCCCAAATCACCCCAAAATCCCCCAAATCCCCCAAAATACCCCTAAATCCAACCCAAATCCACATCAAATCCCCCCCAAATCACCCCAAAATCCACCCCTAAATCTACCCCTAATCACCCCAATATCCACCCCCAATCCACCCCAAATCACCCCTAAATCCACCCAAATCCCCCCAAAATCCACCCAAATCCACCCCAATCATCCCAAAATCCCCCCAAAATCCCCTCAAAATCCACCCCAATCTACCCAAATCACCCCAAAATCCCTGAGGACCCCAGGGGTGCACAGGGGACACAGAGCCGGGGTCCCTGGGGTGCCACCCCCTCCCTTGTCCCCCCGTGTCCCCCGTGTCCCCTCACCGGGCAGGCACTGGGTCATGATGGTGAAACCGATCCAGGAGCCGACCTGGGGGGACAAACGGGGGGTGCGGGTGTCACCTTGGGGGTGTCACCTTCAGGGTGTCACCTTCAGGGTGTCACCTTCAGGGTGTCACCTTCAGGGTGTCACCTTCAGGGTGTCACCTTCAGGGTGTCACCTTGGGGGTGTCACCTTTGGGGTGTCACCTTCAGGGTGTCACCTT
>NW_024528956.1:7169-20265 GCF_017590135.1 Pyrgilauda ruficollis | reverse complement strand
CACCCCAAAATCCATCTAAACCACCCCAAATCACCCCAAAATCCCCCAAATCCCCCAAAATACCCCTAAATCCAACCCCAATCCACATCAAATCCCCCCCAAATCACCCCAAAATCCACCCCTAAATCTACCCCTAATCACCCCAATATCCACCCCCAATCCACCCCAAATCACCCCTAAATCAAAATCAACCCCTAAATCTACCCCTAATCCCCCCAAAAACCCCCCCCAATCCACCCCAAATCACCCCTAAATCCACCCAAATCCCCCCAAAATCCACCCAAATCCACCCCAATCATCCCAAAATCCCCCCAAAATCCCCTCAAAATCCACCCCAATCTACCCAAATCACCCCAAAATCCCTGAGGACCCCAGGGGTGCACAGGGGACACAGAGCCGGGGTCCCTGGGGTGCCACCCCCTCCCTTGTCCCCCCGTGTCCCCCGTGTCCCCTCACCGGGCAGGCACTGGGTCATGATGGTGAAACCGATCCAGGAGCCGACCTGGGGGGACAAACGGGGGGGTTGCGGGTGGGGTACGGGATCTTCTGTGCCTTGGAGCCTGTGGGAACAGGGACAGTGACACGGGGACAGTGACAGTGACAGTGACACGGGGACACGGGAACACAGGGACACTCGGACACCGGGACACAGTGATACAGTGACACAGGGACATGGGGACAGTGACACAGGGACACGGGCACATGGGGACACAGGGACACAGGGACACAGGGACACGGGGACAGTGACACAGGGACACAGGGACATGGGGACACAGTGACACAGGGACACATCAGTGACACATGGGGACACAGGGACACGGGGACACAGTGACACAGAGACATGGGGACACCAGTGACAGTGACACAGGGACACGGGGACAGTGACACAGGGACACAGGGACATGGGGACAGCAACACAGTGACACAGGGGCACCCCCAGACATGGGGACACATCAGTGATACTGTGACACAGTGACACATGGGGACATAGTGACATGGGGACAGTGAGACAGGGACACTGGGACAGTGACACAGGGGCACCCCCAGACATGGGGACACATCAGTGACACTGTGACACAGGGACACAGGGACATGGGGACAGTGTCACAGGGACACAGTGACACAGGGACAGTGACACAGGGACATGGGGGGACATCAGTGACACATGGGGACACACACGGGTGGCACGGGGACACATCAGTGACACTCCCGGACATGGGGGACACCGCTGACACACCGGTGACATCCCGTGGGACACAGGGACACAGCGGGGACAGGAGGGGACACTGGTGACACACGGGGACACGGGAACACACGGGGACACCAGTGACATAGACACGGGGGGGACAAAGGGACACTGGTGACACACGGGGACACAGGGACACGGGATGACACCGGTGACACCCCCAGACACGGGGACACACAGGTGACACCCCCAGGACACGTGTCACCCCCCAGGCCACCCCCCGGACAGGTGCCACCCTCCGTGTCCCCTCCTGTCCCCACCGTGTCCCTGCCAGCCCCCGGCTGCTCCCTCGTGTCCTTGTGGCCTCTGCACCGTCGTGTCCCCAGTGTCCCCAACGTCCCCAATCCCCCAATGTCCCCCGTGTCCCCAATATCCCATGTGTCCTCTGTGTCCCTGATGTCCCCCCATGTCCCCCTGTGTCCCCAGTGTCCCCTCATGTCCTCAGTGTCCCCCCAATGTCCTCAATGTCCCCCATGTCCTTGATGTCCCTGATGTCCCCAGTGTCCCTAATGTCCCCAATCCCCCCGATGTCCCTCGTGTCCCCAATATCCCATGTGTCCTCTGTGTCACTGGTGTCCCCCATGTCCCCTTAATATTTAGTAGTTCCAAGTACTAATACTTAGTATTTCCAATATTTATCCATTCCCTCAATTAACAGCACCCATTCCCTAAATTAACAGCACCCATTCCCTAAATTAACACCCTCAATTAACAGCACTCATTCCCTTGATTAACAGCACCCATTCCCTCAATTAACAAACAGCACCCATTTCGTCGACTAACAGTGCCCATTCCCTGGATTAACTCCCTCAATTAACAGCACCCATTCCCTAAATTAACAGCACCCTTTCCCTAAATTAACATAATTAACAAACAGCACCCATTCCCTCAATTAACAAACAGCACCCATTCCCTCAATTAACAAACAGCACCCATTCCCTCAATTAATTAACAGCACCCATCCCCTCAATTAACAAACAGCACCCATTTCCTCGACTAACAGTGCCCATTCCCTCAATTAGCAGCACCCATCCCCTAAATTAACAAACAGCACCCATTCCCTCAATTAATTAACAGCACCCATCCCCTCAATTAACAGCCCCCATCCCTCTCTTCTCCCACAGAAAATCCAGCAGCTCTCCGAGGGCTCCATGTTCAGCCACGGCCTCAAGCACCTTTTCCACAGCCGCCGGCGCTCGCGGGAGCGCGAGCAGCCGAGCTCGCAGGACCCGGGGCCCCCGGGGCCGCCCGCAGCCCCCCACGGCGCCTCTGACCACGAGTCCCCGGACGAGAAGGAGCGTTCCCCGGAGATGCACCGCGTGTCCTACGCCGTGTCCCTGCACGACCTCCCCGCCCGGCCCACCGCCTTCAACCCCCAATCCCCCCGATGTCCCTCGTGTCCCCAATATCCCATGTGTCCTCTGTGTCACTGGTGTCCCCCATGTCCCCCTGTGTCCCCAATGTCCCCTCATGTCCCCAGTATCCCAAATCCCCCTGATGTCCCCAGTGTCCCCCATGTCCTCGATGTCCCTAATCCCCCAATTGTCCCCATTGTCCCCAATGTCCCCGTGTCTCCCTGATGTCCCCACTGCCCCCAATGTCCCCAGTGTCCCCTGCTGTCCCCAATGTCCCCACTACTCTCAATGTCTCCAGTGTCCCCAATGTCCCCTCCCCCAGCCCCCCGTGTCCCCCCCTGTCTCCCAGGACCCACCAGGAACACGGCCAGCGCCAGCTTCACCTGCTCGTCACCGTAGGCTGGGGGGACAGCGGGGTCAGGGACAGGGACAGAGGGGACAGGGATGGGGATGGGGACAGGGATGGGGACAGGGACGGGGACAGAGGGGACAGGGACAGGGACAGAGGGGACAGAGGGGACAGAGGGGACAGGGACAGGGATGGGGACAGGGACAGGGACAGCGAGGTCAGGGACAGGGACAAGGACAGGGACAGGGATGGGGACAGGGATGGGGACAGGGACAGGGGTGGGGACAGGGACAGGGACGGGGACAGGGACAGGGAGGGGACAGCGGGGTCAGGGACAGGGACGGGACAGAGGGGACAGGGACAGCTGGGGACAGGGATGGGGACAGAGGGGACAGGGACAGCTGGGGACAGGGATGGGGACAGAGGGGACAGGGACAGCTGGGGACAGGGATGGGGACAGAGGGGACAGGGACAGCTGGGGACAGGGATGGGGACAGAGGGGACAGGGACAGCTGGGGACAGGGATGGGGACAGAGGGGACAGGGACAGCTGGGGACAGGGATGGGGACAGAGGGGACAGGGACAGCTGGGGACAGGGATGGGGACAGAGGGGACAGGGACAGCTGGGGACAGGGATGGGGACAGAGGGGACAGGGACAGCTGGGGACAGGGATGGGGACAGAGGGGACAGGGACAGCTGGGGACAGGGATGGGGACAGAGGGGACAGGGACAGCTGGGGACAGGGATGGGGACAGAGGGGACAGGGACAGCTGGGGACAGGGATGGGGACAGAGGGGACAGGGACAGCTGGGGACAGGGATGGGGACAGAGGGGACAGGGACAGCTGGGGACAGGGATGGGGACAGAGGGGACAGGGACAGCTGGGGACAGGGATGGGGACAGAGGGGACAGGGACAGCTGGGGACAGGGATGGGGACAGAGGGGACAGGGACAGCTGGGGACAGGGATGGGGACAGAGGGGACAGGGACAGCTGGGGACAGGGATGGGGACAGAGGGGACAGGGACAGCTGGGGACAGGGATGGGGACAGAGGGGACAGGGACAGCTGGGGACAGGGATGGGGACAGAGGGGACAGGGACAGCTGGGGACAGGGATGGGGACAGAGGGGACAGGGACAGCTGGGGACAGGGATGGGGACAGAGGGGACAGGGACAGCTGGGGACAGGGATGGGGACAGAGGGGACAGGGACAGCTGGGGACAGGGATGGGGACAGAGGGGACAGGGACAGCTGGGGACAGGGATGGGGACAGAGGGGACAGGGACAGCTGGGGACAGGGATGGGGACAGAGGGGACAGGGACAGCTGGGGACAGGGATGGGGACAGAGGGGACAGGGACAGCTGGGGACAGGGATGGGGACAGAGGGGACAGGGACAGCTGGGGACAGGGATGGGGACAGAGGGGACAGGGACAGCTGAGGGAGGGGACAGGGACAGAGGGGACAGGGACAGCTGGGGACAGGGATGGGGACAGGGACAGGGACAGAGGGGACAGGGACGGGGACAGAGGGGACAGGGACAGGGATGGGGACAGGGACAGGGACAGAGGGGACAGGGACAGGGACAGGGACGGGGACAGAGGGGAGGGGACAGGGACGACAGAGGGGACAGGGATGGGGACAGGGACAGAGGGGACAGGGACAGGGACAGAGGGGACAGGGACAGGGATGGGGACAGGGATAGGGACAGAGGAGACAGGCATGGGGACAGGGACAGAGGGGACAAGGACACCCCCACTGTCCCCTCCTGCTGGGGACACGGGGGTGGCAGGGACAGGGACAGTCACACCCCCTGCGTGTCCCCTGGAGGCACAGGGGGACAAGGGGACACGGTGATGGGGACTGTGGGGACACAGAGGGGACAGGGACAGGTGACAGTGACAGTGACAGCGACAGTGACAGGGACAGGTGACAAGAGACCCTCGTGGGGGCGTGAGCAGAGAGGAGTGATGGGGACACTGGGGACACAGAGGGGACAGGGACAGTGACAGTGACAATGACAGTGACAGGGACAGTGACAGTGACACTCACCTGGCGGGGTGTACAGCGGGTGGTTGATGTAATACGCCATCCAGGCCGCGAAGCCCCAGTAGTAGGTGCAGTTCTGGGGACATTGGGGACACGTTGGGGACACGCTGGGGACACGTTGGGGACACACTGGGGACACGTTGGGGACACGCTGGGGACATGCTGGGGACACGCTGGGGACGCAGCAGTGGCAGGCAGGGGACACCTGGGGACAGCCAGGTGTGCGGTGCTGCCACGGAGGGGACACGGGCAGGTGACCCAGGTGACAGTGACACCTGGACGATGTCACACGGGATCGGGGCTGGGCGGGGACAGGGGGTGGCAGAAGTGACACAGGGGGACACGGGCAGGTGACCCAGGTGACAGTGACACCTCAGAGATGTGTCAGAAGTGGTGGGGACAGGGACAGGGAGGGGACAGGGACAGGGAGGGGACAGGGCCATGCCTGGAGCACTGGGGCACGGTGACACAGGTGGTGCAGGTGACAGGGGTGTGACACACAGGTGGCACAGGTGCTGCCGGGGCAGTGACACAGGCGTCACACAGGTGGCACACAGGTGGCAGTGTCACCTTGAAGATGTTGCGCGGGGCGTGGTGCCGTGTGAGAAGGGATGGGGACAGGGAGGGGACAGGGAGGGGACAGGGAGGGGACAGGGCGGTGCTGGGCACTGGGGCAATGGCGGGGCAGTGACACAGGTGACACACAGGTGACAGGGGGGTGTCACAGGTGTCACCTTGAAGATGCACAGGGCCATGGTGCCATGCGAGAAGGGATGGGGACAGGGAGGGGACAGGGAGGGGACAGGGTGGTGACACAGGTGCCGGGGCAGTGCCAGGGGTGTGACACAGGTGACAGAGGTGGCGCACAGGTGACAGAGGAGGCACACAGGTGGCACAGGTGTCACACCTTGAAGATGTTGTGCAGGGGCATGGTGCCGTGCGAGAAGGGATGGGGACAGGGAGGGGACAGAGCGGTGCTGGGGCAGTGACAGAGGTGACAGAAGTGGCACACAGGTGACAGAGGTGACACACAGGTGTCACAGGTGTCACCTTGAAGATGCACAGGGCCATGGTGCCATGCGAGAAGCGCTGGGGACAGGGAGGGGACAGGGCGGTGCCTGGGTGCTGGGGCAGTGCTGGGGATGTGACACAGGTGGCACACAGGTGACACAGGTGACACACAGGTGTCACACCTTGAAGATGTTGCGCAGGGGCATGGTGCCGTGCGAGAAGGGATGGGGACAGCGAGGGGACAGGGAGGGACAGGGTGGTGCCGGGGCGGTGCTGGGGCAGTGACACAGGTGACAGAAGTGGCACACAGGTGACAGAGGTGGCACACAGGTGACAGGGGTGGCACACAGGTGGCACAGGTGTCACACCTTGAAGATGTTGCGCAGGGGCATGGTGCCGTGCGAGAAGCGGTGCACGAAGAGCGTCTCCAGCAGCCGCTTGACGTAGTGGAACGAGTGACAGCAGCACGCCAGGCTGGGGACAGGGACATCGGGGACATTGGGGACATCGGGGACATTGGGACACACCTGGGACACCTCCCCCCTGTCCCCAGCACCCCGCCGGTGTCTCCACGATGTCCCCTGCAATCCTCCATTGTCCCCAACATCCCCGATGTCCCCAGTCCCCCTGTTGCCCCCAGTGTCCCCAAGATGTCCTCGATGCCCCCCCAGTGTCCCCACGGTGTCCCCAGTGTCCTCAACATCCCCAACATCCCCTTGTCCCCAGTGTCCTCCCAATGTCCCTGCTGTCCCCACTGTCCCCAATCCCCGTGATGTCCCCAGTGTCCCCAAGGTGTCCCACTGTCCTCAACATCCCCAAGTGTCCCCAATGTCCCCCCAGTGTCCCCATGTCCCCAATCTCTCCAATGTCCCCAATGTCCCAAACATTCCCAATGTCCCCCCATTGTCCCCGATGTCCCCCTGGTGTCTCATTGGACCACGCGGTGCTGGCTGGCAGTGACTGTCCCCAGTGTCCCCCCAATGTCCCCAATGTCCCCAATCCCCCTGATGTCCCCAATCCCCTCAATGTCTCCATTGTCCCCAAAGTCCCCCCAATGTTCTGGATGTCCCCATTGTCCCCATTGTTCCTCAGTGCCCCCAGTGTCCCCAGTCTCTCACTGGACCACACGGCGCCGGCTGGCGGTGACTGTCCCAATGTCCCCAATGTCCCCCCATTGTCCACCCGGTGTCCCCAGTGTCCCCACTGTCCCCAGTGTCTCCCTGGTGTCCCCAGTGTCCCCCCAGTGGACAGGGACAGTGACAGTGACAGTGACAGTGACAGTGACAGGGACAGTGACAGTGACACTCACCTGGCGGGGTGTACAGCGGGTGGTTGATGTAATACGCCATCCAGGCCGCGAAGCCCCAGTAGTAGGTGCAGTTCTGGGGACATTGGGGACACGTTGGGGACACGTTGGGGACACGCTGGGGACGCAGCAGTGGCAGGCAGGGGACACCTGGGGACAGCCAGGTGTGCGGTGCTGCCACGGAGGGGACACGGGCAGGTGACCCAGGTGACAGTGACACCTGGACGATGTCACACGGGATCGGGGCTGGGCGGGGACAGGGGGTGGCAGAAGTGACACAGGGGGACACGGGCAGGTGACCCAGGTGACAGTGACACCTCAGAGATGTGTCAGAAGTGGTGGGGACAGGGACAGGGAGGGGACAGGGACAGGGAGGGGACAGGGCCATGCCTGGAGCACTGGGGCACGGTGACACAGGTGGTGCAGGTGACAGGGGTGTGACACACAGGTGGCACAGGTGCTGCCGGGGCAGTGACACAGGCGTCACACAGGTGGCACACAGGTGGCAGTGTCACCTTGAAGATGTTGCGCGGGGCGTGGTGCCGTGTGAGAAGGGATGGGGACAGGGAGGGGACAGGGAGGGGACAGGGAGGGGACAGGGCGGTGCTGGGCACTGGGGCAATGGCGGGGCAGTGACACAGGTGACACACAGGTGACTTGTCCCCCCGGTGTCCCCAGTGTCCCCCCGGTGTCTCACTGGACCACGCGGTGCCGGCTGGCGGTGAAGTCGTAGCGGGGCCCGTACAGGAACGGCACCCGGAAATAGAACAGCAGGTAAATGAGGAGGGGGCCCGCGTACTCCGTCAGGAACACCTGCACAGGTGAGGGGACAGTCAGGGACAGGTGAGAGGGGACAGGGACACCTGGGACAGGTGACAGGGGACAGTCAGGGACAGGTGACAGGGGACAGGGACACCTGGGACAGGTGAGGGACAGGTAAATGAGGAGAGGGCCCGCGTACTCTGTCGGGAACACCTGGGACAGGTGACAGGGGACAGTCAGGGACACCTGGGACAGGTGACAGGTGAGGGACACCTGGGACAGGTGACAGGTGAGGGACACCTGGGACAGGTGAGGGGACAGGGACAGGAGACAGTCAGGGACACCTGCACAGGTGAACACAGGGGACATGGGACAGCCAGGAGCGGGGACAGAAAGGGACAGACGGACACAGAAACACAGGTGTGACACAGGTGTGACACAGGTGTGACACACAAGTGACACACAAAGGTGACACAGGAGGTGACACAAGGGGTTACACAGGTGACGCACAGGTGACACAGGAGATTACACAGGTGTGACACAGGTGACACAGGGGGTGACACAGGTGACACCCAGGTGACACGGGGTGACACAGGTGACACCCAGGTGACACCCAGGTGACACAGGGGGTGACACAGGTGACACACAGGTGACACACAGGTGACACAGGTGACACAGGGAGTGACACAGGTGACACACAGGTGTGACACAGGGGGTGACACAGGTGCCAGCCAGGTGACACAGGGGGTGACACAGGTGACACCCAGGTCACACGGGGTGACACAGGTGACACAGGGGGTGACACAGGTGACACCCAGGTGACACGGGGTGACACAGGTGACACCCAGGTGACACGGGGTGACACAGGTGACACCCAGGTGACACCCAGGTGACACAGGGGGTGACACAGGTGACACACAGGTGACACCCAGGTGACCCTGGAGACACCTGGACACACCTGGACGCACATGGAGACACATGGACACACCTGGGCACACATGGAGACACCTGGAGACACCTGGAAACTCCTGGAGACACCTGGACACACCTGGACGCACATGGAGACACCTGGACACACATGGAGACACATGGACACACATAGAGACACCTGGGACAGACCTGGATGGACCTGGGCACACCTGGACACACCTGGGACAGCATCTGGACACACCTGGACACACCTGAAACAACACCTGAAACAACACCTGGACACACCTGAACACACCTGGGACAGCACCTGGACACAGCTGGACACAGCTGGACACACCTGGAGACAGCTGGGACAGCACCTGGACACACCTTCATACACCTGGACACACCTGGACATGCCTGAAACAACACCTGGACACACCTGAGCACACCTGAGGCAGCACCTGGACACACCTGGACACACCTGGACATGACTGAAACAACACCTGGACACACCTGAGCACACCTGAGGCAGCACCTGAACACGCCTGGACACACTTGGACACAGCTGGACGCAGCTGGGCACCCCTGGGACACCCTGGGACACCCCTGGGACACCTGGGGACACCCCTGGGACACCCCTGGGACACCTGGGGACATCCTGGGGACACCCCTGGGACACCCCTGGGACACCTGGGGACATCCCTGGGACACCCCTGGGACACCCCTGGGACACCCCTGGGACACCTGGGCACACCTGGGGACATCCCTGGGGACACCTGGGGACATCCCTGGGACACCCCTGGGACACCTGGCACACCTGGGCACACCTGGGGACACCTGGGGACATCCCTGGGGACACTGGGGACATCCCTGAGGGATACCTGGGGCACCGGGGACATCCCCACAGGACACCTGGGGACACCTGGGGACAGCTAGGGACAGCTGGGGACACCTGAGCACATCCCTGGGGACACGTGGGGATACCCCTGGGGACACCTGGGGACAGCTGGGGACATCCCTGGGGATGGCTGGGGACACTTGGGGACACTTGGGGACAGCTGGGGACACCCAGGGACAGCTGGGGACAGCTGGGGACAGCCATCCGCGGTGGCACTCACTGGGGTCCAGGCGCAGGGACTGCCTCGCCGGGTACCACTGGGGATCTGTGGGACAGAGGGACAGCGGGTGGCACCGGGGGACAGTGGGTGGCACCGAGGGGACAGCGGGTGGCACCGGGGGACAGCGGGGGTGGCACTGGGGGACAGCGGGTGGCACCGAGGGGACAGCGGGGGTGGCACTGGGGGGACAGAAATGGTGGCACCAGGGGACAGAAATGGTGGCTCTGGAGGAACAGTGGGTGGCACTGGGGGACAGCGGGGCTGGCACCAGGGGACAGTGGGGGTGGCACTGGGGGGACAGCAATGGTGGCACCGAGGGGACAGTGATGGTGGCACTGCGGGAACACAGCCCCCATGGGGACAGAGATGGTGGCACTGCAGTGACACAGCCCCCATGGGGACAGTGGCACTGTGGGGACAGCGGTGGTGGCACTGCAGGGACAGTGACGGTGGCACTGCGGGGACACAGCCCCCATGGGGACAGCCAAGGAGGACAGGGCTGGTCTCTGGTGACAACGGTGACCGTGGTGGCCCTGGGACAAGTCCTGGGCCATGACAGAGGTCCCCATGGCCAGTGACGGAGTGACACGTCCCCATGGCCCGGTGACATGTCCCCATGGCCAGTGACATGTCCCCATGGCCTGGCGACACGTCCCCATGGTCAGTGACATGTCCCCATGGCCAGTGACACGGTGACATGTCCCCATGGCCCGGTGACACGTCCCCATGGCCAGTGACATGTCCCCATGGCCAGTGACACGGTGACACGTCCCCATGGCCAGTGACTTGTCCCCATGGCCCGGTGACACGTCCCCATGGCTCAGTGACATGTCCCCATGGCTCAGTGACACGTCCCCATGGCCAGTGACAAGTCCCAGCCACACTGAGGGTTCCCACGGCCCTGGGGGTTCCCATCTTTGTCCCTGTCCCCACCCTGCTGTCCCTGTCCCCAAGTCCCCTGTCCCCCTTGTATCTGTCCTCTGTCCCCCTGTCCCCTCCCTGTCCCCCTGTCCTTGTCCCCTGTCCCTGTCCCGTCCCCTGTCCCATGTCCCCACCCCTGTCCCCATGTCCCCATGTCCCTGTCCCCACTCACGGCTCTTGCTGAACAGGTTTTTGATGTCGGCCACCGTGGCCTGAGGCTCCACCTGGGGACAGCGATGGCACTCAGGGGACACGGGGACAGCGCTGGGCCACCCGTGTCCCCTCCCGGGTCACCCGTGTCCCCTCCCGGGCTGTCCCCATGTCCCTTCCCGGGTCACCCGTGTTCCCTCCCGGGCTGTCCCTGTGTCCCCTCAGGTACTGTCCCCATGTCCCCCCACTCTCTCCCCGTGTCCCCCCATGTCCCCCTTGTCGCGGGGAGCCACCGCCACCGCCAGCGCCATGGCGCGACACCCGATCGGGCCCGCCGCCGCTAAATATAGCCCGGCCCGCGGTGGCCCCGCGGTGGCCCCGTGGTGGCCCCGTGGTGGCACTGGGGGGGGCCTTGGAGGTGGCCCCGGGGGTGGTCCCAGGGGTGGCACTGGAGGTGGCCCGGGGTGGCACTGGGGGTGGCCCCGTGGTGGCCCTGGGGGTGGCCCGGGGTGGCACTGGAGGTGGCTCGCGGGTGGTACTGGGGGTAGCACTGCGGTGGCATTGGGGGTGGCCTTGGAGGTGGCCCGGGGGTGGCCCCGTGGTGGCATTGGGGGTGGCCCCGTGGTGGCACTGGAGGTGGCCCGGGGTGGCACTGGAGGTGGCTCTGGGGTGGCCCCGTGGTGGCACTAGGTTGGCCTGGGGTGGCACTGGGGGTGGCCCGGGGGTGGTCCCAGGGGTGGCCCTGGAGGTGGCCCGGGTGTGGCCACCGGAGGGACAGTGTCACCCGGCGGGGACAGGGCAGGACAGGACAGGAGGTGAGGCCGCACCCCCCCAGTGTCCCCGCGAGCCCCGGTGGCCCGAGGTGGGGACAGAGTGGCCGCGGCCATGTGGCCCCTGTCACCGGCGGGGGGTGACGTCACTCGGGGACAGCGGGACCGGTCTGTCACCCCCGGGGGGGGAGGGGACACTGGGGAGGGTGGCACTGCCACGGGGGGAGGGGACACTGGGGAGGGTGGCACTGCCACGGGGGGAGGTGACAGCTCCGTGGGCTACCGGGGCCGTGCCCAAGGAGCCACCCCGGGCACGGTGACAGTGTTGGTGACGGTGGCGGTGACAGTCACGGTGACAGTGGCGCTCGGGGGGTGACAGCGGGGTCCTCCCGGGGTCACCGCGGTGCCTCAGGGCCCTGCTGCGACCGCGGGGCCCGCCCGGGACCCTCCGTGACCTTCCAGAACCTTCCGGGACCCTCCGGGACCACCGAGAGCCCCGGGAGCCCAAGCCCCGCCCCTTCCCTTAGGCCCCGCCTCCTTCCCCAGAGGCCCCGCCCCAAACTCCGCCCCGTCACCCTCAGCCGTCGTGCCTTGACGCGCATGCGCACGGCGCGACCCGTCGCGCATGCGCTCGGCGCGTCCCGGTTGCCCCGGGGCGGAACGCGCGGGTTCCGCGAGGCCGCCGCGATGGCGCCGTGCGGAGCCGGCGGCGCCGGACGCTCGGGGCCGCTGCGGTGGCGGTGGCCGGGCCGGGCCGCGGGCAGCGCGGCCGCCTCACCTCGTAGTGCTTCATGGCTGCTGCGCTCCGCCGCTCCCGCCGCCCCCGCCGCCCACACGTGACCCGCCCCTCAGGCCCGTGGGGGGGCGGGGCCTGCGGCGCGGCCAATCGGCGTCGCTCGCGTGGCTCGGCGCGGCCAATCAGAACGCGGCAGCTCCGCCCGCGCGCTCGCCCCTTCCCGCCGCGCCGGTTGCCGGGGCAACGTGAACGCCCGAGGGCGCCTCCGCCAATGGGAGGCGGGGGCGGGGCCAGGAGTGACGGCCAGGACAGCCAATGGGAGCTCGCCGGGGGCGGGGCTGTGCGTGGAGTGATGGTCGGATCAGCCAATGGGCTCACGGTAGGGGCGGGGGCAAGCACCGCCTGGGCCCT
>NW_024528956.1:5617-6399 GCF_017590135.1 Pyrgilauda ruficollis | reverse complement strand
CCATCCCGTTCCCAAGCCCCGTTCCCTCCCCGGTCCCGTTCCCATCCCCGTTCCCAATCCCCGTTCCCAATCCCCGTTCCCATCCCGTTCCCATCCCCGTTCCCTCCCCGGTCCCGTTCCCATCCCGTTCCCATCCCCGTTCCCATCCCCTTTCCGGTTTCCATCCCTGTTCCCGTTCCCATCCCGTTCCAATCCCCGTTCCCATCCCCTTTCCGGTTTCCATCCCTGTTCCCGTTCCCATCCCGTTCCAATCCCCGTTCCCATCCCCTTTCCGGTTTCCATCCCCGTTCCCGTTCCCATCCCCGTTCCCAATCCCCGTTCCAATCCCCGTTCCCTCCCCATCCCGTTCCCAATCCCCGTTCCCGTTCCCAATCCCCGTTCCCAATCCCCGTTCCCGTTCCCAATCCCCGTTCCCAATCCCCGTTCCCATCCCATTCCCAATCCCCGTTCCCATCCTCTTTCCCGTTCCCTCCCCGGCCCCTCCCCGCTCCATCCCCACCCACTCCCCTGTCTTTGCCCGGTCCTTTCGCCGTCTCTCTCCGGTCCCTCCCCCGCCCTATCCCCGGTCCCTCCTCGGTCCCTTCCTCTCCCCACTCCATCCTCATCCATCCCTGGGTCCCTCCTCGGTCCCTCCCCGGTCCCTCCCTCTCCCCGGTCCCTCCCCGCCCCATTCCCGGTCTTTCCCCGGTCTCTGCCCGGTCTATCCCAGGTCCCTCCCCCGCTCCATCTCCGCTCCATCCCCGGTCCCTCCCCATCCATTCCTCGGTCCCTCCCCGGTCCCT
>NW_024528956.1:1748-4593 GCF_017590135.1 Pyrgilauda ruficollis | reverse complement strand
CGGCTGGGCCTGTTGGGGCCCGTCCGGGACCGTCAGCGGCGTCGGCGCCACGGGCAGAACCGGTTCCCCACGCCCTGCCCGCCCCACGCCCTGCCCGCGGCTCGCCCCGCGCCCCGCGGCGGCGCGGCCGGGGGGCTGATGGGCACCTCCCCCCCACCCCCCAAAACTACCAGGGCTGAAAGGGGGAGCCCCCACCCCCGGGCCGGGGGGCTCCAACGGCCCCACCTTCACCTACACGTTCCGCGGCGACCCGCACGCCATGTTCGCCGAGTTCTTCGACGGGCGCAACCCCTTCGACACCTTCTTCGTGCAGCGCAACGGCGACGATGAGGACGGCGACGAGGCCTTCAACACCTTCCATGTGGGGGGCTTCGGCAGCGTCAGCTTCCCGCGGGGCCGGGGGGGCGATGGCCGCAAGCAGGACCCCCCGGTGCTGTACGACCTGCGCGTGTCGCTGGAGGAGATCTACAGCGGCTGCACCAAGAAGATGAAGATCTCCCACAAACGCCTGGGCCCCGACGGGAAGACGGTGAGGAACGAGGACAAGATCCTGACCATCGAGGTGAAGCGAGGCTGGAAGGAGGGCACCAAGATCACCTTCCCCAAGGAGGGCGACCAGACCCCCAACAACATCCCGGCCGACGTGGTGTTCGTGCTCAAGGACAAGCCGCACGACGTGTTCCGCCGCGACGGCTCCGACATCGTCTACCCGGCCAAGATCAGCCTGCGCCAGGTGGGCGGGGGCGGCGCGGTGGCCTGGGAGGACACTGGGCTGGGTGATTTTATTATTAATCTTTTAAATGCATTAGATATGGGAAAAAAATTACAGTTCTTGTTTTGGTTCCACAGTTTTATTCAGATCACAGTGTAAAAGAAATTGTGACAAACTTCTTTCCTGTTTGGTGGGTGAATGAATGAAGGAGTGTAGTGGGGTTTTGCTCTTTTCCCCCCTTCAAATACCAGAGCAAGAATTCTCTTTATAAGAGACTGCATTGAGAGCCATAAGGGAAAATAAATTTTCTTTCTATGCTGTTTGTGAGTAACACAGAAAACTGGTGGAACTAACAGTTCAGAATTATATAAGTGAGGAGGAATGATAGGAGAATAATGAGGAGTGAGTTCAGCACTGACTTGGGACTTGAAGCAAATGATTCAATATCCCTTGTGAGAAGAGGTGATCCTACAGTGCTGGTGTGACAGGAAACATGGAAGCAGATTCTCCACATGTCTCCCGGGGGTGCCTCAAATGGTCTGCAAAACTCGCTGTTTTGAAACGAGTTTTGCTTTGTTTGGCCAGCACCAGGTGCAGAAGAAGGCTGCAGTAGGCCCTGCCTTTGCCTTGATTCCGTGTTGGTGGAGTTGGCTGTGGTGTTGAAGGTGGCTGTAATTTATAAAATGGTGTAATATCATCATGGCCATCGAAAACAACACAAGTCGTGTCAGATCTGAGTGGGACTGCCAGCATTTCTTCAGTGTTTGTTCCCACAGAGGAATCCTCAGATCCTTGTTCCCTGTGGTTCCTGTGGCTGTGGGAAGTGAGGAGTGCAAAGAAGCTTGTTGCAGCCTGACACTTCCACGCTGTGTTACACGGAGCCCAGACCTCCCCCACAGGGGTCCTTTCAAGTGTGCTTCAGACTGACAGGCAATCTTCTGTCTGTGTGGTTGGTTGGTTTATTTAATAGAACAAAAAGAAAGCTGAAAGCAGAACAAAAAAAAGCTTAGTGTCAGACTCTCATAATTCTGTCATACCATGGCTGTAAGGGGTGGGTGGGTGGCAGTGGGGACATTGGGACTGGGTCGGTGGCAGCGGGGATGTCAGGTAGGGATGTTGAAGATGGGTTGGTCTTGGTGGGGACATCAAGAGGCTGGGTGGGCTTGGTGGGGACATTGGACATGGGGTGGTCCTGGTGGGGACATCAGGGGTTGGTGTTGGTGGGGACATCAGAGGACAGCTGGGTGGGCTTGGAGGGGACATTGGAGATGCCCCCCTTGGTGGGGACAACAGGGGCTGGTCTTTGTGGGGACAGCAGGGGTAGGTTGGTCTTGGTGGGGATGTTGGAGATGGGGTGGGCTTGGTGGGGACATTGGAGGTAGGTGGCAGTGGGGACATTGGAGATGGGGTGGGCTTGGGGGGATGTCAGATGGGGACATCAGACAGGGACACTGAGCTGGGTTGGTCTTGGTGGGGACATCAAGGGTGACGGGTGGCAGTGGGGACATTGGGGGTGGGTGGCGGTGAGGACATTGGGGTGGGTGGCAGTGGGGACATTGGGGGTAGGCTGGTCTTGGTGTGGACATCAGGGCTGGTCTTGGTGGGGACATCAGGGCTGGTCTGGGCAGTGTTGGGGACATCAGAGTCAGGTGGGGACACTGAGGAGGTTGACCTTGGTGGTGGTGGTGGGGACATCAGGGCTGGGTTGGTGGCTGTGGGGACATCGGGGGTGGCTTGGTGGCCATGGGGACATCAGGGCTGGTCTGGGTGGTGTTGGGGACATCAGGGTTGGGTTGGTGGCACTGGGGGGACATCAACATCAGGACAGGGCTGCTCCTGGAGGGACACTGGGGCCGGTCTGGGGTTGGTGGCGGTGGTGGCAGTGGTGGCAGTGGGGGCAGTGGTGGCGGTGGTGGCAGTGGTGGCAGTGGTGGCAGTGGTGGCAGTGGTGGCGGTGGTGGCGGTGGTGGCAGTGGTCAGCCTCGGTGGGGACAGCGGGGCCGTTGGTCTGGATGGGGACATTGTGGGTGGGCTGGTCTTGGTGGGGACACCAGGGGGGACGTCACAGGTGGGTCAGCTTGGGTGGGGGGACACAGTGGAGGGGTCACTCTGGGGGGGGCCAGGACACGATGG
>NW_024528956.1:0-386 GCF_017590135.1 Pyrgilauda ruficollis | reverse complement strand
TGTCCCCATGTCCCTGACCTGTCCCCGTGTCCCTGACGTGTCACCGTGTCCCCAGGCTCTGTGTGGCTGCACGGTGACCGTCCCCACGCTGGACGGCCGCTCCATCCCCATGGTGTTCCAGGACGTGCTCAAGCCGGGGGTCAAGCGCCGCGTGCCGGGGGAGGGGCTGCCCTTCCCCCGCTCCCCCGAGCAGCGCGGTGACCTCGTCATCGAGTTCGAGGTCAAGTTCCCCGACAGGATCCCCCCGGCCTCCAAACCCCTCCTGGAGCAGATCCTGCCCCCCTAGGGCCCCCCAAAACCCGCCCGGGGGCCGCGGACTCGGGGGAGACCCCCTGGAACACCCCCGGCTCTGGGGGGGCTCGCCGGGCTCCTCCCGCTGCTCCTCG
>NW_024528955.1:0-826 GCF_017590135.1 Pyrgilauda ruficollis | reverse complement strand
AGGGCCATTTGGTGGCACTGGGTCCCACGGGAGGGTCTGCCAGTGCCAGGCTCCTGGCCAGCTCCCAGCCCCCTCCCCACCCCGCTCCCCAGCGCTGGCAGAGCCCCGGCTGAGGGCTGGCCGTGATTTATTTCAGAACATTTCTTGCCTGTTGAAAGGCTGACCTCAGATATGGAGAGACGACGTGGGGAAGATGTACGAGTGTCTCTCGGCAAGAGTGCATCAGAGAAATTGAGCGTGAGCTGCCATCAATCTGCCCGCGAGCCGCGGCCCCGCGCAGCGCGAGGGACGGGAGGGACCCGCCAAGGTCACCCGGGAGCTGAGTCAGCCCCGCCGCTGCTCCATCCATCACAGCCGCGGGAGCAGCGCCTGGAGGCGATCTCCGCTCATCCCTCGTGCAGCCCCTTCGTTCCCAGCTGGAGCAGCCACAAATGTCACGGGGGGAACGGGCACGGTGACCTTTGGTGGCCCTAAGGAGCCCTGACAGGCTCTGTGGGGACGGCCGTGGCCCTGGCTGAGGCTCCTGCCAGGGCTGGGACAAGGACAAGATGGATGGAAGGCAGGACAGAGGTGACAGGAGAGTTTTTCCCTCTCTGGATCCAGCTCGAGCAGCAGCGGCGTTTGGATAACCTGAGGAGCGTTCCCTGACTGTGGAAAGGAGCTGAGCTCTTCTCAGCAGTTCTTAGAGCAGCAGGAGTGAATCAGGGAATCCCAGAACCCCTGAGGTGGAAAAACCTCCAAGACTATCGAGTCCAACCTTTGAATCCTCCTGTGCCCATTGAACCATGGCACAAAGTGCCACATTTACCCATTTTTTGGACACATC
>NW_024528954.1:0-824 GCF_017590135.1 Pyrgilauda ruficollis | reverse complement strand
TGGAGCCTTTGCAATAAGATGACAACAAGTTTATATAAAAATGTTTAACATTTATTACTACAATAATTGAGATGGAGACAAAATTAATTCAAGGGAGAAAAGCAACATATTTTGCTGGAAGGAAGTTACTCATAAGTTCCTTAAGAATATTTTAAATAGTGATTTTGGCAATAGGAGCAGAAATACACTAAAGAATGTTTTTCAAGAAACAAGACAGGACAGGAAGATATGAATACCATAGAGTGAGATGTAAATCTTCAGAAATAACAGAATTAGGAAGAAAGGTAACACAATTAAGAAATAATATTACTGAGAGGAATAGCAAAATACATGACTGAAATAATTTTACTCGTGGAAGAGAGGATAACTGAAAAAGGCCAGCATAATGAAGGCTACAGCATGCATATATAACGTGTCACACTATGTATTTGCAGAATTGAAAGAAAGTATTATTGCAACTTTGTGAAGAATAATATTTAACCTTATCTAGAATGGTCCACGTATAATTCATTACTTACAAAAAGAAAAAGATGAATGTAAGCTAGAATAAGTCTGAAGCAGTGCTACCTGGATGAAAGAAGTTTTTAGAAGAGAATTTTTACTTTCATTTACATTTAATCTGAAAATATGAAAGTCTTGTGAAGTTCATGGAACAAGTCCCCACGGATTCATTTCCAAGCACATTAAGGACAAAAAGTGACTGTGAACAGCTGTCACAGACCTACAAAGAGCAAACTGCACTTGACCAACCTGATTGCTTTCTGTGAGGAGTTAACAGCCTTGCAGATCATGGAGCTGGTTGGGAGGAAGCACTGGAAAGTTTT
>NW_024528953.1:0-820 GCF_017590135.1 Pyrgilauda ruficollis | reverse complement strand
AACGCAAATAGAAAACCTTGAAGAAAGTCCAGCTTCTCATGATTCACACATGAAAAGCAGCTCAGGCAACACAGCACTCCATGAGGAAGAGCAATTGGGAGAAAAACCCTCCTATACGAACTGAAGGTGTGGGAAGTTGTGCATCTGCTTCTACACACAGAAGAGATGGATGGAACAAAGCTGCAGGAGGTACTGAGTGGAAAATAATTTCTTTTAGGACATTTTCTTTCCAGGATGCTTCCCACACAACTTAGCAAAGTAGTGGTCCATTCTGAGGTTTGTGCAGAGCCACATACATTGCTGTTTAGGGATCAGTTTCATGATCTTTGAAGTGAAATGCCCACTTTTCTCTCATTAGGATCCAGACTTCTGATCTGTGCCTCCAGAAGCACGTTGTCAGGAGAAAGTGATGAACTGCCCCCTGTAGTGAGTGGAGAGAGTTAAGCTTGTTTGAAGACCTCCAGCAGAGATGCCTTTAGTCTAAGCTGGATGCCTTAAGTTAGGCACAGACTGACAAAGATCCAGTAATCATTAATCCGGGAGGAAGAGCAATAGAAGGGTTGAGGTCAATTAAAAGAACTGAAGGGCAAAGGACATTTGAGCTCTCCCTCGCAACAGTAACAGAAATAAGAAGAAATATTATTCGACAGCCCAAGCTGAAAGACAGGATGGCGCTGGGGAATCTGCCCGAATTTTCTTTCCCCTCTGCCTGCGGGAGTGCAGCCGTGTCCCGGGGAGCTCTCCCCGCGGGATGCCCGGGCACGGGCGGTCTGCTCCTCCGCCGCAGCCGGCGCTAGATGGAGCTCCGCCACCGCGGCTG
>NW_024528952.1:0-820 GCF_017590135.1 Pyrgilauda ruficollis | reverse complement strand
GTAGTTCCCAGGGTCCTCCTTTCTACCTTTTTTTAAAATAAGTGAAACATTTGGCTTTTTCCATTTCCTGAGGACTTTGGTTACCATGGTGTTTAAATATCACAGAAAATGGCTTGGCAATTACACCAGCCTTTTCCCTTGGGACCCTGGGATGCACATTGTTGGGTCCCAAGGAGTTTATTCTTCAGGTGGTTTCAATCCTGATCTCATCCTTTAATCAAAGAGGCTTAATTCCCCCACTCCCTCTCTGATATTTCAGGGCTTGAGAGGTGCAGGAAGGGAAGTTATTATTGAAAACTGAGACAAAAAATATTGATGAGTGCCCCTACCATGTTGACTGTCACCAGCTCTGTATCCTATGACAAGGGGAATGCGTTTTCTTTAATTTTCCTTTTCTGACCAATATGAATATATATTCTTTTCTTACTATTCTTTGCATTCCTAACCAAATTCAGCTCCAGCTGCGCTTTAACTTACACAATCCCATCCTTACTCATCTTAGAATTGTCCCTGTATCCATCCTGGGATACACATCCCAGGTTACATGGCATGTGCATTTCCTTCTCACACTTTAGTTTGACCAGAATGTCCTTACTGAGTGTGGAGAGATGACTAGGAGTAAAACAAGAGGATGGAAATTATGGGGTAAAATGTGGCTTCTACTCCTTGGATGGAATGGGGTTGGCATGCTTGAAGCCTATCCCACAATGATTCCTCATACGCATGATCTGCTACTATAAGCACTTGCTAAGGGGGTTGGGGGGGATGGAGTGCAGGATGGAGCAGAGTCTGTGGCCAGTCTCTGTGGAAATTCTTGCAG
>NW_024528951.1:0-820 GCF_017590135.1 Pyrgilauda ruficollis | reverse complement strand
TAACTTGGATTTCGATAGCTCTAGTTAGTCTTTCCACAAATTTCAAGAAAGGCTCTGATGGTAGCTGTTTGATTTTACTATATGGCTCGAGAGGGCCTTCAGGTGGAAGGGTAAAGAAGGCTTTTTCAGCTGCATTTTTGACTCTCTCGAGGACTTCAACAGGGATTGCTGCAGCTTGGGTTGGGGCCAAAGACCATTGACCCTCCCCAGAGAGATGCTCAATGGTAATTGGTATACCATTAGCATCTTTTGCTGTGTTAGGATCAGCATGCAAGTCTGGGAGAGCCTCTTTCAGTAGTTGTTTCCATGCTACTTCCCATATTTTGAATTCTGTAGAAGTCATGAGGCATGAAAAAAATTGTTTTAAATCATGTGGGACTACTACAGTTCTGCCTAGTTCAGCATTGAAAAGGCCACGGAAGTATGGGCTATGTGGGCCATACTCTTTGTGGGCTTTGCAGATTTCTTTTATCATTTCTTGACTGAAGGCTTTCCAATTAGCACTTGGGGCTCCTCCTCCTTGCCCTGCATGCTGATACGTAACAGGGGCGAATGAGAAAGTGGGACTCTGTATTGGGTCTGCGGTTCCCTGCTCCTCATCTTTTGAATTAGAAGCATTGGGATTAATGGTACAGCTATAGCGTTGAGCAGGGGTTGTGCCCCCACCATGGGAACAGGGGGCAGGGACAAAGGGCTGGCAGGGGGTGGGGACGCCTGGTGACATCACAACGGCAGACGCCCCTGGGGGGGGTAGAGGGGCGGAGCTGAGGGAGCGGCAGGTAGGATTGAGAGAGAAGGTGTCACGAGGTTCAGGGTGGGT
>NW_024528950.1:0-820 GCF_017590135.1 Pyrgilauda ruficollis | reverse complement strand
TGGAGGGGGAAGAATTAACAGATTAACAATTCTTTCCTTGCAGCTGTCACCTTTTCCGTGACTTTGATGGAATAAAAATATGTAGGTGTTTGTTTTATAAATGAAAATTATTACTTCAAATTCTTTATGTATTTAGGAGTGAAATTAATGTAATTTCTCCAAAGAAGCAAGTATATGTAGCTACATTAATAACAATAATGCTTTAATAGATAGAGGTTTATTCTGAAGAGTCTGCTAATGACTGCTGCTTAGCTGGAAGAACCAGTATGAACCTATTTGAGTTTTGAATAAAGCATGGGTTTTCCATTAGCTGGGCAGATGCACTAGAGAAGCATCTGCTGCCATGGCAACATCTGTCTGCAGAGGCAGTTTCTGAGCATCCATCACAGGAACAGGACTTGGAGACCCGATGTCAGGCTGTCCTGGAAAGAACACCAATGAGGGAGCTCTCCTGCACAGTGCTAGAAAATAACACCAGTGGAGTGACATTTGCCAGAAGAGAGAGAGACACTACAACTAAGCATTACCTGGCAAGAGAAGCAGTGTTCTGGAAATAAAATAATCTAGCTTATCTCCATTCCTTAGCATTTGACACTCTCCTGTATCTGTTGCATTCATAGCTTTTTAACTCAAGGAAATTACATAAGGAAATACTGGAGGCACCTTATGCTTGCCTGACATGCCAGAAGGTGGCAGAAGGAAAGTGTTTATGGTAATAGGTAAGGAGAGGCTGATGTCCAGACATGGTATAATATACTACTCTTAACATATACTAGGAAATACTGTGACCTGAAAAATTCATAAAAACCATTAAAAAAAA
>NW_024528949.1:0-821 GCF_017590135.1 Pyrgilauda ruficollis | reverse complement strand
ACCCCATAGAGACCCCTATAGACCCCCCAGCCCCTACAGACCCCTATAGAGACCCCATAGAGACCCCATAGAACCTAGAGACCCCCATAGCGACCCTGTAGAGACCCCATAGAACCTAGAGACCCCATAGAGACCCCTCAGACCCCCATAGAGAGCCTGTAGACCCCCACAGACCCCATAGAGTCCCTACAGACCCCTATAGAGACCCCTCAGACCTCTAGAGACCCCTATAGAGACCCCTATAGACCCCATAGAGACCCTACAGAACCTATAGACCCCCACCGAGACCCCTCAGACCACTATAGACCCCTATAGAGACCCCTATAGACCCCCATAGAGACCCCATAGAGACCCTACAGAAACACTATAGACCCCTACAGACCCTATAGAGACCCCTCAGACCCCTATTGACCCTATAAAGACCCTATAGAGTCCCTATAGAACCTATAGACCCCCATAGAGACCCTATAGAGACCCCATACAGACCCCACTGAGACCCTATACAAACCCCATAGAGACCCCTCAGACCCCTATAGACCCCTATAGACACCCCATAGAGACCCCACAGAGACCCCTGTAGGGATATAGCAACCCCCTATAGCAACCCCATAGAAATCCTATAGACCCCTATGGACGCCTACAGAGACCCTATAGACTCCCCAGCCCGTACAGGCCCCTATAGAAGCCCAATAGAGACCCTATAGACCCCTATAGAAACCCCACAGACCTCTGTAGAGACCCTATGGAGACCCTGCAGACCCCCGCAGACCCCCACAGAAACCCCTATAGAGACTCTATAGAAACGCTATAGAAATCCTATA
>NW_024528948.1:0-823 GCF_017590135.1 Pyrgilauda ruficollis | reverse complement strand
AAAACAACCAAAACCAAAACCAATCAACCATAAAAAACCCCAAAGAGTTAATCATACTTTTACAGCTTCCAGGTTCATTCCATTCCAGTCTTGGGTAAACAGAAGCTCGTTAGATAAAACAGCTGACAAATACACAAACACTTGGGAAAAATAAATCTGGTCACAGGTCATGGAAAGCCCAAGGAAGAGTCCAATGTCTCTTGGAATAGCATAAATCCAGTACTAAGAGGTATTGTCATATTTTAGAGAAGGCTGCAAAGAACCTCAAATTCAAATCTCATTAAATAGATATATTTGTGTACTTGCTCTGTGGGAGACTGAGAGACATCAACAGGAACAGAAACTCCTGACCTAAAATCCTACTCAACAAATTCCTCCATTAGGCCTTGCATGTACATATGAGGCCTAAATTTAATTTTCTAGCTTACTATGGTACAGTGGAACACAAAGTGCTTCCAGAAATGTACTACACTAATTATTATCAGTGGCACAAATACCTTACTGCAGAGATTAAACATGGTTCAGAGAATTACCCTGGAGTTCATTAGCTGTAATGCCAAAAATACTTCCATATTTTACCTTTATTTCCTCAAGCTTCATTTTTTGGTTATAATGTTGGATATGAACACACTCAATAGTACTGCACTGCAAGTTTGGTATTCAAACACTCAAAATTGCCTCACTTCTAGGTCCTGTGGTTAGAAAAGAAAGTTAAGCTTGCAGTGCTCTCAGTAAGACACTGATTACATGCACATGAAAAGCTCAAAATGAAAACAACTGCACAGGAGAGAGGTTTGTTATTTTTTAACACAAAACACTAAAT
>NW_024528947.1:0-821 GCF_017590135.1 Pyrgilauda ruficollis | reverse complement strand
TCCAACCCAAACCATTCTGGGATTTAAACTTCTTTTTTCGCTGTTGAAGCAGATTTTCATTTTAAGGCGCTCAGAAGTGATTTTCTCTCCTACAGGTGGATTATTTCCAACCACGGGGCTGCTTTTTACATCAGATTCTTTCCTGCTCCACGGGGGGCACATCACTGAGTGTCTCTGAGCTCACCTTGCTTGGCCCAGCCTGTCAGGTCCCCATGGCCAGGGTGGGTGAAGCCCTCAATGTCCTCAGAGAGCTCCTTGTAAATATTCTCCAAGCTGCAAACCAAACCAGCAGAAGGTTTTTAATACGACAAGAGCAAGCAGCACCACTTATTGCTCAAAGCAGACAAGAAAAGCATTGATTTTAATCTCATTATTTAAGACAATAAAGCCATTTGCAGAGGCGGGGCAGCAGGGACTCTGTGTCTGCCTGGCAGCTTTAATGAGACTGGAAATTAAAATTTACATCCAGAGTATCACCCAAACTGCACAGAATTATCCTTCCAGGTGATGCACAACTCAAATTTAAGTAGTTGCAAACCACTTCACATCAATTTTCCCAGCCTTGAGCACCACAGAACTGCAAATAATTAAGGAACAAAAGGGATTTTGCAAATTTTCATACCTGGGGGGAGGTGGAACAGGTTTCTGGACACTGAAACAGAGCCCGTGAGCTTGCTTAGGTCCATGGTATGGATCTTGTCCCAAAATAACAACCTTTACCTGAAAGCAGACCTTGGTTAGCACTGAATTGTAATCAGTATTATTCCCCTGAGTGAGGGAAAAAAGGCTTATAAATTATCTTAATCCTAAAATAGAGACAA
>NW_024528946.1:0-821 GCF_017590135.1 Pyrgilauda ruficollis | reverse complement strand
GAGGAGGTTCAGGTTGGATATTGGGAACAACTCCCTCATGAAAAGGGAGGTGGAAGAGTCCCCACCCCTAGAAGTGGCACTCAAGGCCAACCACACCGGTGGCGCTGGCTGACAGCTCAACCGGATGACCTTAAAGACCTTTTCCAACCACAACAACTCTGCCATTCCACACCTTCCCAGAGGCTGCTGAGCTGGAAATTGGCTGTGTGAGCAGGAACCCCGCCCCGTTCCTGTGCCCTGCAGGGACTCACGTCGGGCATGATCTCGATCTTCTCGTAGCGGCGCTTGTAGGGCAGCGTGAGCACCTCGGCGCGGCGGTAGGACATGGCCGGGGGCTGGCAGTCGATCATCAGGTCCGTGCGGTGGGACTGCGTGGGAGGGGGCTGCGTGTACTGCTCGGGGCACACCACGTGCAGGGGCTGCAACACAGCAGGGTGGAATTCCCATCAGCATTGCTAGAAAATGCTCCAGGAGATGGAGATGTTTGCAGTGGTGACCCACCTGGAATTTATGTCTTATCGCCACTTTGATATCATATTTGCCACAAGGAGAGAAAAAACAAAAATATGAAATAGGGTTTTCTCCCATTTTTCTCCCAAATCCTTGCCAGATATACTGGAAGGAAATGGTAACAGTGGTGGAGACCATCCCAATGTCAACACTTGGGGCTGCAGAAGCCTTGGCAGTCAATAATCAAGGGTGCAGAAACAACTCCTGGAGTTTTGCAGCAATATGTTAAGAAAACATAAAGAGGTTGGTTGCCACTGCAGGGTTTAAGGAAGCCAAAGGAGAAACCAGTTCTGCAAACTGGAAGCGGCGAC
>NW_024528945.1:9609-20208 GCF_017590135.1 Pyrgilauda ruficollis | reverse complement strand
GGCAGGGACCGATTCACAGAGGGGACCAGGCGGCGGTGCGGAGAGCAGAGTACACAGGTTTGCTGGCCAGGAGCGGGCTGGCTCAGTGGCGAAACTGCCAGAGTGGCTCCCAGACCATCGGGGTCCCGAGTCCAGGATGGCAGCGTCGGCCCCGGCAAGTGGGTCGAGAGAGAGAGAAAAAGAGAGAGAAAGAGAGAGAGAGAGAGAGAGGAAGAGAGAGAGGGGGAGGAGGCCAGCACTAAAAGAGATAAAATCAGGGCAGAGATTGCTGGCTCTCCAAACCTCACAAAGTGGTTTAATTTTTTAAGCAAGAGTATGGTCTTTTTGAGTTTTTTTAGTTTTTGTTTGGGTTTTGGTTCTGTTTGCTGTTAAAAAGAGGAGACTTTTGTTCTGAGGAATAGAATGTGTCTGTAAGGTTAAAACAGTTAAATGGTTAAAAAAATATATATATAGATGTGATATATCTCGGGTTAAAATCAGTCTGGACTTTCCTGCTGTAGAGATAATAATGAACAAAACCGGTAAAACAACTAGTAAGGTAATAGAATAAATATAAAGGCAACAAACTATAATTTCAATTGTTCAAACTTTATTATTCTGATTATATTACTGCTATTAAACTTTTAAAATTTCAAAAACAAGTGATTGGCGTTTTTCACAAAAACCAAAACCAACCAAATGAACAAAAGCAGGAATTTGCTCAGTGCTATGCTGCTGCCTACAGGGAGAACAGCTCTAGTGAGGCACCCTAGCGAGGATGCTACAGTGCGGGGGAGAGGGGAGCAGATCCGGGCAAGGGGCAATGCCACAGGCTCTAGCCACTAGGGGTGGAGGAAGCGGGGGATTGAGAAGAAATCGGTTTTCGTGTCCAGCCGCCAAATACACAGTGATGAAGGTCTCGCTGGGTACTCACGTGCTTATTCAGACGATGCTATGCTTCAAGCTGCAAGTAAGGCCTTGCCGGTGGGTTAGTTTCTAGGTAAAATTGGGGAGTATTCTGACAGAATGCACTATGGGGTAGTTTTTCTTGATGCTCTGGTACTTGGATCCAGACTTTTTCAGCACAGTGGAAGTTGCGGTGTTTGTACAGTGTTTTAAAAATACCTCCTAAAAGCCTAGATGCAAAAACCCCAGAATGATTCAAAAGTTCTAGTGTTAATTGACCACTTCTGGGCCTGTCTTCACACAGAATGACAGCACTGATCAATGAGATGGAATTTTGTATAGTATAGTGGTTTGACCTTGAGTACCAGATGTCCACCAAGATGTTCTATTCACTCCCCATCTACCAATAAGACAGAAAGAAAACACAACAAAAAACTTGTGGGTTGAGATAAGGCCAGGGAGATCACTCAGCCATTACTTTCACAGGCAAAACAGACTTGATGTGGGGAAACTAACTTATTGCCCATTAAACAGATAGTAATACAATAAGAAATAAGAACAAATCTTCCCCCCCATCCCTCCCTTCATCCTGGGCTCAGCTTCATTCCCAAGTCCTCTGCCTCCTTCTCCCTCCAAATGGTGGTGGGAGATGAGGAATGGAGGTTGTGATCAGTTCATCATGCATTGTCTCTGCTGCTTCTTCCTCCTCATACTCTTTCCCTGCTCCACCGTGGGGTCCCTCCAATGGGAGACAGTCCTTCACAAACTTCTCCAATGTGGGTCCTTCCCACAGGCTGCAGTCTGTAAGAAACAGACTGCTCCAGAGTGGGTCCTCCACAAGGCCACAGTTCCTGCCAGAAAACATGTTCCCGTGTGGGCTCCTCTCCACAAACTGTGGTTCCTGCCAAGAGCTTGCTCCAACATGGACTCTCTATGGGTTGCAACTTCCTTCAGGGCACATCCATCTGCTCCAGCATGGGGTCCTCCATGGGCTACTACATTGCTATTAAAAATGTATTTAATCTGCACTTTCCTGAAATTATAGGGGTTTTTTTCTTGTTATCCAAGCCCATGAGCTTTCACACCCAAGCTTATCTTTGTCATTAATTAATTCTGGTAACTTCAGTGGGTTTACTTGAATACATTAGGTTCACCTAATATGTAGGTACCTCCATGATCAAGACATTATGTGACACATTACCAGGCAATATAACATGTAGGTATCCTTTTTACATTATTAAAAACGCTAACAAAAATAGCACATTAACACTTGCATGTCTCTCAAGAGTTTTCAGAAGGCATCTAAGCATTCAAGTGTGGTGTTGCATTTTAGTTAAATGGTATGCTCTGTCTCACCCCTCAAAAATGTACAGTTTATTCCAAGCCTGTGAACCTCCCCTGAAGTATCATGTATCTGTAATCCCATTGGCCCAAGTCTTATTCCGCGCCCACTTTGAATCTCCCTGTTAAGCTGTGTGAGGGAGACCAGACCCTCTCTTGGCCCTTTTCTACCTAGGCTCTCCCTCTCTCCCCCTCCCTCCCCCTTCCCCCCTTCTCCCTCAGTAACCATGCTGCTCCCGGGGGTGGAACCCCCAATAAACCCTCATCTATTTAGCACCCTCAGAAAATGTGTGGAGTCTCCTTGCCTGCCTGCTTCTACCAGTGAACATACAGCTTAGGGGGCCCTCCGGGGAGTCCCTGGGGAGCCTCCCTCAAACAAACTGCAACATTCAAGTTTTTAAAGCTTTGTATTACCCAAAAGTATTGAGTGAATTTCTCCTGAGGCCACTAAAACAAACTAATACTCCCACTTTAACAGCTTTCCAGTCAACATATTTTTATCTGCTGAAATTTAGTTTCATATCATTCCTACTAAAGGCAAAAATTATTTCTGGTTACACCACTTATATCAGTGGAATTATGCTGGATTTGTGCCAGTGTCAATGAAAGCAGAATCAAGCTCAAGTCCTCAGTTTACAGGATTCTAACACATTTGTACCATGCTGTTTTTCTGTTTAAGAAATTGCAGTTTCAGTAGCAATCTCTTCTGACTTTGAGTCCTGTATTATCATATTTCAGCATTATATTTGTAATGTCAAATAATCTTATAGTTTACTGTCTCTATGGGCTTGTATTTAGTGCTGTTTGGTGTTCCTCGGAGATTTTCAAGTAAAATGATTTTATCACAATCTTGTTGCTTTTGTAGAAGTGATATTCTGAAATCTAGAAATGCAGTGTAAATATTTATGATTTCCTTTATGAGACAGTCTTTTCTAAGTGCCTTCAAGGGCAGCAGCATGTGTACAGGTGTCGTGGTTCAACCCTAGATGGCAACTAAATACCACACAGCCATTTGCTAGCAGCACAGGTATGTAAACTAAAAGAAGAAACTACTAACAAAGGAAATTTATCAAAGATGAATGTAGCTCCAATTTCCCATGGGTGAGCTCCTAGGTATAACAAAAGGGAGGATGACATGTCCATTCCCTTTGAAGGGACCTCCAGGATGTATGCACAGGGAGGAAGCAATAACTACAATGACTGGAACTAGAGGCGCCCTGCCTCTAGCCAGGTAGAGGCCAGGAAAAATCAGGTCTATTGGACTGTGTGGATCCGATGACCTGGCACATGAGGCCCACAAGAATATAAAGCTTTGGTTGACACTGCTATGCAATGTACTCTGATGCCATTGGGACACGTAGGGGGCAGAACATGTTTCCATTTCTGGGGTAACGGCGGGTCTCATCAGTTGACTACTGGAAGCTGAAGTGAGCCTGACAGGGAAGGAATGGCAAAAACACTCCATTGCGACTGGCCCAGAGACCTCGTGCATCCTTGGCATACATTACTGTAGCAGGCACAGGGCCTGCAAGGCCTCTTTGGAGGGCAGAAGTCTGAGCTAGGAAATGCCAAGTCATGATGACTCGGGCCTTAGAAGCCCCTCTCTTCTGCCTTTCGGACCCTGCTTATCTCTGTAAGCCTATAGGTCACTTTTCCCTGACCCTTTCTATTGGACAGTTTTCAAAACCTCTGTAGGGTATAAAAACCCCAATTCTGCCTGGTTCGGCAGAAGAAGCTGTCACTGAGAACCTTCGTGGGACACCCTAATAAAGAATCCTGCGGAACCTTATACAGCGCTTCTCCTCTCTCTCCCTGCGTCTGCTGCCTCGGCCCAAGCAAGCCAAAAGAGCTGATAATCACACAGAGCTGATAATCACTAAGAGCTGAAACCACTTGAGCTTGCTTGGCTGCCTGCAGCTAGGAACGGCTTGGGAGATCGGACCGAGTCTGAGCCTCCACTGAGACTATCCTGGCCTCGGCAGTCCACCGGGCGCAGCCCAGCTGGAACCTACCGGGATACATTACCTCAGGAGAGGGTATTTCAAAGACCCAAAAGGACATCGGTAGGCTTTTGGGATAGCTGCTCTGGAGACAGAAGGCATTACAGTTGAACACCTTGCCTGGTTCCTCAGAGGACCCTTCTGCTGTAGGACTCCTGAGGGTTGAAAAACAATGGGTACCAATTGCTACTGCAACAGTGCATCATCGGCAATACAGCGCAAACTGAGACTCCCTGATTCCCATCCATAAGATGATCTGGAGAGCCAGGGAGTGGTCAGCAAAACTTGTTCATCCTTCAATAGCCCCATATGGCCTGTGTGTAAGTCTAATGGAGAGTGGAGGCTAAGAGTGGATTATCATGGCCTGAATGAAATCACACCATCACTGAGTGCTGCTATGCTGGACATGATGGAACTTCAGTATGAACTGGAGTCCAAGGCAGCAAAGTGGTGTCACTACTGATACTGCTAACATGTTTTTTTTCTATCCCTTTAGCAGCAGAGTTCAGGTCACAGTTTGCTTTTACCTGGAGGGGCATGCAGTACATTTGGAACTGACTGCCCCTGGGGGGTAGAAGCACAGCCCTACCATTTGCCATGGACTGATGCAGACTGCACTGGAAAAGGGGGAGGGTCCAGAACATGTACAGAACATCGATGACATCATCATATGGGGGAACATGGCAGAGAAGGTTTTTGAGAAAGGGGAGAAGATAATCCAGATTCTTCTGAAAGAGGCTTTTCCCATTAAACAAAGTAAGGTCAAGGGACTGACCTAGGAAATTCAGTTCCTATGAGTAAAGTGACAAGCTGGATGTTGACAGATCCTAACAGAAGTGATTAACAAGATAGCTGCTATGTCCTCACCAACCAGCAAGAAAGAAATACAGGCTTTCCTAGGCACCGTGGGCTTTTGGAGGATGCATATCCCAGAGTACAGTCAGATTCTAAGACCACTCTACCTTTTGATGCCAAAGAAAAACAATTTCAAGTGGGGCCCTGAACAACAACAATAAGCTTTTGAACAGATTAAATGAGAGATTGCTCACCTAGTGGCCCTTGGGCCAGTCAGGACAGGACAGGATGTGAAGAATGTGCTCTACACTGCGGCCAGGGAGAATGGTCCTTCCTAGAGCCTCTGGCAGAAGGGACCTGGAGAGACTCGAGGAAGACCTCTGGGGTTATGGAATAGCAGATACAAAGGATCTGAGGCTGGCTACACCCCACCTGAAAAAGAGATCTTAGCAGAATATGAAGGGGCTCAAGCTGCCTCAGAAGTGATTGGCACTGAAGCACAGCTCCTTCTGGCACCCTGACTACCAGTGCTGGGCTGGATGTTCAAAGGGAAAGTCCCTGCAACACATCATGCCACTGATGCTACCTGGAGTATGTGGATTACTCTCATCACACAGCAAGCTCAGATAGGAAATTCTAATCATCCTGGGATCTTGGAAATCATCACAAACTGGGCTCAAGGTGAGAATTTTGGAGTATCAGCTGAAGAGGAAGAGGAGCAGGTGGCATGTGCTGAGGAGGCCCCACCACATTACCAGCTACCAGAAAGTGAAAAGTGATATGCTCTCTTCACTGATGGTTTCTGCCATCTAATAGGGACAAATCAGAAATGGAAATCAGCCATATTAGAGCCCTTTGTGGAAAGCTGCAGAAGCTACTGAGGGACAAGGTGGATCAAGTCAGGTTGCAGAGCTGAAAGTTGTCCAGCTGGCTTTGGGTATCACCGAGCAAAAGTGGCCAACACTCTACCTCTACACTGACTTGTGGATGGTAGCAAACACTCTGTGGAGGTGGCTGTAATGATGGAAAAAGGCCAATTGGCAGCACAGGCAGAAACCCATCTGGGCTGCTGAAGTGTGGCAAGACATCGCTGCCCAGGTAGAAAAGCTGACCATGAAAGTCCATCATGTGCCTAAGAGTTGGGCTAATGAGGAGCATTGTAATAATTGTTATAAATACATAGTATAATATTAGCTTTTCACAAATATTAAAATGAATGCTATATGTATAAAGTAACTTTACTATAAAGTTATAGTTTTTTTATTTCTGTTGTTAACTAAACTTAGACATAGTAGTGAAATAGCTGATATAGTATGCTCGTGTTAAAATGCCTGCTTGGTTGGGATTACATTCAATGAACATATGATGGAGACCCCTGCTACTGACATGCCAATTATCAGCACTCACCATCTGTAGAAAATATGGACCAAAGCTCAAACTGGAGGTGATAGTAAGAACGGACTAAAACCACAGCCAAGAAATACGCATGCTCTAAAAAGGCTGACCTGAGGAGGAGCTATGCTAAACAGTTCTTGGAACATGTAAACTAGTTTGGGAAAAAGTTTTAATATGTATAATTGTTTATGAATATGCAGTAGACTGATGCAATAGAAAGGATATTTAAAGAGCGTCTCCAAAATAGCAGGTATGGTCTTGGCGGAATGCCAAGCACCCAGCCGTAAAATCTTTGCTTTATTGTCTTTGTCTCCTATTGTCCTTTATTAAACTTTTACTTTTTACAGGAGAGTGAACCTCGTTTTTCACATAATGAACAGGAGGATTGGGCTGCCAAGATCAAAGTGTCACAAGTAGATCTGGACTGGCAACACAAGAGAGAGTTATTTCTAGTATGGTGGGCCCATGATGCTGTTGCAATCTGCTCTAATCACATAAGAGCAAAGTGAGCTCTCTGTGGATAATGGATAGAATCCTGAGGTTCAAAATATTTCCTGAATCAAGATTAAAACCAAACAAGATTAAATGTTGATACCAAAAAATGGATATATTTTGTTTAACACTAAAAGAGGCAAAGAGAAAGAAAAAGAAAGAAATAGAAAAAAGGTGGGGGAGACAGGAAGAGTGACAGACAGATTAAGTAGAAACATATCACCCCTCCGTGGGTGCCAACAACATCTCGTTCCCCTCCATCTGGTCTTCTTGGTGGTGAGGATCTCCCACCAAAAAGTGTAGAATCCAATGGATTAATATACGTTTGGGCCAGGTGGGAATGCCCAGGTGCCTCTCCCAGCAGGGGCAAGTTCAACACTGTCTCTTGTAAGACTCTGGGTCAGTTGTTTCATTTTGCATCACATGCAGTGCTCTGGTGCAGGGTCTGAGGCACCCTTCAGGGGGCCTTTGATGGACCATGATACCCCTTCAGCTGCCACTCACTTGAATGTCCAGTAGATGTGGCTTTCCTGGAGTAGGGGCCTCCACAGCTGAGCTAGTCTGCATAGCAGAGGATGGGCATTCAGTGCCTCTGACCAGAGTTTTTTTGCCATGCACCCAAAACCCTCCTCTTCCTCCCTGGGTTAGGGGAGAGTCTGTGCAAACCTGGCAATAGATAAGCCTGGGGCTATGGCCTCCACCCCAAAGCTGCTGGGCTTGGGTCTCCATGAATGCTGTCCCAGCCTCATCCATTACTTCTCAGACCTGAGATGCTTTGAACAATAGTGTCACTTTTTCTTATCTCTATCCCACAGTTCAGGGCCTCAGCCCAGAGGGCCCATTCAGGGTGGGCTTTGGTGATCTTGAAGCGCAGAAGAGAACTCTCCAACTAGTTAAAGTTAGAAAGTGGTATGTTTATTAACAGTGCTGGACACAAGAGGAGTAGTCTCCCAAAGACATGCAAAATCACACAGCTCCGGCTCCCTTACTTATTTAAAAAAGTCTTACATATTCATATAATTTCCCAGAACACCTAATACATATTCATTGCCTAACCCCCACCTACTCCCGCTTTGTATTAAAATGTATTGAGTCCAAAGTTCTTTTTACGCCTGCACAGTCTCCTGCTTGAATTAAGTCGGTGGGCTTCAAAATGGGTCAGTGGTCTTCTGAGATCACAGTGACCGTTTACTTTTGCCTTGTTGGCAGGCTTTCTGACTCTTTGGCTATAGCTCAAGTTTTGGGGCCCAGGTGCAAGTCACAGTTTCTTCATTTTCACAATAGCTCCACATTTCCATTCTGCTTCTTCAAACACAGTAAAGACAAACCAGTGATATATTACCCTAGCCTTAACTACTCCATCTGCTAATTAACTATTTTCCATGTCCTGGTTCAGGGCAAATTTGGGAGAGAATCCCCCAAAGGGATTCCTCTAGAAAAGCAGATTCAATTGGCCCCTCCCCCAACCGGTTTGGGAAAAAATACCTCCTTGGAGAAAAGTGGAAAAAACTGTTTATTAAACAATAAAACCTAAACAATATTTAACAATAAAACCTCTTGCTGCTCCAAAAGAGATTAAAAACTCAGAATAGTCCCCTCCCTGGGTTGCAGCTTGGCTCACTCAGTCTCTTATCAGTCCCTCCAGTGCTGGAAATGTTGTTACAAACACATACATTATGCATCCAATATACAGCTATACACAGACAATGGCAGTAACATTCAGCAACCAGTGATATTTACACGTAGTTCTCACCCAACAATCAGATCTCCCTGAGGTACACATCGTGTTCTTCCATCTTTCTGCATTATCCACCATGTGCAGGTGGATACCCAGGACACCCCATTACTTCTACTCTTCTTGGTATACCTTTAATCATTATGAATTGTTTCTATCCTCCTAACTAAATCTAGCTAAACTCTTAACTCTTTCAATTTCTTTAAACCCTTGATTCAGTCTTCTGTGAAGCTTTGTTATACAGTTTTGCCATAACAGGCAAAAATCTTTATGACAATGTTTAAGCCATGAATTATAACATTTCCGTCTCTGACAGATGCCTCAGGTCATCAGGGAAGAGATGCAACATACCAATGGGCTCATGACCGAGGGGTGGACTTAACCATGAACACTATATCCCAGGTTATCCATGGTTGTGAAATGTGTGCTGCAGTCAAGCAGGCCAAGTGGGTAAAGACCCTGGGGTATGGAGGGCGATGGTCTAAATATCAGTATGGGGAGGCCTGGCATATTGGTTGTATCACACTGCCGCAAACCTGCCAAGGCAAGTGTTGGGTGCTTACAATGGTAGAAGACCCGTGCCTCATGCCACTGCCCAGAACACTGTCTTGATCCTTGAAAAGCAAGTCCTGTGGCAACATGGCACCTCTGAGGGAATTGAGTCAGATAATGGGATTCATTTCAAAAATAACCTCATAAACACCTGGACTAGAGAATACGGTATTGAGTGGGTGTATCATACTCCCCATCATGCACCAGTTCCTGGGAAAGTCAAACGGTACAGTGGAATGTTAAAAACTACACTGAAGGCAGTGTGAGGTGGGACCTTCAAGCATTGGGATCTGCCTTGAGCAAAGGCCATCTGGTTAGTCAACACCAGAGGTTCCACTAACCGAGCTGGTCCTGCCCATTCTGAACCCCTGCATACAGAAGACGTAAAGTCCCTGTGGTGCACATGAGAGGTACAGTAGAAAAGATGTTTGGATTAATCCCACCTCAACCAAAGGCAAACCCATCCATGAGATTGTTTTTGCTCAAGGACCTGGTTACACTTGATGGGTAATGCAGAGGGATGGGCAAACACGTTGTATACCTCAGGGGGATTTGACTTTGGGTGAGAACAGCCTGTACTGTTGAATTGCATATGTAACACTGGTTACTGAATGGCCCTGCCACTGCATGTCATAAATACCATGGGAAATGAGAATGGACTGCTCCAGGTTTATCAGTCATGGACCAAATGAACTCAATCTACATCCTGGGGGATTGTCAGTGACTACTAAAATAATAATCACGCTTGTGTATAGCTATATATATGTACATATATATATATAAATATTTAGAAAAGGTGTTAATTTTGGCATGAGGTAGATGATATGATATGATATGATATGATATGATATGATATGATATGAGGGGTGGATAATGTCCTAGTTACAGAGATAGTAGGTGGAGTTCAGCTTTAGGGGTGACCCAAAATGATGTATTCTGTATTTTCTCTACATCAATCTGTGCAAGTTGGTTTACTGTCTCTTTAAGACCTGGGGTTGAAAGTAGACCCTCTGTGTTTTACCTCAGTTCACAGAAGGGGAGGGATACTGGGTCCCTTTAAAAACAGGAAATGGAAATGTGGAGCTTTCTTTTGTTCTCTCCAGGACCTCAAGAATTTTGCAATACCTTCACAGCTGCCGCTGCTGGAGAGGCCACAACAGCCACCCGAGAAATGGTATTTCACAACCCTGTTGCCTTTTTCCTAACCTGGAAATTAAACTTGAGATAATTTTAGTAAGGAGGTAATATAAAAGAGGATCTTTATTTGAAGGCCTCCAGGAGCAGTTATGGAAAGATGTCCACAAAAACCTGCCCCCACAAGGATGAGTACATATTTATAGGTTTTAGGAAATTAGCATAATTCATAAAAAGCACCAATTAGGAGGACAAGTGGTGATGCAATCC
>NW_024528945.1:0-9413 GCF_017590135.1 Pyrgilauda ruficollis | reverse complement strand
CCCCCCCCCCTTCACAGATGGTTGGTGCATATAGAAAAAGATAACCCAGGGGTTGAAAATCCCAGCAAGGGGTCATCTCTGGTGCCAAAAGGGATCAGGCCTCCACTAAGAGTCAACGTCTTAGTCTGGAGAGCAGAAGTGGAGAGAGATAAAGAAAATAAATAATAAATATTCCTGATGGAGAGACACTGTTTTACAAACTATAAAAGCACACACAGTTATCACAGAGGTAGAAGCCTCTACAGGCACACCCTGAAGCCATAAGGGACTTCTCCCTGGAGTTTAGATGCAAATTCTGTGGTTACTTTCCTGGGAATTGAGGGAAAGGATCTCAAAGTGTCTTCCACCAACAACTGGATGGTAAAATACATTGAATCCTAAGCTTATACTATTTCTTCACTAGCTGCAACTGAAAAGGGTACCTTATCGTGCACTGTATGTTAACCTACTAGTAGTCTCTTTATTTGTTCTTATTCCTGTGTAGTATATAGTCTGTGTTAAGTCTTATGTCTATTAGTTTTGTGTCTATTAAAGAAATAATTCATTCTATAATAGACTGAATCAGCTGTTATTAAAGAACTTGTGAATGAGAGTGGGTATTGAGGTGCTGGCCACCTCAATAAAGCTACTGCCTGCTTCCAGAGGCCTGGGCAAAAGGCAAGGACTTATCTAAACCCCCACATCCATTTGTAACACAACCCCAAACTGGCGCTGAGACCGTCACTGCCCGGGACAGCCCTGCTGGGTGTCATGGACCAGGCAGCTTGCCAACACTGAGTCTTTTTGGACAAAAATAGTTTCTTTCAGTTTTTGTTTTTGTTTGGGGGTAGGGAGTTCTGGAACCATGGAGACTCATTTGCCGTATCATTTCCATCATTACTGAGGGGAAGGAGAGGGGAATCATGTGGCTCAGCACCATTGTATCTTGTGGGTATTGCTGTTTTCTTATTTATTGCTGTTTTTCTTTCAGTAAACTGTTATTTTTAAACTTATATCTCTTTTCATTTATCTCTCCTTATTAGTGGAAAGGGGAGACGTTAAAACTAAGGGGAGGTGACTTATTTCAGATTCTTCACCCTGTAAAATTGTCTTAACCTAAGACAATTATATAATACCATTATTGATGTATGTGTTCCCTGTTGTGATATTTATCCTCCACTGAGCCTAGGTTAAGATTATAATTTTGTTGTTCTTTGCAGTACTGACTTATGATAGAATTTCTGGCCATGATACTAATCTGGTGTGTTTACTCAACATTGCTGTCACTGTACTTCAGAAGCCATCTATTTGAATTAATAATTACACCTTTTACTTTTTCCTTTGGGGAATCAGCTTACTGAAGAAATATCTTCCTTCCTTCCTATTGCCGTAGCATTTGAGAGTAAAACTTTGAATATGCTTTGAATGCCCTTGAAACCAGCCTGTCCCTTTTGTTAGGAATCAGCACAGGCTGTTAATTTCTTGTTCACTGTTAAGGAACAATCAGTGGTCACCCCAAACCCTATGAAAAGCACTGCAATTCAAAAGAGTTGAAGAGGGTCTGCAGCTACTCAAACCTCAGTGACAAGCACTGTGGCAACTTCCATCCCTGCAACATGCACTGCAGCTGCTCAAATTCTGGTGACCAGTACTGGGGGTGATCAAACTCCAGCTATTTTAACCCCTGCAACAAGCATGATGACTATTTATATCACAGTGACAGATGCTACAGCCTTCAGTGAAGTGCAGATGAACCAGAAAGTAAACCTGTGCAGGTATTAGTCACCCCTAAACAAAAGAAGAAATGCACACAAAAGTAATCTGGTCCCATAAAGAACAAGGAGGACAAGGAGGGCAAAGAGGGTGAAGCAGGGCTATCTCAAGAACAGAAGATAACCACTACTCAATACCTATCCCTAACCCAGCTGTGGGACATCTGAAAAGATTTCAGCTGTCATCCAAGTGAGCACTGTCAGAACCCAGGATATCCCTCTGGGTGCCCTGGATGGCTCAAGATCCTGGCAGGGGCTTGGAGACCCTGGCAGGAAGCCAAAGACACTTGGGATTTCAATCCTAACCCATGGAGCAAATTACCAACTTTGTATGAAGAATTACAAGTCACAAAAGTTTAAGTAGCATAATAGTAGTTGTCACAGGGTGAAAGGTGTAATTTTGAAGATTTTATTATAGGGGGTGTAGGAGGCAAGATGGAGGGACATGGACGTTGTCCTGTGCTTCTTCCTTCTTCCTAGCCTCCATCTTCTTGGTGATGGTGGCACATTTAGATTGGCCTAAAGTAGAAGTAGACAGTCTGACATAGACGATAGGGATTGGAAAATCATGATAAATAAAGTATAGGTAACTCGTAGTATAAAATGTAGACACCAGCCCAAGGGCAGGCAGTGTGCCCTTGACAGACCTGCAGATCAGACCTCTGTGGGTCTGAGAGAAAATATTTTAGATAATAGATAATAAACAACCTTGTGAACATGAGCCGATGAATCCCGACTCCTTCTTTGGCCACCGGGCTGGGAAAAAGGGACTCTTGGGTCATCCCAAAAGCAGAAAACCCGAGAAGCACAATACCACCTGGCTGCTCCAATGCTGGGATAATGGTGCTTGCAGTTTGGAATTAGAGGGTAAGAAGCCAAGCAGCTGGGATCTTTTTCCAGGGAAGAATCACAGAATTTTTAGGGCTGGAAGGGACCTCTGGAGATCATTCAGTCAAGCCCCCTGCCAAGGCAGGGTCACCTAGAGCAGGTGACACAGGAATGCATTAAGGTGGGTTTTGAATGTCTCCAGAGAGGGAGAATCCATGGCCTTCCTGGGCAGCCTCTTTCAGTGCTCTGCCACCCTCAGTATAAAGAAGTTTTTCCTCATGTTGAGGTGAAACTTCCTGTGTTTTAGTTTATTGCCATTGCTCCTCATCCTGTAGCTGGGCACCACCAAAAAGAGTCTGGCACCAAGAAGGCATTGGCAAAGCAATTGTAAAAACAACAGAAGTTCTTAGCCTTTGGAGGCACCTCCTGTAAGGAAAGATATCCCTACAAGGAAGACATTACGTCTTGCATAGGTAAATGTGTCACGGAAAATCACCAAAAGTCTGGTAAATAGAACTCGTCAACACCAGTGTAGCATTAAGAATCCGGCGTTATTCATTACAGGCCCAGATGCATGGGGGATAGCACCACCTAGCAAGCATTCCAGGCCTCTTCAAGTGCGTTGCTTACATACATTCATCACATACTGTCATGGTTTGACACTGGCCAAACGCCAGGCACCTACAAAAGCCACTCGCTCACCATCCCCTGCCACAGCTGGGCAGAGGAGAGAAAAATTAACAAAGGGTTCATGAGTTGAGATAAGGACCGGGACAAAACACTCCAAGGGTAAAACAGGCTCAGCTTGGAGGTACAAAGTGAATTTATTACTAACAGAATCAGAGGAGGACAATGAGAAGTAAAAGAAGCCCTTAAAAAAACCACCTTTTTCCCCCCCAACCTCTCCCTCCTTCCCACTGACAGTGCAGGGGGACAGGGTATGGGGGTTTGGTCAGTTTGTTGAGACATAAACTTTAAGGAATTTAGAAATTTTAGAGGAGCTAAGATTTTAGTTAGAGATAAGCTTTATTGGAATTAATTAAAATAAATGGGCAGGCCTTGATGAAGTTAGGAGTTGGTAGTTAACTAATAATTGATTGCTTGTCAACACAATGTTTGGTTAGTTGGGTTTATAATGAAGAATATAGAAACTGATAAATAGCTTTTAGTAACATAAGACAATTGTGGGCCTCCTCTGTTTTGAAACCAATTGAAGACAGGGAATTGGAGTTCTACCAAGGGTTCATTTGTCATATTTGCATGGAAAAGGTAGAAAGGTCAGAACGAGGAAGACTTCATTTACTTCCTCATTTTGGGACCCCTACCCATGAAAGGGACCATCGACCCATTTCAAGGAACAAACTATGCATGCTTAATAGCTTTTGAACTAATTACCATACAAAGCGGGGAATGGGATGTACCAAAATTATGAATATGTATTTGTATTTTGGGTATTCAATACTTGTATAGATAAAAGGACTTTGTAATCACCTGTAAATTGCAGTGTGTATTTGGGAACTATCCCGCACGCTGCCCTGCGTCGCAATAAACATACACTTTCTAACTTTAAACTGTTAGAGAGTTTTTGTCCGTCACAGTTGGATATCAGTACTAGATCAATATCCATATTTTTAAAAGAAATCATTGTCACATGAGGTTTTCTTCCATTTCTCAGGGAGACAAGTCCTTCCCCTGCTGCACTGTGGGGTCCCTTCCACAGGAGACAGTTCTCTGCGAACTTCTCCAGCATGGCTCCAATCTCACTAGCAGCAGTCCTTCCAAAACTGCTGCAATGTGAGTCCCTTCCATGGGTACACAGTCCTCCCAAAAGTGCTGCAGCATGGGTCACCCTTCCACAGGGTGCACTTCTCCAAGGACAGGCTGCTCCACCAGGTCTCCCACTGAACCACAGCCTCCTCCAGGCATCCATCTCCTCCAGTATGAGCACTTACCCCACAGGCTGTGGGTGGATCTCTTCATCCCCTGTGGATCCCCATGGGCTGCAGAGGGACAGCCTGCTTCACCATGGTCATCACCACAGCCTGCAGAGGAATCTTGGCTCCGGTGCCTGGAGCACCTCCTACCCCTCCTTCTTCACCGACCTTGGTGTCTCCATGTTGTTTTCCCTCACATGTTCTCACCTCCTCTGCTTCTCTGACTAGAAGAAAAAACTGCATGTGCCCCACTTTGTTTTGATTTTCTTCTTAAACATGTTATCAGAGAGGTGTTGTCAACCTTTGTAATTGAGCCAGTTTTGGCCAGTAGCATGTCTATCTTCAGGGCCATCAGGGATTGGCTCTGTCAGACATGGTGGAAGCTTCTAGCAGCTTCTCACAGAAGCCATCTCTGTGTCCCCCCCACTACCAAAAACCAGGCCATTCCAAACCAACACACATACATGCATCATAAGTCCCAGAAATCTCATACATATTATAATTTCTCATTACCATAAAACCTTCCCCTGGTTCAGTACCTTTTATGGTCTTATTTTGGCTGTGGCTACACTCCTAGGCCAGATGTATTCCCCTCCCAAATTATTTTATCTCTCTTCTGTCCTTGCTCAGTATGCAGATCCTGTACATCCTCTTCCTTTGCTAAAAGTACACAGACAGAGTAGAGCTCTTTGTTCTTAGATTAACCCTTTGGTATCAATTCCCCCATTTGAAACGTCTCAAATTCCTTAAGGCCATTTGGCAAGTTTCAACTCAGGTTTCATCTATAGTCACATATATTCCTGCGAGATTATGATTGATCATTTTGCAAACACAACAAATAGCAGTGCTAGTAATTTTTACTACTACAATCACAATTACAATGGTTTCCAGTATCCCAGCCATCCTTTCAGGGACCATGTTCCTATTCCTTGAATAATTTTGTTGAGCCAATTAGTTTCCGAGGCTGTTTGGATAGCATTGCTGTCTTCAGCAACTTGCCCCATTTTGTTATCTTTCAAGATCTTCTGTTCCATTTCGGATGTGTACACAGCAGTAATGTCTATCCAATTTTAAATACCCACAAAGCCCTTGTTCTTTGGCCAGCAATACATCTAAGGCCATTCTGTTTTGTAATGTCATTTTAGTATTTGCCTGTATTTGTCTACTTATAATTTGGAATCCCCTTTCTGTGGCTTTGGATAGTTTCTTCACTTGCCAAGTCAGATTATTATATTGAATCACCATTGAGATTTATAGGGATATTTCTCCAAGGAATAGGTTCCCCTGCTGAATTGGGGATAGGGAGGCAGGCTTTAATGCTGGACAGATTGTGCATTTTACCAAACCCTTGGATTAAAGTCAATATTAAATTTTCTTCAACACCTCCTCCTAAAGATAAAGTGATCCCCATAAATATTAGTCTATACATTTCACTGCTTGTTTACAGATGTTTTTGAAATTTTCAGCTGCAGTGATCAGGTGTTTTGAACTGTCCACTCTGAGTTGGGAGCCCTCTTAATTTGGGTGCAATGAATCCAGGAGTTAATTCCTTTCACTTTTACAGCTGTTCTTGTAAGTCAACAGAACTAGATAAGGTCCTTTCCACTGCTCCTGAACTGGCTCATATTTCCAGGTCTTGATGTATATGTGACCCCCAGGCTGAAATAAATGAACTGGGGTGTCTAGGGTAAGAGGTTCTGAGAGAATTATAAACATTTTTAGTTCATTCAAGTACTTTCCTAATGAAATTAAATATTTTTCTATTTCCTGATTCCCAGTTTGTTCCTCAGACCCAGGGAAGGTTGTAACAGAATACAGTCTCCCAAACATCAACTCATTCGGGCTCACCTTCAGGTTAGTTTGGGGCTGTACTCTAATTCGTAACAAGGCTGGTGGTAACACCTCTGTCCATTTCAAGAGTTTGCTGACACATTTTGCTAATTTGTCTCTTTAAAGTTTCATTCATCCACTCAACCCTTCCACTAGATTGCAGTCTCCATGGAGTATGTAAATCTTAATTTATACCCAACTGCTTACTAAGTTGCTGTAAAATTTCAGGCATTAAATGGGTCCCCTATCAGATAACATCCCTATAGGCACTCTGACCCTGTGTATGATCTTTTTGAGGAGTACCTTGGTGACTTCCCTGGCCTTGTTGGTGCAGCAGGGGAAAGCTTCTGGCCACCCAGGAAAGGTATCTACTAATACTAAGAGATACCTGTATCCTTGTTGGCATGGTAGCTCAGAAAAATCAATTTGCCAGTAATTCCCAGCAGTGTTTCCTCTTTTAGTGATTCCTGGAGGCAGTCTTTTTGAATTCAAAGGATTATTTCTAAGATACATCGGACATTTTTCTGTAACAGACCTGACAATTTTCGTCATACAGACACTGAGTCCCTGAGTTCATAGACTTGTCATCATAGCGTCAATTCCTCAATAGGTTTGCTGATGTTTCTCTATTACAGTTTTCAACATCAGTTGTGGTGGGACTATGACCTGGTGAGGCAGTTTCAGTTCGAAACCGGGCAGAAACACCAATTTTGTGTAGTGGTTTTGGTTCGCCAATTTGAGATTTTCCAGTCAGGGAACCAATTAATGTGGTGGGTCTAGCGCTGACCAAACGCCAGTGCACCCACTAGAATATACTTACTCATTTCCTGCTGTGAGATATAATTAGGAGGAAGGCAAAGCAGGCTCAAAACTTTAAAAGGGTATAAAGAAAGCTTTATTAACAGTAACTAAAAGAAAGAATAATAAGAATCAGAATAAAACCTTTAAAACACTTCTCCTCCTCCTACAACCTTTTCTTTCCCACTAACAATGTACAGAAACAATTCAGTCACTTTATCACCTCTAGAATAGTCTTTCTTCAGTTCACTTAGGGAGAGGAGTCCCTCTTGTCATTTTATGTAGACTCCTATTGGAGTGCAACAGACTCCTCCACAAGAAAACAGTTCTCTCATGGCTTTTAATTTCCACAAATAGCAGCCACCCAGGAAATCTGCAATTGTGAAGTTTTTCCCATCTTTTAGCAGCCTTCCCACAGCTGCGTTTATGGGCCATGTCAACTTATGGGGTACTATTTTAAGGATGACCTGTTCAATAGCAAAGGTTCTCATTATCCATCTCTGAGATCATCATCATCTCTGGGAACAGAGATCTTCTTCTTTCCCTGTGGGCAAAGGGTCTTCATGACTCTTTTCTCTCTGTGTTCAAACTTCCCATGGGATCACAGCTACTTCAACATCTGCTTACTTTAGCATAGATGCCTTTGCTCATATCTACAATTTGAACACTTCATCTCCTCATACTTTTCATTGAGTTACAGGGAAAAAGAGTCTGATGTATCAATTACATCTTCTCTGTAGAAGTGCACCCTCTGTTGATAGAGTGACAAAACTATCCTTTGTCCCCCCAAAAAGGAAAGAAGCCCAGAAGTTTCTCTCATCGATTAGGGTAAAAAGCCACCTCATAGGACCCAAGAGGCTTCACCTCAAACTTAAGGGCAGCTAATTGGATAGAAGCCAAAAAGTCCTGCCTGGCCATTTGGGTAGAAAAAGAAGAGAACAAAGGAACTGAGGGCTTTTGTGAGGTGTTTTTACCAGGAACAGACCTCTTTGTTATTTTGTCTTTTATTAAACCTTTTTGTTTCCAACACTGCAGCAGAAGCCATCCTGCTTATTTTATGCCCCTAACAGCAGCTGAGCTATCTTGGGTGTATTATATTTTCCTCCGAGAGCTTATAAGACCTGGCTCGAGGAAGAAAATATAACACGTGGCGACCTGGACAGGATTTCTCATATTGAGAGAGATAGTCTGGAAATATTTTGATTGCCCTCAATCAAAAATAGGACATTTATTCCTTGGTATTTGCGTTTTTGGGAAAGCAGGCCTGCACCTCAGTTTTTGTTGCTTAAAAAGAAAACTCAGAAGAAAGGATTTGAGATCTAGAGGGGATCTCAAATCAAAGCCTCACAACTGGTGAAAGAGGCTGGAACCGGAGACGGGACTGGAGCACACATCGCAAGCCTATGAGGACTCTGCTGTTCAGCTAAGCTGAAACACTGTTGCGATCCAGGACCAGGGAGAAACAAAGGAAGACAACTCAGCTGAAAACCACTTTGGTGAGTGCACGATGGGAAACCAGTTTTCTTTAGCTGAGCAGGATTTTTATTCTTATTTCAATTATAAGTTAGAAATTCAAGATATTAAGTCTGAGAAGAAACAGCTTAAAAAACTCGTTAAATGGGTATCTACAGAGTTCTCAAACTCAGATATGTCTCAAAAACTCAATCCAGAATTCTGGGATTCAGTTGGACTGAAATTATATAATATGGAAAAGAATAAGAAGTCCAGCTTGAAGCTGCGTCCAATATTCAGGACGGTGTTCAAATCTGTAACCATGGAAAGTGAAAAGCAAGCGAGAAATGCCCAAAAACCGGCAAAGATCAGAGAGAGGGCAGAATGCAGCCAGCAGCAGGACCAGGAGGGGAGGAGAGAGAGAAGGTCCGGGAGGATCCAGAAGCTTTCCCTTACCTCATCCGCGAACCAGAAACCCCATGGGAGCAGGAGGGAGGTGGCCAGGCCAGCCAAGGAGACATAGATACTGGGCAGAGGATAAGAAAGGATGCAGTTCAAGAAGGAGAGTGGGAAATCGCATCAAAGCTTAAAGTTTTTCCTGTGAGGTACACAGGAGTTGTACCACAACCACAGAGGCAACAGATAAACGTTGCAGAGTTAAAAGAGATTTGCAAAGCCTCTCGTTTGTATGGTAGATTCTGCATATTTCAGAAGTCATTTGCAAGCCACTTTTACAGCAAATGTATTCACGCCTCATGATTTAAAGCAGCTTTGTACATCCCTGCTGTCTCCTACAGAGTATTCTCTGTGGGAACTGGCA
>NW_024528944.1:0-821 GCF_017590135.1 Pyrgilauda ruficollis | reverse complement strand
ATTTTTGGGGATTTTTTTCTATTTTTTCGGGGATCTTTAATATATTTTTTGAGGATATTTTTTCTATTTTTTGGGGGATTTTTTGGGTATTTTTTTCTATTTTTGGGGGGTTTTTTTGGGTATTTTTGTGGAAATTTCTGGGGATTTTTTTCTATTTTTTTGGGGATTTTTGTGGGAATTTTTGGTGATTTTTTCCTATTTTTGGGGGGATTTTTTGGGTATTTTTGTGGGAATTTTTGGGAATTTTTTTCTATTTTTTGGGGGATTTTTTTGGGTATTTTTGTGGGAATTTTTGGTGATTTTTTTTCTATTTTTCGGGGCATTTTTGTGGCTTTTTTTTATTTTTGGGGGCTTTTTTTGGGGGAATTTCTGTGAGAGTTTTTGAAAGATTTTTGTGCAATTTTTTTGAGATTTTTGGCAGGTTTTTTTGGGATATTTTTGGGGGGATTTTTGTGGGATTTGGGCACTCAGGTGTGCCCAGGTGTGCCCAGGTGTGCCCCGTGTCCCTGCAGATCCTCAAGGTGAATTCCACTCACCTGGGGTGGATCCTGGGCTGGTTTTTGGGCATTTTTGACCATTTTTTGTCCATTTTTAGCCCATTTTTAGCGGGATTTTTGCGGGGTTTTTGGGGTTTTTGGGCACTCCAGGTGTGCCCAGGTGTGCCCAGGTGTACCACCTGTGGGTTGCAGATCACCAAGGTGAAGTACGTGGGCAAGATCCACATCGGGCACCACGAGATCGACGCCTGGGCTGGTTTTTGGTCATTTTTTAGGTCACTTTTGACCATTTTAGGGCCATTTTTGGGTCATTTTTAGCGGGAT
>NW_024528943.1:0-821 GCF_017590135.1 Pyrgilauda ruficollis | reverse complement strand
TTTTTTTTTTTTTTTTTTAAGTGGCAACTACCAGCTTAAGAAATAAAATTTTGAAAGATTCAGAAACCATCCTCAGGAATTTTTCCTTAAAAACCAGCTGTCCAAAGACCTGTCTTCAGAGAGGACAATTCTCTTCATTGACTGAAAAGAGATTAATTGAACATATGCAGCTTTTAATCATCTGAGATAAACCAATTTTGATATCTTTCCTGGAAGAACAGAAAAGCCCAATGGTTTTGATAGAGACCTTGGCTCTAGTAGACCAAGCTATTGAAGGTTTGTTGAATTCAGAAAAGCAGCATTAAACATTGGCATCTTCTGTTCGAATTTAGGGCCGCTACTCCATGCCGAGGCTGGTGACTCCGTACTGATCGTATTTAAGAACAAAGCCAGCAGGCCTTACTCAATAAGTGCACATGGCATAGAAGAGGTTGGTTGTGAAGAACAGCCTGAGACACCAATTACCCTCCCTGGTAAGGCTCCCTTTTTTTCTTTTTTCCTCCCTTCTTTTCTTTGAGCTACAAAGGCTGTATATAAAACCATTTTAGCACATTAATGATAATCTCTCTTTCAAACTTGTCCATATCTATATGTTCTCCCAGGCATAATATGCTCAATGCTTATTCAGCTACAGTTCTGAGTTGCTAGACATGTAAGTTCTTGATCAAGTGAGCATGTTTGGGCAGAGAGTGAGCCTTCATTCCGATCAGGGGTAGAGAGAAGCAGGCCCTTAATCACGGCAAGAGAAATGTGAGCCAGTGCTGCATTTGGCTCCAGACTGACACTCTAACAATGTTTTTAGAACTTTCAAATTCAGATGT
>NW_024528942.1:0-809 GCF_017590135.1 Pyrgilauda ruficollis | reverse complement strand
CAGCCGTGTCAGAATCAGCAGAGCTGCTGCCTGCACTGTGCCAGCTCCCCAGCTGCAGCCAGCCCTCCGCTCGGCCGTGCCCTCCGCCTCACACCTCTCCGGAGCACTGAACTCTCAGTCACTGACACAGACAATTCAATTGCAAGGAACATCTGTCTCGGAACTGTGCTCCCATTCAGGCTGCCGCCGCCGCGATGGGGTGGTATTCTTCATGCGTCTCGCCTGCTTTCTTTAATCTCCTAAACACAGGCACGCCTGTGGAGCACAGAAAGGTTCCTCCCCCGTGAGAAGGAGAAAGAAATTAGCCAGCAGATCGAGCGTGTATAGCAAATAATGAGATTGCCTTGGATACAGGACCGGAATTCATGCAAAGACGATGCTGATCAGAGACGATAAGCGGCGTTTCTGGGATCTGCAAACAGCGTCACAAAACTTGCATTTCTCAAGTTCTGAGACACACGTGGACAAAGGCTGCCAGCACAGGCCTGATCCACAGACTGGAAGTTTAAAAATGAACCCTAAAATAGCCATACTGACAGTTATTTTGGTGTGCAAGTGCCTCATAATGCCTCGTTTTCCTCCAGGCACAGGAATAAGCTGTACAGACACAGGCACTGGATGCTGGAGGAGCAGCAGTCACAAAGGCAACTTGTCCTGACAGAGCTCCACTGAAGGTGCTGTGTTTGCCCACAGGGTGCAGACCCAGCTCTAGTGGAGTCAGTGTATCCTTTAAAAGAAGATGGATTTGTGCAATACTTTTAATACTAAGTAATTGTTCCTTATTACTCCTCTTTTGTTAAAAAAAAAAA
>NW_024528941.1:0-821 GCF_017590135.1 Pyrgilauda ruficollis | reverse complement strand
ACAGAGGGGTGACAGGGAGCCACGGTGGGGAATGGGGACAAACAGAGCAGAGGGCATGTGATGCCACCAGGACACACATCAGGGGACAATGTTGCCACAGCTGTGGGAACACTGCCATCAGGACACTTCTGGTGACACCCAGCATGGGGCCACATGGGCCCCTGAGTGACACTGAGCCTTGCCCTGTCCCAGGGGTGGCTGGGGTCCCCTGAGTGCAGTGGCTCTGGGACACCCTGGTGGCTGTCACTCGCTTTGGGGACACTTGTCACCAGCTGAATAATGTCCCCACTCTGCCCTGATGGGTGGTGACATTCAGCTGGGACACTGCAGAGTGACAGTGGGGACGTGGTGGCAGGAACTGCATCAGGCAGCGCTTGGCCATGGCCAAGATGAAGGTGCTGCTGGCACTGTGGTGCCACTGATGCTGTCCCCCCATGTCCCCATCCATGTTTCCCATGTTCTCACACATCCCCATCTATGCCTTAGTAAAATGTCTTTATTTTTATTCCATTTTCAGGGATTTCAAAAGCATGAAGAGAAACCTTTTCATTTCAAGGCCAAAACAAAATGGTTTATGTGTCCCTGCCGGCAGAGCAACCACATGCTTCAATGGGTGGGAAAAACCTTTATTGGAGGGGCTTCCACCCAACTGTCTCCAAAATCAGCGGTTTTATCCCAGTCTATTCCCATTTGGCTGTGGAAGATGCCGGTGGGACAGAGAGAATGAAAATGATGGATTCATATTGGAGAAGGCCATCCAGTGTTCCTTGATGATATCAAAAGATGCAAAAAGAGAGATTTTTCTGGGGTCAGAAGTTGAC
>NW_024528940.1:0-821 GCF_017590135.1 Pyrgilauda ruficollis | reverse complement strand
ACTGGTTTATATCAGTCCATACTGGTTCGAACTGGTCTCTCCCCCCCTGCAGCTACGACGCATGCGCGGAGGCGGCGCGCTGGCTGCGGGCGCAGTTCCGGGAGGCGCCGCGGGTGGCGCTGGTGTGCGGCTCGGGGCTGGGGGCGCTGGCCCAGGAGCTGCGCGAGCCGCAGAGCTTCGACTATCGCGACATCCCGCACTTCCCCCGCAGCACCGGTACCGCTGGGGGCACTGGGAGGGACTGGGAGGGACTGGGAGCACTGGGAGGGACTGGGAGCACTGGGAGCCGCGGTTACTGGGGTTACTGGGAGTGTTCTGGAAGGTTCTGGGGCATTTTGGGTGGTTTTCGGGGCTTTTGGGGCATTTCGGGTGTTTTTGGGCTGGTTTTGGGGTGTTTTGGGTGTATTTTGGGTGGTTTTGGGGCATTTCGGTTGTTTTGGGGTATTCCGTGTGTTTTTGGGGCTGGTTTTCGGCTGTTTTGGGTGTATTTCGGGTGATTTTGGGGCATTTCGGGTGTTTTGGGGCTGTTTTTGGGGTGATTTTGGGGCATTTCGGGTGTTTTTGGGCTGTTTTGGGGCTATGTCGGGTGGTTTTTGGTTATTTTGGGGTGGTTTTGGACTCTTTTGGATGTTTTTGGGTTGTTTGTGGGGATTTTGGGTGATCTTGGGGCATTTCGGGTGGTTTTGGGCAGATTTTGGGGTGATTTTGAGCTGTTTCAGGTGGTTTTGGGCTCTGTTGGGTGTTTTTGGGCTGTTTCAGGGGATTTCGGGTGATTTTGGGGTATTTCTGGTGGTTTTTGGCTATTTTGGGTGGTTTTGGGC
>NW_024528939.1:0-821 GCF_017590135.1 Pyrgilauda ruficollis | reverse complement strand
CCTGAGGGATGTCTCCTGTTTTCCAGTACTCCCCGCTGCTGAAGAAGCTCTACTGTCAGATCGCCAAGACATGCCCCATCCAGATCAAGGTGTCCACCTCGCCACCCCCGGGCACCATCATCCGGGCCATGCCTGTCTACAAGAAGGCAGAGCACGTCACCGAGGTGGTGAAACGCTGCCCCAACCACGAGCTGGGCCGCGACTTCAATGACGGTGAGGGCTCCATGTCCCTCGTGTCACAGCCCTCGTGTGCTCAGGATGAGTGCCCTGGGCAGCCGTGGCTCTAACTGGAGGTTTTCCTTGCAGGCCAGTCAGCTCCTGCCAGCCACCTCATCCGGGTGGAAGGCAACAACCTGTCCCAGTACGTGGATGACCCGGTGACAGGGCGGCAGAGCGTGATGGTGCCCTACGAGCCCCCGCAGGTACCTGGCTGTTCATGGCAGGGAGAAGGACCAGCCCCTGCTTCCCTGGTTTGGGCTGCTTGGCCCTTTGTGCCCCTAGCCCTGGCACATCTAAGACCACACTGTGCTCGTCCCCAGAACTGGTGGCAGCTACACTCCAGAACCTGCAGGTCCCAGCCCTGTGAAGCATCCCAGAGCATCCTGGTCTTGGGAAGTGGGGTGTAAAGGAATATCTCCCCCACTCCTTCCCTAGGTGCCCCCACAGTCCTTGTACAGTCCCCTTTTTCCAGCTGGGACCATCCCCAATGTTCCCCTGCTCATCCTGCCAGGGCACCAGCCCTGTGCCAGAGGGTCCAGCCCTGATTCTTCACTCCCCAGGGATCCCAGTCCAGCCTGCTTCCCCTCCTCTTCTTCACTCCC
>NW_024528938.1:0-821 GCF_017590135.1 Pyrgilauda ruficollis | reverse complement strand
ATGCATTTCTCTGGAACCTGTTGATGGTCCTGTTTCCCTGGGTCTCATACTGAGCCAAGTGCCATCAACATGCTGTGCTCCAAGGGTCAGCATGTCCAGTGAAGTCTCCATGGGCAGCTGCCATGCACTCCCCTAAAGGCAGGAACTATCCATCAGTCTGTGACAGCTGTCTCACACACCCGAGATGAACTCACGCCTCAAGGTGATACAACGTGCAGGAGCATGTGTCACATCAGATCTGTCCCCACTCAGCAAGGCAGCAACCACCCAAACTCACTCAAACACAGCCACTGCCTAAAAGCACCAGAACATCAGGAGCTGAGCTCATGCCACAGCAGGCTGCTGGGTCAAACGGGCAGGAGGAAAGGGGAACAGAGCAGTCAGATCCACTCAGGTTTGAACCTACAGGACCCAGGTCTGCTATGTTCCCCAGACATGCCTCAGGACACCAGGCACACATCCATCAAACCACAGCTGTATGGCACAAAGCACGTGCGATGTGGCAGGGTACACAAAGTCATGCAGGAGATGGGTTTGTTCTGCTCCTGCAGTGCCAGCCTACTGATCATGCTAGTGCTGGAGTTTGTGATGAGACACCTCTCTCTGAAGGTGCAGACCATTAGGGTGTTAAGAGGTTATATTTTAAATTACACGCACTTCTAGCATTAAATCATTGGCATTACCAATGTAACAGAGCTGCTTTCAGCCCATCACTGAGAGCACAAGTGCACTTTACTCAGCACTGATCATCTGAGAGCTTCAGCTGCCTCATCACAACCATCCTGCTGCTTCACCATGCCCACGTCCAGGGAGGGGGACAC
>NW_024528937.1:0-821 GCF_017590135.1 Pyrgilauda ruficollis | reverse complement strand
TTTTTTTTTTTTCCTGATCTGAATGAATTTCAGGAGCAGATTTGAGCTTCCCAATCTGCTGGCTTAGGAGAAACCCCCCAAACGGCCACGGGCTGGATCCTCTGCTCCCTTTAGGAGCTCTGCTTTTCCTAATGGAATAAAACCCAATTTTTCCTTCTTTTTTGGGCATTTCGGACAAAACCTCCCTGCAAGCAGCACATTTGCAGCCTCTCCGCTCATGGCAGCTCTGAGAGAGGGGACAGGACGTCCCTGGTCTCCCGCAGCCCTTGGCCACAGCTGCTCCAAGGATCCCGGGATGATCCCGGGATGCTCCCGCCCGGCCCGGCAGGAGTTAAATCCTTCGGGATGCTCTGCCAGCCGAGCGCGATAATAACCGTGCTCAGAGAGCCCTAATGGCCGGCGGCGGGGATTGGAAATGGATTAGATTTTATTTTAAACCGGCAGGAAAGGCTGGAGCAGCTCCAGGGAGGGGAGACACGGGCACATGGAATAGGAAAAGGAATTCTGATCTTTCCCGAAGGATCCCCCAGGATAATATCTCTGTTTCCAAACAGCTCCACCAGAGCCAAACGCCTGCCTCTTATCTCTTATCTCCTATCTCTGTTTTAGGGCTGCCTGTGGATTCCTGTCCCTTTTCCAAGCTCCAGAAAGCTGCCTGCAGGAAAATCCATCCTTGAAAGGAAAAGTTGGGGCTGGGGCTCGGGGGCAGCAATTTTGTGTTCACAGCATTTTATCCCACTCAGACTCTTCCTCAAGGACGTTTCTCCCTGGCACCTGGAGTCATCCCAAGGCAGCAGGGTGGGAAGGGGATGGAGGTGACA
>NW_024528936.1:0-825 GCF_017590135.1 Pyrgilauda ruficollis | reverse complement strand
CTTCTTGGAGCTGGGAACTTCCAAGTGATCTGCCCCATAAGCCTTTCTTGTACATATGGCACCAAGGCAAAGGAAAATATTTTTCTAGAGTCCCTGCTCTTATGTGCCTTATTTTATTGGAGCCATATAAGAAAAAACTACTGCTTTATATCTGGTTGTAAGGGTGTACAATGCTGGTACATTCCAGTCTCCAAAACTACCAAAATGCACAAGCATTGGAACAATTTTTATTGTTTCAGTTGCTTTCAACTGAATCTACAGTGCATACTTTGGAAGCCAAGGCCAAGTTCACGTGCAGGGTTTTCAGGAGATAATCTTCTGCACCATACAGTGTTGGTTTTTCTGTTCTACTCAGAGAGGACATGATGTATGGGAATTACGTGCAGCCTTCGCTCAGTGCTCTGATCAGCAGCAAAATCTCTGGAAAGTGTTGTGAAGTGCTTTGGGCTGGTTCTCATGAAGTGACACATGTTAAGCTCAGTGCTGATACTGCCTTTGTGGACATCATCAGCCACTGCCAGGGCTAGCGGGATACACACATGTGCTGTAGAAAAAGCTACGTGGAAATGCTGGGCCACCACATGCACACATTTCCAAAGAGCTTCCAACAAAAACGGTAACTGAAGGCAAGTCACCACCACAAGAGATCAGGCATCTTCACTCTGCAGGGCCTCCTCCAGCCCAGCCGCACACGGACCACAGACCACATGAGCTCATTTGTTAATGGTGGGGTGCCGTTTCCACTGCTTTTCCGGGGAAAGGCGTGGGAATGGTATGGGAGATGTTCCTCAATCAAACCTACACAACCATAGGAGAATCAGGAAA
>NW_024528935.1:0-821 GCF_017590135.1 Pyrgilauda ruficollis | reverse complement strand
TGTCAGGACATCATGGTCCAGGGTCTTTGGACACAGACCAAATGGGATTTTTGTGATGTATATTCCAGAATTAATAGCTCCTCCCTTCCTCCTCCAGGAATTTATCCCATTTTTAACCACTTTAAGTGGACACAATATCCTGTGGGAAGAATTCCACATCTTCCCAGTGTGTTGTGTCAGGAAATGGGCACTTCATGCCAGAGGAATTACCTTTGTGCCATAAGTCTAGATAAGATTTTAGGTCACAGGCATCAACCACAATAAAATACAAGCAGTGCTTGGATATTCCTTATTTATTCCACAGCCTGGATGCTTAATCATGGATCAAAGCCCTGTTGTGCTGAGCACTGTGGAAACACAAAAATTTCTCCTGCAGCCAAACAGAACACCAGAATGTCTGCAGGACTTCTGCTTGGCACTGCTCCAAAGGCTGGACAAAGGAGCTGTCTTTGCAGAAAACCATGGAATCATCTGCTCCAGGTCACACTGGCAGAGAGAGGAATGAACCTGGGGAGCTTCCTCTCCACCAGCCTTTGCTATCCCTGCTGAGAGACCACAGATATTCCTCATAAATAAGGAAACATCAAGGCTGGAGGCTCTCAACTCTCACCTTGCACTCTCAGACTCCACAGCATTTCCCACAGTCTGGGGTCGGTTATTAATATTGACATCCCAATTAATAAATAAGACCCAGAATTAAATAATAAATGGGGGGAAAGAAAGGGTTTTTGGGCAGACTCACCTCAGAGACAAAGAACAGTCCCTGCACTTATTTATTTCATATCACAGAGACCTGTTAAGAAACCATGGAATCATGGAAT
>NW_024528934.1:0-20313 GCF_017590135.1 Pyrgilauda ruficollis | reverse complement strand
CTCCTTTAGCTAACAGGCCCGCTGTTAACCCCTTCCACACCTGCTGACTGGTACCTCATGTTATGGATGGAGAGGGGAGAGTTTAGACATGCCCCTGCCTTTGCCCAGGTTTCTGGCAGTAAACAGCAGTTTTATTGAGGTGGCCAGCTCCTCAAAACTTGTTCACAAGTTCTTAATAATGACTGATCGGGTCTATAATAACATGAATTATTTATTGAATAGACACAAGGAAAACAGACAATAGACTTTAACAGTCTTACTTATTGCACAGGATAAACAAAAAAACCACTACTAGTAAGTCCATAAGGCAGTGCATGATAATAAAGATACCTATATTACAGCTAGCAAAGAAATAGTATAGATTAGGGGCCAATGTCACTTATTAACGAATTATAGTGGTGTGCAGAAATCTCCTTCCTCTCAATACCTGGGAAAGTAACTCAAGGCCAACGTCTCGGCTTTCAAGGAGAGCTCTCCAAACACTCAGAGAGTGTATAAGAGTTTTCTGATTTTATGAAATTATAGTGGTCTTTTATAGTTTGTAAAAGTGTAGTCTGTCAGTCATGAATTTTTGCTTATCCTTTCCCATGTGTCCATTGGGGATACAAGCATCATAACATCACCCTAGGACAAGGCAGAATGTTTATTGCTGGCTAAGGATGTTCTCAGCCAAGATAATTCACCACAAGACAAACCATTCCAGCCTGGCTTAGCCATCTGGGGGGAAAGTAGATAAGCTTTTGCTTTGTCAGGGTGAGAGGTCCTGTCACACTTCAGCAGTGTTATTCCACTTTACAACAAGGGAGTGAGGTAAAACCCAGGGAACTACAGACCTGTTAGTCTAACCTCACCTTCAGGAAAAATTATGGGGAATGTTATACTAGGTAATATTGAAAGGCATTTAAAGTACAGTGTAGTAATCAGGCACAGTCAACATGGATTCATAAAAGGAAAGTCCTCTAAGTAATTTGATATCCTTCTAGGATAAGGTCATTCACCTAGTGGATGAAGGGAACGTGGTGGATGTAGTTTTTCTGGATTTTAGTGAGGTTTTTGATACTGTTCCTCGCAGTATTTTCACCAAATTACCGAAAAGTGAGTAAAATAAAACTCCTTAATGTCGCAATATAAGCAGACTGGCCTCTTGTTTCTTCATGCAGAAAAGCCCAATCTTTATTGCATAGCTCATATTTTTATAGGAATATGAGAAGGCGCTGTGTTAAATCCAATTGGTTAACAATGCACTGACAGTTCATTGATTGGTAAATGGCCATTGTGCATGTCCATCAAACCTCTCTATTTCTAGATAGTTTACATATTTTTGTTCACTGATTCTCATGGGATAGATTTCTTGTTTTTACAAGTACAGCTTATTTTTCTTATAAGAATAGATTGTTATGCAAACTGATTTCCATTCTCATATTCTTTTCTCATGGGAACTTAACAGGCTAGCTGCTTGCTGCACCCACCCAAATCAGCAGGCCTAAGCCATAGTATCAGAAGGCCTTTCTTTTATAAGGTTTTTACCTATATGCAACACCTTAACACCAATTTTAGTGTTAAAGTGGGCATAATTTATTCAGGCGCCTGGAGTGGCATGGGGGATAACTTCTCCTAACATGCCCCCTGATTGTCACAAGTGTGTTGCTCATATACAGTCACTACATGCATATTATAATTTGCCCATTACCATAAAAAGCCTCCCCATGTTCCCCAAATTCCCCAACTCAGTACTTGTTTTGGCTGTAGCTGCATTCCTGAGCCCAATGTCTCCTCTTTATCTTCAAACATCCTTGCTTGGAGAATAATTTCTGCATGCCTTGCTTCTCTGCTAAAATTTCACAGTCACAGTGTATTTCTACTAAAAGTTCTCAGTTACAGTAGAAATTGAATTAACCTTTTTGGTATCAGTTCCCCTCTTTGAAACTTCTCAATTTCCTTAAAGCCATTTGATACATTTCAACTCGATCTTTACCTATAGTAGCATACATTCCTACAAGGTTACAATTGATCATTTTGTGTACACAGCTAATAGTAAGACTGATAGTTACTATGATTACAGCTACAATTGTGATGGTTTCCAGTATTCCAGTTAGCCATCTTCTCAGGGACCATCCCCCCATTCCTTGAAGAATTGTATTGAACCAATTAGTTTCAAAGGCCTTTTGGATAGCCTTGCTATCCTCAGCAACTTGCCTCGTTTTCTTAAGTTGTTTTTGGAGATCTGTTGCATTTGGGATGTGTACACAACACTGTTCTCTATCCAATTTTAATTACCCACAAAGCTCCTTGTTCTTTGGCCAGCAATAGATCTAAGGCCAGCCTGTTTTGTAATGTCAGTTTAGTATTTGCCTATTTATAATTTGAAATCCCCTTTCTGTGGCTTCGGATAGTTTCCTTACTTCCAAGTTAGATTACCTAACAAAATTCTCTTTTCTAGAGCCATTTTTCCTGGTAAGAGAAAACTCTGTAGGGCCCATTCAACCTGTATGGAAGCTGAAGGCCCTGTCTATTCATCCTCAGTGTCTCGTTCTACCTTACTCTGATATTGGGCTTTTATGGGGCTTCTTTTCCACATTGGGCATAAAGTTAATAACCCTAAGGTAACTAGCCAGGTGGTCAGTCCAAGCAGGAGTCAGGTGGCCCAATATCCATCCAAAGTAACCCAGACAGTGTAATCTTCCCCAAGTATTTCCATCGTCCTTCTAAGGGTTTTTTCCAGGTATGAGGTTTGCTTTGGAGAGTTTTACATTCTGGCATGTCTGAAACATTTTGTGTGTGATTTTTAGTAACACATAAATCTAACAACCTGGCTGCTTCTCCTCCTGATGCTGCTAAGGCAAAATCCAGAAAATGTTGGCCAAGATTATGGGACCCTCTTGGACACTCCTGGCCTCCTTTTTGTTTCCCCAAAAAAAGTATTTCTATCATTTCCTGGCCCCCAAGTTATCGGATCTTCAGGAATACCATCTCCTCATCACCTACATCTCTCCTTCCCATCCAAAAAATGGGTAATATTTGCAATTACTATTGACAGATCTATATGGATAATTGAGTAAAGAATGTTTCCCTTCTGAACTGGGGATAGGGAGGGAGGCTGTAATGCTGGACAGATTGTGCCTCTTACCAAACTCTTGGACTAAAGTTAATACAAAATTTTTTCAGTCCCTCCCCCTAAAGACAAAAAGATTCCCATAAATATTAGTCTATGCATTTCACTACTTGTGTACAGATGTCTGAGATTTTCAGCTGCAGGGGTCCAGTGTTTTCCATTGTTCACTCTGAGTTGAGAGCCTTCTTAATTTGCATGCAGTGAATCCAGGAGTTAAGTCCTTTTATCTTTACTGCCATTCTTGTAGTCAACAGAACTAAATAAGGTCCTTTCCACTGCTCCTGAAATGGTTCCAATTTCCAGGTCTTGATGTATATGTGATCCCTGGGCTGAAATTAATGAACTGGAGTGTCCAGAGTAAGAGGTTCTGAGAGAATGATAAACCTTTTTTAGTTAATTCAAAGATTTTCCCAATGAAATTAAATATTGTTCCATTTCCTGTTTCCCAAATTGTTCCTCAGATCCTGGGAAAGTTTTAACAGAATACTGTCTCCCAAACATCAACTCATACTGTTGCCTGGAAATGGAACAAATCTTCCCAAATAATGTTGAAGTGATAATATAAAAGCAAACCTTTACTTGAAAGCCTTCAGATACACAATATGGTGAAAACTGTCCGTGGTACAGTAATTCTACAATTTTATAAGGTTAGTTGATTAGTATACCTATCATATATTGTCCAATTAGAAGGTTAGTTGGTTAGGTAATAATTCCCCGAGTACTGCCCTACTGGAAGTGGTCCAGGGGCTTCATTGCCCCACTTTTGTTTGGTCTTTCCAGGTTCTGGTTGGAAAACAGAACATCCTTGTAGTTGGTTCTCTTCTCAGAATAAGACTAAACAGTATTTTAGGAATGTGTTAGAAGGTTAGCTTATTCCTAAATGTAGGGGGAAAGGGTAGGAAAAGTACTAGGAGCTACAGCCATGCATTAGGAATCTACAAAGCTACACATATTTGAAAAATATAAAAAAGCTAAAAGTCTTAGGCATCATTACAGGCTTACTTTCAGGTTAGTTCAGGGTTGCACCCTAATTTGTAACAAAGCTAGTGCTAACACCTGCAGTCATTTCGAGGAAGTTTCCTGACACAGTTTACTAATTTGTCTCTTTAAAGTTTGATTCATTTGCTCAACCCTTCTGCTAGATTGTGGTCTCCACGGAGTATGCAAATCTCAACTTAGACCCAACTGTTTACGAAGTTGCTATAACATTTCAGATATGAAATGAGGTCTCCTATTAGACGACATTCCTATAGGCATCCCAAACCTGGGTATGATCTCTGAGGAGTGTCATGGTTACTTCCCTAGCCTTGTTGGTACGTCAAGGGAAAGCTTCTGCCCACCCAGAAAAGGTATCCACTAACACTAGGAGATACCTATATCCTTGTTGTCATGGTAGCTCAGAAAAATTAACTTGCCAGTAATCTCCAAGAGTGTTTCCTCTTTTAGTGATCCCTGGATGCAGTCTTTTTAAATTCAAAGGATTATTTTTAATACTTATTAGGCAATTTTCTGTGACAGACTTGACAATTTTTGTCATATGGACCCTGAGTATCTGTCTTGGAGTGATTTATGATGATGGTCTATTCCATGATCCTCTGTTTTATGCCCAAAAGTGGTTGCTGTATCTTTAAGGTGTGGGTCAGGGGAGGGGGGAGTTTTGGGCTCTTTGGCAGGTTTTTTCAAAGCCTCACTTTCCTGGCGTTCCATAGTGTGGTGTGGTTTTAGTTTTGCTTGGCTAGCTTGGTTTTGTTGGTCCAGGCAAGAAGCTTTTCCCTTCCCTGGCCTTGGAGAAGCTGCAGCAGCAATCCTTCAGCTACCTTTTGAGGTGAACTGAACATCAGGACCGGCGGGAGAGGGCTTGTTCTACTCCAGCCCCCAAACCTCAGGAAGCCGAGCCAGGGAGAGAAAGCACACAAAGAGACTCCAGCCCAGCTACTTTGTCTGCCATGGAGAGGCGGTCGATGCCAGAGAGCCACCAGATTTTCATCTGCTTCCCAAACTGCTGCATGAAACTCCTGTTTGGTTGGTTGGTTGGGTGGGGTTTTTTTCCTCTTTCTTACCTAAGAGAGAAGCTGGCGCCATCTTGTAACACTTGTTGTGAACAGGTATTTTCCCTGGCACTCTGGGTTTTTGTTCTGGTGTGCATGTGGAGGGGTAAGGTCTGACAGTTTAATATCTAGCAGTTATTTACTTTTTTCCCCCCTTTTTCTTGTGGGCATTCTGTTTGTTAATAAACTGTTTGGGGTTTTTTTTTTTTTCCACTTCATCCATTAGTATTCATTTTCTATTGGTGGAAAGGGATTATTGGAACCCTTTTAGAAGAGACAACTCATTCCAAAGTGCCTTCTCCTAAATTTGTCTCAAAAATGAGACAGTATCTGAGTTCATAGACTTGTCACCATAGCCATAGCATTGATTTCCTAGTGTGTTTGTTGGTGTTTCTCCTTTCAATTTGTAGCATTAGCTGTGGTGGGACTATGACTGTATTATTGGGAGTTACTAGCTGTTGCGGTGCGTTTTGGGGTGGGGGCATCCCGGGGATGTCCCCGGAGGGCCCCCTGGGCTGTGAGCTGGCTGGCAGCAGCAGGCAGGCAAAGAGACTCCACACGGCTTCTGAGGGTGCTGATCAGATGAAGGTTTATTTGGGGTCCCAACCTCGGGAACAGCATGGCTACTGAGGGAAAAGGGGGGAAGGGGGAAGGAGGGGGAGCCTAGGGGAGGGAAGGGGCAAGAGGAGGGGACGAGGCTGAGAGAGAGCAAGGGCTAAGAGCGAGACTGATCTCCTAGCACAGCTTAAGAGGGGAATTGAAGTGGGCGCAGAATCACATTGGGCCAATGGGATTACAGGTACAGGATGGTTCAGGGCAGGACCACAGGCTTAGACTATACCATACATTTTGGAGGGGTGAGACAGAGCATACCATTTAAATAAAGTGGAATACAACAACTAGCCATCTACCCTCTTTATTCTGGGCTTTTAGGTAAGTAGCTAATTTTAAAGCTGCCTGACTATATCCAGGGCTAACTTCTGGAAGCGAAATAGCCTTCTTAGGTATTAATGCCAGGATGCCTTGTTGTGCAACCTCTCGTGCAGTTTTATCTGCAAGTCTATTGCCTATATGAATTTGGGAATCCCTACATTGGTTTGCTTTGCAATGTATTACGGCCACTTCTCTGAGCAGTTGGATAGTATGAAGAAGGGACAATATTTCTTCTTTATATTTAATCTGAGATGCCTGTGCTGTTAATAGACTTCTTTCTTCCTATATGGCTCTATGGGCATGAACAATACTAAAAGCATAATTTGATTCAGTCCGTATGTTTACTTTTTTCCCTGCTGCCAGTTCCAGTGCTCTTTGTAACACTGAGTTCTGCCCGTTGTGCTGTGTCCACAGGTAGCGGTGCAGCTTCTGTTACCTTGGTTGATGTTACTACTACATAGCCAGCTCTTCATTTTCTATCTTGCACCAAACAACTTCCATCTGTAAAGAACTCTGTCTCTGGGTCTTCTATGAGTGCATCTTGTAGGTCTGGTCAGCTTGCATAAACTTGCTCAATTGTCTGTAAGCAATCGTGGTTTAGGTGCTCTTCCCCTTGCATTGGGGTCTTCAGGAACTGGGCTGGATTTACTGCTGTGGTTAACTTTCAACTCCACATCTTCTTGCTCCATTAGAACAGTGATATTTCAACATACAGCTCAGGGAAATCCAATGCCCCCCTTTTTGGCCTAATACAGTGGTTACAGTGTGCAAAGTATGTACTATTATCTTTTGTCCCAAAGTCAATTTCCTGGACTCTTGGATAAGGAGAACAGTATGTACTATAGCTCGCAGGCATCCAGGCCATCCCTGGCTTACAGTGTCAAGTTATTTTGAAAAGTACCCCACAGGCCTTTTGAGGTGTCCTACGTTCTGAACCAGGACTCCAAGGGCAAGGTGCTGTTGTTAATGCACAAAAAGCTCAAAGGGCTTTGTTAAGTCTGGAAGTCCTAAGGCGAGTACAGACATCAGGGCTGTCTTTAAGTAATGGAACACATGTTCACACTCAGGAGTCCAAATCAAAGGTCCTTCCAGGGCCTCCTTTAAAAGCTCATACAGTGGTTTAACTAAAAGTCCATAATTCGAGACCCACAGTCTACACCACCCTGCCATGCCCAAGAATTCTGTTAAATCTCGGGCAGTCACAGGTTGAGGTACCTGGCAGATGTCCTCTTTTCTGTCTGTTCCGAATTTTCACTGTCCTGGAATATAAAAAATCCCAGGTAGATAACTTGTTGTTTCATGATTTGAGCTTTTTCCCCAAGATACTTTGTAGCCTCCTTGGCCTCGGAAATTTAGAAGACTGATAGTCAATTCCACGCACTTTTCATTAGTTTCAGTTACTAGTAAGATGTCATCAACATCCTGCAGGATCAACCCTTCAGGGTTCTCTTTTTCCCAGATCTCTAATTCCTTTGCCAAATGGTTCCCAAAAATCGTTGGGCTATTTTTAAATCCTTGTGGCAACATAGTCCAGGCAAGCTGAGTCTTCCGACCAGTTTGGGGATTTTCCCATTCAAAGGCAAAAATGCTCTGACTTTGTTTATTGGGAGGTATGCAAAAGAAGGCATTCTTCAAATTTATTACTGTAAACCATTGGTGATATCTTGTAAGGGCTTTTAACAGGATATAGGAATTGGCTACGACAGGGTGGATGTCCTGAGCTATTTGCTTGCTCATGGGTCTTGTTTTAACCTGTACCTGTCTGTTCCATGCTTTTAACTGTCAAACTAAGAGTGTTATATTCTGATTTACATTCTACCAATAATCCAAATTCCTTGAAATTTTCTATTAGCCTCTTAATTCCTTTTCTAGCTTCTAATTTTAAAGGATATTGTTTCTTCCTTACCAGTTTTGATCCAGGTTTTAGGGTAATGCTTACAGGCTGAACTCATTGGGAATGTCCTGGAGTTTCACTGGCCCAAACCAAGGCTATTACTGCATTTTCTATGACTTCTGGTATTCCTTCAGAGTTGTCTGGTTCCAGTGTACCTTGTAACAAAAGTTCTGGCCTTGATGGCTTTAGTCTCAGATGCTAATAATTGTATTTCTCCATCTTTAAATATAATTTTAGCCTCCAATTTACTTAATAGGTCTTTTCCTAAAAGACGAATCAAACAGTCCAGCACACATAGATCCATCGTTTGCCAAATTTAAAATTATTGGTGTTAAGAATGTTTGGTTTTTTTGTTCTCCCTGTTACACCAACAATATTTACCATTCTTTGGCTTAATTCTCCCTGGTTTGTATTTAGTACCAAACAAGTAGCCACAGTGTCTACTAAAAAGTCAATCTTCTGGTCCATTTAACCAGTCTTTGGCAATTTCTGATATCTTTGAAGAAGACTTCCTGTTTACATTTGGAGCAGCTGAGCATATTTAACACTTGAGTACAATATTGTACTGAAAACCTCTTTTAGATTACATATTAAGTTTTTGTACTGCACTCCTGAGTACCATCTCTTTCTTTTTTTCTCACACACACAGATGCACACAGCGCACACACTGACATACAGTGTATACACACTGAAACAAGAGACACATACAGACACAGTGCACAGAAAGCACACACAGAGTATACAAGGCGAGGATGAGACAACATCAGCTGTAAAATGGTCACTTTCAAACTTCTTTCAGTCTTTTTGCCTTTCCATACACAAAAAAATAAAGCACATATTACACACACACAGAAAACAGTACATATCAATTACTTCAAAAGCACAACAGACAGGTGCATTTCCACGCTCTCCCAGTAAACAGGCTTTATATATCTCACAGGCATCCCCATGTTCATATGCTGTCAAACTCAAATCAACACAAACTACTTGTTCCCATGCACACACTTACAGAGTCCAAAAAGAATTCACAGCATCTGAGTAAACTTTTTCAACAGAGAATTAAGAATATCATCTCCCACTTTAGTTTTAGAAGAAACTACCTCCATATTCGATAATACAAGTAGCAACCATCAGAAAGTGATTTCAACAGGTACTTCAGACAGATACAGAGAATTCCTATAATGCAGCTTTTGGGGCTTTCAGGGTCTTCCCAACCCTGGCTGCCGTGGGTGTCCAAGACAGAGAAGTCCAATTAAGCATGACCTGTCTGGGCCCCTCAGGCAGGCTCCAGAGGTGCAGGCAATCTTAGCAAGCACAGCTCTTAAGTGAGATCAGCTCTTAGTGATTATCAGCTCATTAGTGATTTCAGCTCATTAGCTTGCTAAGCGCCTTTGGCAGACACCGGGAGAGAGAGGAGAAGCACTGTGTGAGGTTCCACAGAGATGTCTTTATTGGTATCTTCTGCAAAGGGTCCCAGTGATGGCTCTTCTACCAAACTGGGCAGGAATAGGGGTTTATATAGGGTACAGGAGTTTTAGGAAACAGTCCAATAGTAAGGGACAAGGCGAAAGTGACCTATCATCTTACAGAGAGATAACGAGGGTCCAAGGGCAGAAGAGGGGCTTCTTAGGTCCAGTCATCATGACTAGGCATTTCATATCTTAGGCTGCTGACCACCAGAGAGGCCTTGCAGGCCCTGTGCCTGCTACAAATTCCTGCAGCAGTTTCTGGGCTGGGGTAGGACAGGGAGGGGGGCTGCCCAGGCATGGTCAGGAGTGCTGATTGGGCCAGGGAAGCCGTGTGGGGTGGTGGTGGTGGCAGCCAAGCTCAGGCTTGGGTTTCTGTGTTGTAAACCTGGGGGTTTTTTCCTTTCTTCTTTACCCCCCCCCCCCCCCCCCCCCCCCCCCCCCCCCCCCCCCCCCCCCCCCCCCCCCCCCCCGTGGGGGGGGGGGGGGGGGGGGGGGGGGGGGGGGCTGCCTGCCTGCCTGCTCTTGCCCATGCTGGGAGCTTGGCATGCAACGCTCATGGGGCGGGGGGGGGCGTGTCTAGTCTAGCAGCACGACACAGAACAGTACACACAGACAACAGTTTTTCATTTTTTTCTTTTCCTCTTTACTGCATGTGTGGCTACTGGGAAACACTTGGCTGGGCACAGTGCTTCAAGTTCCCAGGGGGAATGAAACCTTTTATCCAGGCATGTCCAAGGCGCTACAGCTACTCAGCCAGGTACAACACTTTAGGTTTCTAGACACATCAATCAAAGGTGCTATAGCAGCTCAGCCGGGTACAAGGTTTTCAGAGGGGAATCAAACCCCTATGAGGTCCCCTGGACCTGGGGGGGGCCTCTAACCCCCAGTAAGCTTACCAACAGATGGTACAGGGACTAAAAACCCTACCAGGGGCTCAAACCCTATTACCACAGTTAGCAGAATTACCAGAAACTTAGTGTGGGTTGGGGTGAGTACCTACTGGTCAATAACCCCAAGATTTAAATGATGCCTTTTTGATGCCCAGGGATCTTGCCTCAAGCCCCTTGGCAGTCTGCCGTAGAGGGTCTCCCCAAGAATTCCTCGGTGCTGGCTGGAGGTCTGTCGACCATGGATCTGCAGAGGCTCAGAGGTTGAGGTCCCATCTGGGTCGCCAATTACTATCACCAAATTACTGAAAAATGGGTAAAAATAAAACTTCTTAACACCAATTTTAGTGTTAAAGAGGGCATGATTAACTCAGGCACCTAGAGTGGCATGGGGGATAACTCCTCCTAACATGCCCCCTGATTGTTACAAGTGTGTTGCTCATATACAGTCATTACATGCATATTATAATTTGCCCATCACCTTAAAAACTCTACCCAAGTTCCAAATCTCAGTACTTGTTTTGGCTGTAGCTGCATTCCTGAACCTGATGTCTCCTCTTTATCTTCCAACATCCTTGCTTGGAGAATAATTTCTGCATGCCTTGCTTCTTTGATAAAGGTCTGCAAACACAGTGTCTTCTCTGCTAAAAGTTCACAGTCATTGTATTTCTACTAAAAGCTCTCAGTTACAGTAGAAATTTAAATAACTTTTTTGGTATCAGTATTCTTCTGGAGAAGTTGTCCAACTGTGGGATGAGCAGGTTCACAGTGTGCTGGGTGAAGCACTGACAGAAGCTCAAAGGGTTGTAGTGAATATGGCTACATCTGGCTGGTGACCAGACACCTGCTGTGTTCCTTTGGGCTCAATTCTAGGGCCAGTTCTGGTCAATATAGAGTTGAATGTACCATGAGCAAGTTTGCTGATAATACCAAATTTTGAGGTGCTGTTTACTCTCTAGAGGGACAGGAGGCCTTGCAGAGGGATCTAGATAGATTGGAGCATTGGGCAATCACCAATGGGATGAAATTTAACAAGTTGAAATGCTGGATTCTGTACCTGGGATGGAGTACTGCTAGGCACAAGTATAAATTGGGAGAGGAGTGGCTGGAGAGAAGCCCTTCAGAAAGGGATCTGGGGGTGCTGGTTGACAGGAGGCTCAGTATGAGTCAGCAGTGAGCCCTGTCAGCCAAGACAGGAAACTGCATCCTGGGGTGCATTAAACACAATTTAACCAGTCAGTCAAAACAGGGCATTATCCTGCTCTATTCAGCATTGGTGCACCTTCACCTTCAGTCCTGTGTGCAGTTCTGGGCCCCACAACTTTAAAAGGATGTGAAGGTCCCTGAATGTATCCAGAGGAGGGCAACAGAACTGGTGAAAGGGCTGGAAGAAATGTCCTATGAGGAGGGCTGAGGACTTTAAGGTTTTGTAGTTTGGAGAAAAGGATGCAGAGGGGTGACCTCATTGGTCTCTACAGCTTCCTGAGAGAAAGTGGAGAAGGAGGTGCTGATCTCCTCTCCCTGGTCTCCATTGACAAGATGTGTTGGATTGGTTCAAAGCTGCACCAGGAGAGGTTCAGACTGGACATTAGGAAGCATTTCTTTACCAGGAGTGTGGTCAAACACTGAAGCAGGTTTCCTAGAGAGGTGATTGATGCCCCAAGCCTGTCACTGTTTAAGAGACATTTGGACAATGACTTTAATAACATGCTTTAACTTTTGGCAAGCCCTGAAGTGGTCAGACAGTTGAACTAGATGATCATTTGTTGTGGTTTGACACTGGCCAAATGCCAGGCACCCATGAAAGTCACTCGCTCACTGTTATCGATAGATAATGCAATAGCTGGCTCTCACAATTAAGAGATAAATATTATGTGTATGTTAAGAGAAAATTTTATAGAGGTATAGTTGTGTTATTTTTGTATGTTCTCCCTGTAGTCCTCTTTCCCTTCCCCCTTGTATTGTAGTCACTAGTCAAAGCATATAGGGGAGGGCAGGCTTGTTACTAGGAGGCACAGCATGGCAACACCTGACCTCCAATCAAGTTGTAAGAAAGTGGTCTCCACCAATAGACGGCAAAGAAGGAGTTGACTGACAAGATTTTAGGAGGGGCCAAGAGTATAAAAAGCAGAGTATCCATTTTGTAAACGAGCATGTAGCTGCTAGTCACAGAGACTCCCAGCACTGTAATTTTTCCTTATTCAGTCCTTTGTTGTATTTTTTTTGTTAAGCTTTAATAAACCTTTGAAATTTTAAAAGTGACCTTTGTTTCTCACAAATGGGGGCTCAGTTCAGGATATAAAACCTAATCTCCGTGGCCCTAGGAGATTTCAGACAAATGGCGGGCCCCTGCTGAATTTGGTGGTTCGAACAACCTCTCCTGGTACCATCAGTGATTGCAGGTCGACACCCTGGAGACAACAAAGACTGGATAATGAAAAAGAAGAGGGGGAAGGAGAGAAAAAGCTCCTGAAAAACTGCAGATCTAGAGGATTGTGAGTATTTATGTGTGTAAGAGCTGGGAGTATGCTTGGAGTGTGAGTGAGGTAGTTCCGGGAGTATGCTTGGGGTGGGTATGAAACTTAGAAGATCCTCATAATTGTTTTGGCCAGATTATTTGTCTGTAATCCGGGTGTACAAACGTTAGCTCCAAGCACGTAGTACATGGGATCCGTTCCAGGAGTCCGTTGGAGCTTAAGGACAATTGGGCAATAAGACATATAAGGCGGAACTCAAGAGTATCTGGGAATGTCAGATTGAGAGTTACCGGGCTTTAAAGGTGGGACGTGGAGAAAAAGGGAGGCAGGAGACCTGTAGCCGGCAGGATGCAAACTAAAGAGGGGTAGGAAAAAGCTGTGGGTGGGGTCACCAGCGGCAGGAACCAAAAGTAGAGGCACATTTATGTAAATTGCATTCGGCAGCGCTAAGCGCAATAAAGCTCCAGCACCACAGGCTCTCCTGCCTGTGGTGACTCATGGACGCCAAGCAGTAGGGCCCAGTGAAGCTCACCCTGTAGCAGAGTACCCAGTAGCACAGGGCCGGCGCTGGTGGCAGCAAAACCACTGCTTGGCGAGAACCGCATGCGCGGGTTCTCCGGGTGGAGAACGCAGGTAAGGAGGCGAGTGGGTTTTCCCTGAGCAGAGCTGTGGTGGGTTCTCTGACCCACCGGCACAAAAGAAGCTGGGGAGCAGGTCCACATGGAGTGGCACATGCAGCCACACTCAGCACAGTAAGCTTCCGGTGCGCGCCGACCCAACGGGAGGGGGGGGGCGGCAGAGACCCAGTGTGCTGACCGTGATTGCACATGTCGCTGCTGGTGGTTGGGGACTGACCAAGCGGTATGAGCGTCCCCAGACCGAAGTGCGGAACCGCAGCAGCTTCCCTATAAAACCTGCTAGCATAAAGCTGTGAGACCAGGGCACTACATGAGTAGGGGCACCTGGAAGCGGCAGAAAGCCACGAGCAGTGAGGGGGCTCCCAGCAGCGACTAGGATGGCTTTTGCTGAGTATAAGGGCACCCGGCAGGGCGGGCCCGGTTGTGTGGGGTTTCCAGGCCAGGGACTGCGTGGGCCCGCATGGGTGGTAGTGGGCTGGGGGCCACTTGGTGTGGTGACTTGCAGCGGTGCTGACCCGACTGAGGGTGACAGCGGCAGTCAGAAAAACTGGAGCCCAAAACCGCTAGTCCACCGGTGCAGGGCTGCTGGCGGTGAGGGCTGCACTCGTAAGCCAAGGGGGGTTTGGAGGCATGGGGCCGCTAGCAGCAGGAACCATGGATGATGGGGGCCATGGGTGGCGAGGGGCTGCGGCTGGGTGTGGCAATTTGGAGTGCATGTGGTGTACTTTGCGCTCGGCACTAGTGGGGGTCAAGAGGGTCTCTCCGGGCTGCGGAGAGAAAAGAGAGAGAAAAGAGGGGTCAGTGTGGGGGAGGGGAAATTTGGGGGGAATTTGGGGGGTCCAAGGGGGGGGGGGTCCTAAGAGTGGGAGAGGGGAAATTTCGGGTGATTTTTGAAAAAAATGGGGGGATTTTGGGGTGTCCTGTTATGCAGGGGTCTCGGGGGCTGTGGGCGGGGGCCCACGTGGGTGGCTTTCAGTGGTTGCTCCATGCTACTAAACTGAGAGGCACCAGAGAGCTGGAGCATGGCAGTGAAAAGAGCAGCAGAGACGACCCGGTAGTACAGGACTCCCCAAATCACAAGCGGGTTGTTTTTTCTCATTTTTGCTTTTCAGGAAGAAAGTAAGGTTCTTTTTTTCCCCTTTCCTTTCTTCCTCTTTTTTCCTTCTTCACTTGTTTTCTTTCTTTCTCCTTCTAGTTAATTGGGAAGGCAGGCCTTGCTGAGAGGGCCTGTGGTTGGCTGATTAAGATAGGACTGAAAGCAAGTAAGAAGTCCCCAAAAGGAGAAGGAGGATCCTTTTCCCTCTTCCCTTGCCCTCCTCTGGTCTGCTAAACCTCTGAGCTTTTCTTTTTCCTTAATCTTTAGGCTTTTCATTTAGTAGTTACCAAGAAAATTAAGAAAGAGCGCACTGGCAGATGAGTTTTAGGCTAGAGTGTTCCTGTTGTTTCCTGCCATAGTTTAGATCCCTGTTGCCTCTCAGAGCCATTGACCACCTTGTGGTTGGGGCTGCTAGGGAGCACTGCACAAGCTCCCTAAGTTGGGCAGGCATTGAGAGAGTATAAAAAGCTGGTTTCCTCTTTGTGTCTGCCTTCCCATTATTCCAAACTGGTGCAGCCTCATTTCTGTGAGGCTGGAGGAGTGTGAAATGCCCAAACCAGACTGCCTGCCCTGCTTTACTCCCTGGGCCCAGCTCTGTGCCCATGTCTAATGATTTCTTCTCTTGATCAGCTCCTGGGAGTTATTGGGGTACACAAAACAAAGAGTACTTTAGACCTTATTAGCATAATATATTTGATAAACAAAATGCTTTAGCAAGAGCAAACAGAACTTTGAGAATTAAATCAAGATTGCAAGAAGATTAAATCAGACAGATTTACCAGAAAAAGAAAATTACATCAAACTCTGCAAACAAGAGATTATGTAAAATGCATATGTTTGTTTATGTGATTTTTAACCCAATCATTGTAGTAAAACATTACTAGCCTTCCTAAATACTGTATAAGCATTTGTACTCCACAATAAATTTGGATTCTTTGACCATCACACCAAGTCTCCGTCTCTCTCATCATCGCTGATAATTGGCGCCCCGTGTGAAGAAAGAACCGGCCTGACTGGCAGCTGTCAGTGAGCCCCTGGAACTGATTGTGTCAGTGAGAGAGCCGCATTTTAGGCCCACAATTGCCTGTCTGCTGTGACTGACAGGTGAGCCAGGGGATCTAAAATATAGGAAAGGATATATCTCAGTGAGAGAGACATCTATGAAACCATGCTGGCCCTTCTGGGCAGGCATGGCTCCCCCATCCTAAAGCAGGACCTTAAGTCACTTCTTCAATGGGTATCATGTATGCTTCCATCCTAGAAAATACTTTTTGAGACATTGAAAAAGCAAGAGCAATCTTGGGCTGTATCCTCTGTGGATGCTGCCAGCCCTCTGCCTCACTCTGACTCTCCCTGCCTACTTGAAACTGGCACCTCTGATACTGAAGAGCAGCCGCAGCCATCAACCTCACTCCTGCCCAGACAAAGAAGGGGAAGGCATCCTTTCTCATGGTCCTTAGCAATTTATATGGCTGACCCGGCTCTAGCAGTGAGGAGGAGGGGGAGCCTTTCGATCCAGGACCGATAGATTCAGATTATGAGACTGATCCATTCCCTCCTGACCCTCATAATAACTAGATGCAACTAAAGAAAAAGGCTCTTAAGGAGGGGGACCCCCAAATGTTCTTCGGGTGTGGGAAATCTGGGCATTTGAAAAGACTGTTTTGAAAAGGGGAAGGCTAGATCCAAACCTCACAGTATTTTCCCTCTGTGCTGTAATCAATATCAGTACAAGTATGATTTTGAAAGGCATCCGATATCGGGAAACTGGAGCCGAAGCACGGAGCGGCACCACACAGACACAAATGCCCCAGCCAATGCCTCAGAGCAGACCACCGCAAGCCTCAGCCCAACCGCCTCCCCAAGCAGACTTCTCCAGACCACAGGCAGCCCTAGCCAGACTGTCGGTGACCTATGTGCAGCCACTCCAAGGAGCACAGGACTGGACATATCAAATAACATTACAGTAACGTTACTTGATTAATCTGTTCATTTACTTCCCACAGGAGTTTTTGGACCACCGGGATAGCATATGCATGCTTTGTTTGTTCTCCCTAGAGCTATTGACTCTGACTCATGACATGGACCCCCCAGCCGCCCTGTGTAATCCCGGCTAGGAGCCATATAGCCCAACTCATATTTTTCTCGGCAGCACCCCTTTCTGCACCCCCAATAACTGAACAGAGGGAGGGGGTTTTTTGCTTCTACAGGGGTCCCACAGATTTTTTATACACAACATATTACATCTCAGCATTCTACATGCCAATGAAAAGTGACTTTGAAGGGCAGAGACATAGTCCTAACAGGACTCATTGATACAAGAATCAGCGTGACTGTTATCTCAAAAAGCCAATGGCCCAGTAATTAGCGATTATTGACTGTACCTCAGGAGTCATTGGGACACTCAACACCCCCACAATAGTCCCTGACTAAACCGCCTAAAGTACTTTCAAGCATTAGAAGGAGCAACCCAGCTACCAAAGTGACACTTGATACAAATCTAAGGCCCTGAGAGACAGCTAACCATACCAGTTATATTTTCCAGTAACTTACCTTTTTTTTAAAACAATATATTTTATAGTGGATTTTTCAGTACAGCTATTTAATACTATATAAGTAAATATTTTTGTTGTTATTTTAGCCTTCAATGTTTATATCACATTATTTTATTAATCCAAACTTGAATCTATCCTACAAGCAATCTTTAAAAGCTGCTGCAGGTGATGCGGCACCCCCACCTGGCACCAGCCAGTGTAAAAATTCATCTTCCAATCTTAGTAAATTGTAAATTGTGATTTTTAGCAAGATTGTTACTTGAAAAATTCAAAGGTGTTTGTATAGAGGTAGTGTCCTCTTGCATATTAGTAACATAGTAAAACTACATAGTTCATTGAGAGTAATTAGATAAGTTGTAAATTCAAGATTCTTTAGCTCAGATTCAAGACAAACCTTGAACTTTATCTACAGAAATTATTTGAGACTTAACTCCACTGTCAACTCTATTAAGTGTTTGCTTTTTACTCCATAGTTCTAACAAAATAATTTTATTGTACATTTTTTGAAAAGTTATTTACTTTGATGTTTAACTGTTGTATAACAAATTTTCAGTAACTTTTTTGTAATGATAGAGTCAAAATTAATTAGGATTCTGTAAAAGTAAAGTACTATTAATTTTTGTTAAGATTACTTTCTGTCAAGATTAACAATTAGTAAGACTAAGCAAAGTTAAATTTAGGTGTTATTCAAGTTCTGTTATTTTAAGTTCTGTTAAGTGCTAATAAGATCAATAATGTTAACTTTAAGTTCTCTTAAGTATACTTTGTTACATTTAAGTGAAGTATCAGTGAAATTGATTTTAAGTTTTGTTAAAATTTGCTTATTTAAATTACAAGATACAACTATTTTTTATAGAAATAAGAACAATCTGTACTAGTTCATCTTCCATAAGTAACACTGAAGAATGAGTAGCAATTCCATATTATGACTGTTATCTGTTATTTAATATTTTCTTTTTTACTTTTTTACTTTAATGTTATATATACATAAATATCTAAGAAAATATAACCTCATTTTCTTAAGACAGTTTCTACTGATATATTAATAATCCTGATTATATTGTTGTTATAGGTAATAATCGATTGAGCCAAATCAATAATTAATAAAGATAAATTTTATCTCGTGACCGAGATACAGTCTCCGATAGCCACAATCAAAAGAGAGTGTCAAGCCTGGGTTCGGCGCTGGGTGAGCACTGGTCTGACCTCTATCGCATCGGAACCCCCTCTGTTCACGCCAGTGTGTGTGTCCGAGCAGTTTTTATACACTTTAATTAGCCCGAGGTAGAGTCTCTCTTGTTCTTTTCTTGGTTAAACATATTAATGTTGTCTCCTTTCTCTGTGTTGGGCTGGACAATGTAGTTCCCTGCAAGCGATGAATGCTGATGTTGAGTTACTGGGAACCTGGCATTGGGATGCAAGTTCCCTGATGGCTCCTGCTATCTTGATCTTGGTACTTGTCGAGTATTCATCACCCAGGTGGTTCTTGAGTAAGGACTCATCTCCTCCAGAGCCAGGCTCTTTCAACTGTAAATTAGGCTTTTCCTCGCTGCCATCTGTGGTTTCCCAATGGCATGCGGCAGTCTCCCAGTATGAGGTAATCCCTCAGCTCCCGCGTGTGGATTTGTAACACTTTCGAATATTTCTTTCAAACATTATAACATATATTTCTATCATATTCTACATAAGTACGAATTACCTAAATCACATATTACATTGTTAATCTTATTATGTGAATTCACTAGCTTTTTATGACAAGCATTACTTTATTAATTTACTATTTGTCTATGGTACCATTGACTGTTTAGCTAATGATAAACGACAAAGCCAGCTGCTTTACAAACTTTAATATATCTTTGTATAACTATGTAGCAGCGTGTGGCAGCAGTGACGATCGTGTCCAGGGAGGCCACAACTGACAGCAGGGAAAACAGATGAGACAAGTCTCTTTGTTGTTTAGCACAAGAGTCCATTTTATTCCCCCCCCCCCCCCCCCCAGTGCCGGGGGGGGCAGGGGGCAGAGGCCTGGGAGCCCGAGCAAAGCCCAGAGAGCCAGAGAGCAGAGAGGGCAGACCCAGGGCCATGAAGTTTTATCAGGTGTCCCATGGGAGGAGTCCTAAGATCAGATTACAGCCTCCTCAAAATGGGAAGGCTCCACAATTCCTCCATTGTTTATAAATTGATTAAAACAAGGGGATTCTTGGGAATATGACTTAATGGTTTACAAAACTAAAATAAACATTATTAAGCTGAATTAACAGTAATAGAAAAGCATTTGTGATTAATTACAGAGGATAAAGTAACAGAAATTATGATACTGAATTAAATGAATACATTTTTGCTTAGTGGGTTAATAGTTCATTCTCCTTTGGCTTTTGATCTTTTCACCAGAAGTTCTTGGTCTCCTCTTTCATGAGGGGCACAGTCCTTAGTGTTTGGTCTCAACTATAGTACTGGTGTTGTAGGTGTTTCTCTGTTGGATTCTGATGATGATAACTGTGAAGCAAGGAAGGGTGAAAGCAGCAGTGGGACAGCTTGCAGCACATGGCAGGGCTCTGCCCTTTCCAAGGCTGCCCTGCTCCACCACACCACCTCTGCCTCGTGTCTCCTGCAGGCACAGCAGGGCCCAGCCCTCTCTCAGGGCTCACCAGCCCCGCCTCACCTCACACAGCCCCGCGGGCTGGGGGCAGAGCCAGCTTCAGCCATGCGGCAGGAAGGGGGAAGATAGGTGAGGGGGAAGGGCAGGCATGGGACCGGAAAAGAAGGACTCAGCAGGAAAGAGGTGATCTCAAAACCGCGTGGTCGCACCATTTTGAGAACAGCGTGGCCAGTGCCTTCCCAGGCAGAGAATGGGGGATATGGAAAGAAATGGGGGTGAAAGAGGACACAGGGCGGCGAGAGGATGGTAGCACTCCCGCATCAGCTCTGGATGGTTTCCGACCTTGTCCTCCTTCAGAGAAAGGAGGGATGGGGCAGCAGATTGGCAGAAAGTGACGGAGAAGATGGTAGCAACTCCAAGCCATCCTGGCAGTTTTCACTCCTTGCCATGCTCTGAAGAACAAAGGGTAAGGAAAGATACAGGCAAAACATATAGAAACTGAAAAATGTGGGTGTTCACAGGAGGGAGGACCACTGATTTAGGGCACCGACACTCTGCATGCAAATCATCCATAACCGTCCATGTGAAAAACGCCAATCACTTGT
>NW_024528933.1:3705616-3746627 GCF_017590135.1 Pyrgilauda ruficollis | reverse complement strand
TAACATAACCAAACACAATACAACACATTAGCAAAGACAATAATGAGAAATAAACCTGGTCAGTTGCATTTACAGATGGGCTACCAAGAAACTGCAGGAAAACTAGGACTTTGCTACTGATAAAGACTAAACCTTAGGACCAGGATGTTGAAGGGGGATCTGAGGGACAACCCAAGCAAATGGATGAGGGATATGAGAAGTATATAGGAACAAATCAGAAGACAGAAGGAAATGTGTCCAAGTGGATCAACTGTAATATAGGTTTCATTGATATACTTATCTGGCTGAACCCTGTGACCGATCAGCACAGTCTGTCCTTTCTGTTTATATCTTCACATGACATTTTTTCTTTTTTCTCACTGAATATTTTCATAACTATCACTCAGTGTACTCTTACTCTCTATTCTATAGCAATGTGTGAAGTAAGTGACCACAAGACTTGTGTGTGAGTGAAATTTGGTGCCGGCTACTAGAGGCAGACTGGAGTCAGAGGCACCCAAGGGTTGTAGGCACACATGGCCTGGTGTTTGCTACTGGAACATGTTGGGTAAACACTTGGGTGAGAATACTATATGTTGTCTGAATGTCAGCTATGAGAGGACTGGCACGAGTAGGCAGGTGGGTTGGAGCAGGTGAGCTCTAGAGGTCCTTTCCAACACTAACTACTCTGTGATTTTGATTCTTTAAGGGGAATGAGGGGCTCAGTGCCAGCAGCTGCACTAAAGGCAAGTGTGCCTGGTGCTGGCACATTGTATCTTCCCCAAAGGTGTACTTGTCCATTCACTGGCAAACCTCAAGTCAAATAGCCAGCGGTCTAGGAGGCCACAGGTTTGGATCAGGGTATCAGGCTGGTTGAGCTCTAAGAAACAAACTTTGGAACTCAAAACTACCTTTTCTGAAAAAGATTATTACAGAGGTTGATGAAAGTACCCATGCAGGTTAAGGTCAGAAACTAACTTTTAAATTAAGCTCATTGTTAAGTGGTTAATTTAGACAGCATCCTGTTCTCTATAAGTAAGGATATTTATTAAAAAATTTTAAACTACACATTAATGGCTTTTAATTTAAAGAACTCCACAAGTGTTTGTTTTACCTTTCAAAATTGTACAATATGTGCATCTTTTGGGGGGTTGGTTTTTCTTCTAAAATAGATAAGGACACACACATATGCTGAACACTGATATTTTTCAGGTACTTACACAATCTTAGAATTAGATTTTACTTTGTGTATGTGGCAGGGGTATGGTAGCAGGGATGTGCATAGGGCTGCAAGGATGACTTTGTGAGAAGACACCAGAAGCTGCCCCCATGTCAGAGCTGACTGACTCCAGGATCAGCCTGTGGCTGGCCAAAGGTGGAGTGTTGGCAGTGGGTGATAACATACTTAACATAGTGAAAACCATGGCAACAGCAGCTGTGAGAGAGAGTAGTGAACATATGTGAGGGAAACAGCTCTGCAGACACCAAGGTCAGTGCAGAAGGAGGGGCATGTGGTGCAGATCCTGGGGAAGACTTTTTTGAGGCAGCTGTGCCCCTGAGCCCATGGAGATCCACCTGCAGTCCAGGGAGGATTCTATGGCAGAGCAGGTGTGTGACTCAAAAGAAGCTGCAGCTCATGGAGAACTCAAGCTGGAGCATGATCTTGGCAGGATCCCTTGGAGAGGAGGCCATGTAGAAACAGGTTTTCTGGCAGGATCTGTGGTCCCATAAGGGACTCACATTAGGGCAGTCCAATGACCCATGTTGGAGCAGTTCTTGAGGAACTGGAGACTGTGAAAAGGACATATTGGAGAAGTTAATGAATACCTGTTTCCCATAGGGGGAATCATACAATGGAGCAGACAAGAGAAGTAGAGATGAAGCTGACTATAACATTCTTCCTGCACCACTTGGAGTGGAGAAGTTAGAAGGAGTGGGACAAAGACATTTTTAGATTCCTCTTCCTTCTCTTTATTCTACCCTATTTCTTTTGAAGAAAATTGATTACCTCAAGTCTCTTTCGTTTATGACAGTTATTGCTGAATTTCCTCTCTGTCTTATCTTGACCTAGAAATTTTTCATTGTATTTTCTTTCCCTCTCCTTTTGAGGAGGTGGAATGATAGAGTTTGTGGGCACCCAGCAAATAGACAGGAACAACCTACCCAGCTGCTGTTGCTGAGGCTGGAAGGGACCTCTGGAAATCATCAGTCCAGCACTCTGGTCATTGAGATTGCATTATGCTCTGGATGTGTCAGACCCTGTGTATCTTAGAATAAACACTCCTCAGCCCTTCTGGACCATCTCTTCCAGTACTTGCCCATTAGGAAAATAAAAACAAAAAAAAAAAAACAAAAAAAAAAAAAAAAAAAAAAAAAACAAAAAAAAAAAGTTTTTTTTTTTTTTTTTTTAGGTTTTTTTTTTTTTCGGGTTTTTTTTTTTTTTTCTGCCCAAACTCCCTCAGTTATTGATGGCTTGGCCTGAAATGTGAACCAAGTCTACCTACAACCCCAAATTCACTTTTATGGGTAAAAGTCCCCCAAGTCTCTCCAGAATTCTTGGTTTACTGTCTTTAAACCTGAGAATTGTTTGCTCTTCCTGCTGGTTTATCCCTCCCTTTTCACAGACCCGGAGCTCCAGGGCTGGCTCAGCCCTGGTGCATGCAGAGATCAACACCCCCCACACATCTGGTGCACAGCTGGAAGGGTCACAGAGGTGTGGGGGACAATATTAGATGCTTGAGGGTTGGATCTGGATGAACTTTAAGGTCCCTTCCAACTTTTCTATGTGCAAGTGCTGCTCTGGCCCAACAAAGCCCAGCTTTTGGGAAGTCAAGCTTTATTCTCTGCACCCTGGTAGAAAGGGAAGTGCTGCCCAGGCAGAGGGGAAGATTTTCCTTACAGATGGAGCAGTGGCAAGAGGTGTGAGGAGTTTGTTGTGTCTCTGAGCAGGAGAGACTCCCCCATGTTCCCCACAGCCACCAAACCCTGCAGAGGAGGCTCTGCTGGTCAGGAATTTTTGCTCCAGGATTGTCCCTTCCCATGGCAGGGATGCCCTGAGCCTCCCTCTGCTCTGCCATCTCTGTTTGGTTCCCATGTCAGAAATTCTGAATATTGCTGACACAAAATCGCTGCTTCAGCTGCCAGAGGTTCCTCTTCTGGAAGAGATCAGAGGAAAAAAATTAAGGCTGTTATTGATCCCCCCAGATTTCCTCCGGAATGCAGCCACAGGTCTTCCCAAACTTTTCCCCAAAAAAAAAAAAAAAAAAAAAAAAAAAAAAAAAAAAAAAAAAAAAAAAAAAAAAAAAACCAAAAAAAAAAGTGCTTGTTTCTGTTTAGCTAGAGTATCTTGTATTTCAGGATACTGGTTTTTCCTGTTTAGCTAGAGTATCCTGTATTTCAGTTTGTGTCCATTACCTGTGAGAAGTGGACCCTTCTTCATTCCCTCCTATCAAATATTTATACACATAGATAAGTGCCTGAGTCTTCTCTAACCTGAGCACTTCCAGCTCTCTCACCCTTGCATCATGTTTCAAGCCCTTAAAAGCCACAGGGATGTGCCTCATCAGGGCTGAATGGAGAGGACATGATCACCTGCCTTAACCTGCTGTCAATACTTTTCCTAATGGAGCTCAGGATGCTATTTGCCTCCACTGTCATATAGTGCACTGCTAGCCTATGGTCAGCTTGCTATTGATGAGGACCTCAGGTTCTTCCCTGCATGGTGTCCCTTTTCTGCAGGAAAAATGACCACAATAGTTTCACAGCCCTGTCTAGACTGAAAAGCAATAGAATTTGGTCACTTTGGTGATACAAAAATTATGCTCAGAGATTCACTAAATAAACTGGAAATTAAAGACCAATATATTCATGTTGTCTTAGATAAAGCTTCCCATGCTCCATGTTTTGTGTCCTTTTTTCTCCTTTACAAGATTCATATTTAAGCTGTGTTTGCCAGGTACCCACAAATATCTGTCAGCAAGTTGTCTCAGCTTAGAAAGCCAAAACCAGGCCCTTATAATAATAGTATTTTTACAGTATGTAGATTGTGTATTGAAGATAAAACTTCTATAATTGAACATGGCTAAATCCATGACGTGTAGTCACTCCTTGCAGAACAGAACAAGAAGCCACTCATCATTATGACCCAAAAGGAGCACAAATTATTTTATGGCAAGAAATATAAAGGAAAAAAAAGAAAAAAACAGTGTCAGAAAAATAACTTTATTTGTGAATGAATGATTTAAACTTCACAGAGGTCAAGCCATTTGTAACTTGCTAGAAGAAATTTAACAGCCCTGCTCTCTTCTTTGTGACTTGATGTAAACTGACAGAAACAGATGTGTCTGGAGTATGAGTCTTATGCCATTTACACCACGATATTCAGTAGCTGCCCTGGATTAACCAAGGATTATGAAGTGTGACAACCTGAACACAACCAAGATGCTGCTCTTTCTCAGGAAAGGCAAAAGGAGCAAAGGTGATTTTCTTTCTGTTACTTCAGGGAAAAAGGAAACACCTGTCAAGTGTGTTTAGTAGGTTTAGAGTGCTACAGAAACTGAAGGGATTGCTGCTTTTGGCCAGACATCTGCCTTTTAAGAGAGCATCACTTACTAAGAATGCAATGTGGATGAATGAGTTTAGGGATAAGGGTTAATAAATGCTAAAACTACCTAGGTCAGGCTATAGTTCATATTATATTCTGCAACTTTCCCTTCAGCCAGTCAGAAACCTGAAGAAAAAAAACATCTAATGAATTTCACATCCCCTCTTGGGAACATCAGATAAGGGATCGCTATAGTAGAATAGAAACAGAGACCAAGTTTCAAAGCAAGAATATTCGTCTTTTGCTTATTGCACTTGTTGAAAGTATGTGAGACATACAAGCACTCCCATTATTATGTTTTGTATCACTTTCTCATTAAAATCCCCATTCCACAGGATTTTTCTTTCAGGATCTTAATGGACATAAGAACATATCTTTAGTGGATAAGCTTCAATTTCTGGTCTAAATATTTTAAGCCCAGATCACCTGATTCAAAAATGAAAATATTATTCCTGTCTGTTTTCAAAAAGTTTCAGCTGCCTCTTCATTCATATACAAACTGAAGATAAACAAGTCTGAACCTCAGTAGAGGTTGATGGTAGATGATCTGTGCACATCATTCTCTGATCTTTCTTTCTGACACTCTTCCAAGGATGCTAATAGATCTCTTTTCGTTACATTGCATACTTTTAACATATATTTGGACTTTTGGCATCTTATATGAATTGCGTCACTCCAACTGGAATACTTGGTTCTTCTTCTCTGCCTCAGAAGTTCTCCTAAAACTCTTTTACCAAATGCTCTGAATAATGGTTTATTCACCCACCTTATTTTACTTCATTCCTCTGGTACTTCTTATTAAGTATATCAAACCAAACTTTTAATCTTGAGACCAAAAGGCTATCCTTTGTACTGCATTTTTCATTTACATTTGACCTAACTTGATGCTACTTTTTTAAGACCCTTCAAATATTTCACCTGCTCATATCTCAACACCTATCTTCAAAAGACTTCCTCACAGTACTGTAGGGCACTTCATCTGCTCATTCTAATTACTTTCCTTAAAACAATCTTCCATTCTACTTCTTTTACCTCTTTTGAAAAAATGTCTAAAGAAAATCAACCTGAATATCCCCTTTGCTTACACAGCTGTAGTACTTTTAGAACCACAATATCTGAACACCTTCTAACAGATATTGCTTATTAAACAGAAGATTCATCTCTGGGATGCTGATTAGAAAACGAAAGGAAAAAACAGAGTTGACCTTTTTTTTTCCTCATATCCCAGATCTTTGGCCATTCAACATTTAGACATGACAGTCCTAAGCTAGGGTTCATTTTGCAGTTTACCAGCACTAGAATAAGGTAATTTTAGTTATAAGTCCCTGACTCAGAATTCTGAATATTTTTGTTTTAAGAATACATAAGAGAAGAACTGGATATCAGGTTGTAAAAACCTTGTTTAAAACATCATTCATTTTTACTGTATCCTAAATTATGTACACAAAGCAAAACCAAAATATTTAATAGGACTTCAAAAATAATATTTTAAACTGTGTCACAATTTTTTTCAATGTCTTCTGTATACAGGAGTGAAAGAACAACTTTTACTGCATTTTAAATGCTACACCTAATGCAAGGAGATGGGACATATGGTGTTTTCTGTCTCACAAAGAAGAGATGATGTTGGAATATAACAGCATGTGTTATCAAAAGCCTTTTAATTTAAGAAAGTGCTTTTCAAAACTTGTCCTCCAAGTCCCTTAGGTCTCTTAGATTTAGGACTTTGGTGACTAGAATTCAACACCTTAACTTTATAATTCTGTGTTTGCTTTTTTCTGAGATTGTTCATTACTATGCTGATGAAAATTATCATATTCTTGCAGAAAAAGTTGCTTTCTGGTTTGATTATTACTACAGATGGTAACTTCTGTGGCTTCAGCTTTAAAACGCTTTTTTGGGTGGAGTGTGGGGGGAGCTGTTGCAAATGAAACAGAAGCTTTGGACAAGTTTTATTGGGTAGACTTTCTTGTTGAGTCAAGGGTTTCAGAAAAGGCAACATGACTTCAAAACTCCCTCTCAGTGAGGAGCCCAGGGTGGCTGGATCCAGTCCTAATCCCAGATATGGATTACATATCAACAGTTTAGGTCTAAAGGCTTATACAGTTGTAATGGAGACTTTATACAACTTTCTTCACGATCAAAGATTGCACTCCAAATATATTTTTATTAATAATTAATATAAAATTAAATAATTATTAAAATTTATTATAATGCCAACAATTAGCATTATAATAAGACTTTAATAATATTATTATTATTTAATAATTGTATTATAATGGTATAATTTTATTGTTGAATAATATTTAATATTGTTATTATTATATTTAATAATATTATTATTATTATTTACTAATACTAAAATACTTTAATCAGTGGTATTTACTGCATAGTATATGTAGCTAGAACTACAAGTATGGTGCACTATTTATTGAAAAATATTGAAGCAATTATATTAAAGCTAGCAAAATTATTATTATGTAGATATTGATGCTCTATACCAATTACAATTGGCACATCTCTTTAGCTCATCCTCGAGAAGTAATGTTTAGAGACATTACCACTCTAGGGAGGAAGCTCCACACACACTCCAAGAAGGGGTGTGTTAGCAGACCCTGCCATTGGAAAATGGCTGGACTTTCCTGGAATAAAGTGATTGGCTGTCAATTATATGTTTCTAGACTGGCTGTGTCAGCTCAGCAGCTTTGGGCAAGTGATCAGTACCATCATTTCTTGGTTCCCTTATCAGATCTGCCACACATCAAGGCTGTTTGTCTCTGAAACATTGTTCTTCCTAATAATGTTTAACTTTGGGATTGATGAGTATCTTAGATTACAATGTAAGATGTAACCAAAAGTATGTATTTTGGTACCATCTTCATAAACTTCTTAAGGCCAGGTAGAGCAGTGTTCTTTATCTCCTCCATGACTCATCCCTGATAATTCCCTCTGGGGCTATCTCTGCTGAAGGGTAATCAAGCCTCCTTGCATGACTCAAAAATTACATCATCCCTTTGTGAGATGCTGCGCCCAGGAGGAGGAACCAAGAATTCCTTCCTGGATATAATATGAGGCCTGGAACACCATGGGCAGCCCTACCTACTGTATTCCCAGAGGACAAGAACTACATAACCACCACTGGACCTTCAGAGAAAGACCAGACCCTTCTACAGGATCACCACTTCAACAGAACCACGTCCACCATTTCATCAGACTGCTACCACCATCCTGACCAACAGGGTGTCAGGTTGTATCCTGACTCTGTCAGTTTAAGCCAGTGTTTTCTGCCTTTGTTTTAATTTTCCTATTAAATTGAAGTTCTGACTTGAAATCTCCCACTGGTTGGTTTTGCACCTAGTACAATGAGTCAGTCTGGTTTCAGCATTCCTCAAGACCAAAAGTAGTTTGACCCTTTCTCCTTTCTTCATTGGTAATTTTTGTAAATAGGATAAGGTTCAAGTTGGTTCACTCCATCTCCAGGCAAAGCCATGGTACTGGGTGAGTATGGTTCACAGAATAAGCAGAGTGCTCTCAAACATAAAGCCTGGTATGGAGAGTGTGTAGCTGGTGAAGAAGAGAGGACACAGCAAGCACTGGACTCTAATGATTCAAATTTTAAGATGCTATGGCAACTTACTGTTATCCTACTAATGACTGGCTTTAATGGCCTTGAGGGAGATACTGATTTTCATGCTTGCCTTTCTACTGGAAATATCAAAAAAAGGAGCTGACAATATCAGACAGAAAGAAAGTATAACAAGGTAGAAAATATAGAAACTGCACAGCAAGTATAAAAAAAAACAATAAAAAAGGACTACAATAAGTGAGGCTTGATTCCAAGCACACACCTCAAAATATGTCAGTGCTTCACAGCTGTCAGATTTCTGCTTTGCAAGATGCTCTGTTATTCGTTAAGCATAAGGATGGAATAAGGAAGAGATGACGGGGCTTTCTACACTAAACTTGGGAAGGTTTCCCCAGAAAATATAGTTGCTTAACTAGCTGCACAGAGAAGACACAAAGATATCATATCTTCAAATTTTATGGATAGATATTATGGCAACTTGAAGATTTTGTCATCATGCATATCAGTATCTACTCAGCTTTATTCACATCTAGAAGAGAAGCAGAATTTTAGAAATTAACATTGTATGGAGAAGTAAAAAAGGTCTGCACAAAAGACAAAACCTGGACTTTGATAACTAAGTAACTTGTATTTTAAACTCATAAAATGTACCTAACATTAAATTAATTAGTCATCAGTATTGGTATCAAAAGGCAGGTGTATTGCCATAGAAATGGTAACATGACACATGAGTTTGCTGTGAGATTGCAGTCTCTTTACAATCATCTTCATGTACTGCAAAACCAGATTATTTCTTCTTTATTTTTCAGAAGTTCTTTTAATTAAAACACTCTTGGTCTTTGTGGGATTTTTTTCAAAATCAACATACTATCAAAAATGGTAATCTTTTGAATTTTGTTCAAAGTTTGTCTGAAAAGTAGCCAGCTGAAGACTGATTTTAAATATATTTTACAGTTGTAGCATACAGCTGCAATTTGTTTCACTTACTTTTTCTTTAAAGAAAAATTTTTCAAATCTCTTGTCTTAGTTCCTCATATGAAAAGTATTTATAGTTTAAGAGAAAAGGGATTAATCAATACATGTGATTTATTGTAAGTTTTTAGATCTAAATTTTTAGATCCTCTCAGTAACAATGTTGTTTTATCGGCTGATATTATAGTTGATTTCTATTCTGACACACCAAGTAATAAGAATGAAATTAGTGCAAGTTCTCTTCTTCCCAATTAAGAATCCTAATAATTTGTTTAAATCATGCTAAAAATAGCTAGAGGTTAATAATGGGGTGAATTCTTAATTGCAATTCTTTCTTGCCTCTTGACATAGACAATATTCACTGTTAAACTTTAATTTGCTACATCAAATTAAATTCTTTGCCTTGAATCCAGAATTGTCTTTATGTTTGCTCAATGGCACTTTTTTTATCCAGAGGTATTTGGCTTACATTAAGAAAAACTGTTATATAATTCACCCTGTGCTCCCTTAGTAACTATTTAGGTGCCTGTCAACACGAACACTCTGTACTCAACTGGCAAGTAGGTAAAATAAACCGTGAGTCAGTCTCTTCTTGCTTACCATGATGCAAATTAGGTATGTATAAGTTGAAATCAGTAATTTTTATTTTTTGTAAAAACAAGTAATCTATAGGAGAATTAGTCTAACATTATTCTAGCATTATCAAAGTAATTCTTACACCCAGAATTATATTTTGGAAGGGGAGTTCTTCCATGGTTTCAGACTTTTCTCTTCAAAGGAATGTCTTAAACATATCTGCTCAAGACAAAATCTATCCCTTAGTCATTATACATCTGCACAGAGCATGGTATGACAGAACTGTGTTCTCACCTGAAACTTTCAATGGTAATTAATAGGCTTACCAAAAATAGCCTCAATGTAATCTACCAAGAATAGAAGAAAAAAATACAACCTTTCAGAAGAACTTTGCCATTACAGAAGTCTCAAAAAATCCTGTATCTGAAAATATTTCTGCTACTCAGAAACTTTGCAAAAAATTAAACCATTATTTTTGTGGACCTAATTTCAGAGAACAAAAATAACTGCACCTATTTTTATATGTGTTTTCATAGTTCCTTTAGGGGATATTAAGCAATTGGAAATGTTTCATCTTTTAACTAAGAAACTGTTTATGCCAGTGTTATTTTACACGTTGGATTAGGGAAGAAAAGAGTTTAGAAAGCAGTACATTACGCTGCCTTGCATTGGAGCAATTGGACTCTATTAATTTTCTCAGCATTAATAATGAAAATAAATGCCTGTAGGATCCCAGTATTCTAAACAAGAGTGGCATATACAGGATTTTGTGCGTCTACAGATATATGCCAGACCTAATGCCATTAGGGAAAAGAGGTCAATTCAATTTTTATGCTTGATCTAGATTTGGTGGCAATTCATTGATACTCAGGAGTACGTATATCTTATCATACATATCGTATGTATGACAAAGTTATGGACATGCTTGTTTGTTCAAGGTTTACTGTGTGGTTACTATGATACATTTATTCTATTAAAAGGAAGGTGGCCTGGAAGCACAAGTTTGAATTGCACTGCATGAACACAAAGAAATATCTAGCATTTTGGGATGGAGAGAAATCCCTGTGCTCTAACTAACTGGTCATGAACAGAAACAACAGCTTGAGAAAAGACAGCATTCAGATGGCTCATAGAAGCGTAGGGCATTTCTGAAGCCAGAATGAGGTATGAGATTAAAAAAATGTTTCCTAGGAACACAGAGTAGAACGGGGTAGTTATCAACCAGAAAACCACCAAAAGATTCCAAATTGCATTGCACAAGCAGAGCGGGGACAAGCCTGGCAAGGGCAGAGCAGACAAGTAACATGGGACTTCTTTTTAAGCCTCCTGTCTAGATTGTTTAAAGGCAGCACATAAGGATTTGCTATATTTCCAAGTCATTCTGTCTGTATGTAGTATGCAATTGTTCAAATAAAGCACAGATTTAGCAACAGAAGCTTTTTCTCTGATGTATTTGCTTCAAAAAGGAAAAAAAATAAAAACAAAGGTCAGCTCCGACTTGAGGATCACAGGAGTCTCGTCACAGTATACACCTACAAGAGATTTATAAATAAATAAATCTTACACAGTATAAAATTTAACAATTGTTTAAAGCACAGTAGAGATATCTTCATATCTCTGCATCACTACAGAACTCTTTCATATATAAGAACAAATCACACTGCTTTTTGTGCTTTAAGTCTACATAACATGAAGTAGTGGTCTCCCCCTCATATAAGTTTGCTTTTGTAAGAATTTGTGGATATTCCAGCAGTGGTGTCCAAGTTTAAACTGTAAAATGGGCAAGGAAAGAGAGATGTAGTTGAAGAGATTGTGTGGTGTTTTAGAAGGCCAACAAAGAAATGTACTGACTAAGAAGTCATAGTCCTTTAAAAGTTATCTTGTCTGTCTAGTGATGATAAAGTTGTGGGGCAAACAGTTTCAGGGTCAAAACTTATAAAGTGCAATTTTGCATAGGAAACAGGTTGATTTTACAAACGACTGGGAGAAGCTATTTTAATCAGAAATGGTGTGAACAACACAAATATGACTATTCTCCTGAGTGCTATCACATCCCACTTGTTAGTACAGACTCTGCCAAAATAGGATGTGTTATAATAGAGAGAAAAATAATAAGTCCACATTATGTTTTCTTTAAGAAATGAAGTTCCTGATTGTCCCCTGGGAATTTCTTTGTTCCAAACACAGCTGACAATGTCTCCCTCAGTGTCGATTGTCCAAATCTTATTATTATTCACAATTTGTATTATTGCAGAGCCAAAATTTCTAGTCATACACAACTACTTCATGAAACTAAGCATTACACATGCATTACCAAAAAAAATGTCTAAAGAGCTTCCATTCTAAACATTAAACAAGGGATCTGCCTATTTAATTTGCAGAAAAATTTAGTTCACTCTCAAAAGATTCTGCTTAGAAGCTACAGGCAAGGGGAAAACAAGTCATGGGCAGTTGGAAAAAAAAAAAAGAAAAAGGAGAGGACAAAATGATTATCCTCTGGGAATTGTTCAAATTCTTCTAGCTCTGCCATTTTGGGAGTAATTTTTAAAGATAATTTTAATGTGCATAATTACCATAGAAGGTGAATATTGCAGGTGTTGGATAACCTTTTATGTGCTTGCAATGTAATTTTTATTATGGATATTAAAAATGTTATTAAAGAAACCTGTCAAGTATGATAACATTTAAACTTGTTTAAAAAGATACAGAGACTCATTCACATCAACACTGAACAAAGAACCTGTATTTCATAAGCACTGAACTATGGGGAGCTCAGCTCCACAGAGACATAAGAGAGAGACTGATGGAGTCTTCAGCCAGCAGGTCTAACTAGTTCTGCAAGAAAGTAATAATAAGCCTACTAAGACTACAGGAAACACCAGGAGTAAGGAAGGAAATATACATGTGGTCTTTTCCTTTAGATATTTATGTCTCTGTCTGCTATTTATATTTTGGCAAAAGAATATATGTGTCAGTAGATGTCATCATTTTACATAATCTCCAAACGGAAAATCATATAGATAGGCAGTTCTTCTGAACAATGACATTAAATACATAGATTTTGAGTGAACTGAGATAATCATTCAACCTCCCTGTCAGACTTTCAACGGAGGGAAATGGGATGAGTGAAAGGTGATTTTTAAGGCCACAGCCTATCCTGTGTTTTGTTAACTAAAATATATCTCAAAGAAACCCTGGTAAGAGACTGCACAGCAATTCCTTTTGGAAACTGTTATTCATTAGGAGTAAAACTTCATTTACCAAAAAAGACTCCTTGATGTCAGAGGTTAGGAGCCTTCTGAAGCTGAAAAAGATATCACAGAATGTCTGAACTAGAAAGTGTATCATCACCAGCACTCCACTTAAGAAATCTGAAGCATTAAATTCTCCCTTCTGTAAACCAAGCATTAAACACCTGTATCAAACACTCTCATTACTGTTCCACACCACTGCTTTAAAGGAATTCATAAACTCACAGACTTTAGTGTATCAATTTGTCTACCAATCCTTCAAGTACACAGTACTAGCGCTCACCCAGAAAACAACTGAAAAAAAAAATTCTACAGCTTGACATAAACTGATGACAGAGTCACTTGGAGATTTTGATACAGTTCCATACTGCAGCAGTGGTATCATCTGCTGCTTAGAATTCTCTTCAATGGATCTTTGGCATAAAATACAATCTAGTTTGTCTCTCTGTAAAGCTCAGTGAATAACTGAACATAAACTTAAAATGTAAAATCCAAACTTGATGTTCCCAGATGGGTGTTTCAAACATAGGGATTTGGATAAAACACTGCTTATCCTGGCTGTTGCCAAATCTTTCAATAATTAAATTTTCCATTTGAAAAGCAGGGAAAATATTAGCAATCTTCCTCTGCAAAGAACAGTTGAAATTAAAATTGAGAAGATACTAAATAACAACCGCACAGTACCTCAACACTACAAAAAATACATAGGGAGGACAACACTGATAACTTTCAGCCAGAAAAAGGTCGTTCATTATTATTTTTCCTTCATATTGTAATAACAATAAAATCACTGAAAATAGTGTTCATAGGTGCAATGTGTTTTAAATAACTTCTACAAATTCTAAATCAAAAATGTTTTGATTAGAAAAGTGAGCAATTCTCCAGAATATTTAGTCTTAGAATTACGCCCATACATCTGTGAAAGAAAACAGTTCCACGTAATTCATGTAGCATATCAAAAGAACTTAAGTAAGAATGAATCTTATACACATAAAAAACGGTTGTCCAATAAATGGCTCACAGTCTACAAATCTAGAATTATTCATAGAGATTTTCTTTTTCCCCTTAAAATTTGCTCATGGGCTGGGTGTTCACTGAAAGAGAGAGTTAAGTCAATTATTCACTTAACTCTAGTTTCTCAGGTAGGCATTGTTGCTTGGTCATGAGCGTAATGCTACTAGTCAGATATAAATAAGAGACTATTTTTCTAAAATTTTCCCGGTGGAAAAGTAAATGACAGGTATTTTCATTTGAAGGAGACACTTTAATACTAAGTTATTTTCTGGAAAATGTTATTATACAGTAGAATGAAATATCACTAAAATTATTTGGAAATACAGAATCTCTGAAGCTACATTTTTCAAGCAAACTTTCTGCACTGAACTGAGTCATGTTGTCTAAACCTACCTGTAGATAGTACATCTGGTATGCAAATATTCACAGGTGGCAGATTTTCACATTCTGATTTCCAGAAGATAAATAAAATTGTATCATACTGTCTACTTTAACATATTTATAAATATATGTATTATTTGACCTACAAGTAATTTACTGTGTTTGATCTGAATTTTGTAATAGGCATCTGCCTGTTTTGTTTTTGACTTTTATTGTATTATCTAACATGTAAACAGAGCATTTGCATTACTATTCTGTTTATGAGCAGGTTTTGAACTGAATTATCTCCATTACCTTTCTTCAGAATACAACACGTAGGGAGATTGTAGACGGCAAAATGGATTCAATTGGTATTAAGGGAAACAGAAGATACGCTGCATTGGCTTATGAAAATTCAGAGCATGGAGGCAATCTACAATGAGTCAGAATTCATGAAGACACATTATAGATGTCAAATTCTCAGCATTAGTCTGCTTTGCTCTACATGTTTACTCCAATTTGCATTGTGTTTCTTGATAAAGTAGACATACCAGAGACTGCCTCCTTTAGAAGGTAATATCCTAGAAATAATTTAGAATGAGAAGCAACTGCTACTTTGTTATCTTTGTGTTAATTTCTTTATCTAGAGAAGTCATCTTATTTGGCATAGAGACACCATTCAAAGCTGCCACTCAGTAAAGCAGGATTGCTGGCCCCCAAAAAAAAAAAAAAAAAAAAAAAAAAATTAGAGGACCTGATCGGTGTTACTTTCCAGACAGAAAAATTACAAATATTTTATATATTTTATTGGGAGAATTCTTGGATGTATGCATGGGTTGTGTAGTAGTAACTGAAGAGAACATGATTGCATGGGAACCAAAATAGTATACATTTACTTTTGTTTTCATAAATGTCTAAATTCTTGAACAAAATGAGGAGTCAGTATTTCTGAATTTGCTGAACTGTGTACATGTCACAGAGGGACTGGACTCACAAGGACTGCTCAAATAATGCTGATGTGACAAATTTCAAAGTGTAAATACAATGAAAGCAGTATTTAATTTTCCATCCTTTAGCTGTCCCTGCACTCAGGCTCCAACCCAATGGCAGGAGAAAATTTCAAGCCAATGCCAGTTGAACTGTGTGAGATAAAGCATGGCTGAGCAGATCATGCCTTCCTAGTGATACTATTGATTCTGTGTTTACACAGATCATTTAATGAGAAGCTTCTTTTTATGACAGACTGACATTGCTTCAGTCCTAATGGCTCTGGGATAGAACCAAACAACTTTCTTAAGAAATTAATTATTTTCTTTTCATGGAAATGACATAATGGAGTATTCTGGCAATAACACAAATGGTAAGTAGGAATTATAAATTAAGAATTTGGTGCGCTTCAAAACTCTCTTAACATATGCATTACTACATTTTGGTGTTCTCTCTCCTTTTAACTCTCGTAAAACACAGATGTGAGAAAGCATGAGTATTTTCAATCATTTCTCTTAAGGCAGTACAGGCAAACTCTGTAGTATGTCCGGCAGTAACGGCTGAATAATTCTATTGCTGTATCAGTTTTACCCTTCAATGTGCTATTCCAGGTAACATGGTTTCCATGCTGTGGTTACTCAACAATCCTACATTAAACACACCAAAATACATTGATAACACCAAGTTTTTGCCCAGACAGTGTTGGATGGGTTCCACCACTCTGTCTTCCAACATACAGCTTCAAAATAAGTGGAGAAGGGCCTATAGGTTTCAAGTAAGTAACTATGCAATTTAAGTAAAAGGCTACAGTGTTTCTAGTACTACACCATCTCTGACTACTTTTTTACTTCCTCTTTCTTTTTTTTCTTTTCAGGTGTTTTTTTTTGTTTTTGGTTTTGTTTTTTTTTTTTTTTAATTATTAAAATTTTTTGTGTTTTAATAGACCACTTAAACACACTTCATGAAAGGGTTATTGTGAGCAGATATGTTGTCAGTTAATGATACCATGCCTAACCTAAAGTACTGCATAATAGGCCCTTAGTTTCTAATGCAGGAGGAAATTTAGTTACCATGGCTATAATTACCATAATTTTACGCCTATTAATTTTGTCTGTAATGTTCATAATCTAGAATTTGAAATAAAAACATGATCTTCACTTTTGTTGCTGGCAGGAATAGAATTATTATGAAACTCCTAAATGTCTTTATTTCTCCCTTTTTTGAATGTCTCCAGACACTTTCCTTATTAAATTCAAACATCTGTGAAATGGCCAGACAGCAAGAAGATAAAAGCAAATCTGAAGCAACCTTCATCCATGCTGAACAAATAGTATATTATAAACAGGTTTTCCAGTTGAAGTTACAGAGCAAATTAAGAAATACCTAAGGCTATAATTTACTAAAAACATGTTTCTTAAATTTCTGACAGTTTCATTTAGCTGACTAATTAAATTGGCTTGTAGGCATTTCAGTAACATAGTCCTATAACTGCACAATCCTTTGGAAAGAAGGTGTAGGTGACTTTTCTGTGAAAACATGTTAGCTATCTTCTGTCTCCCCCACTGAATATTTGATCAGTATCAACTAGTCATACTTTATTTAATCAAATGAGAATATGAAGCTTTAGTTAAAGTAATTTTAAAAATGCACATGCTAACAGTCATATGAGATAGAACATCAAAATACACGTTGCTAAGGAGAGTAAGTATTCAGGGTTTCAAATTTTTCTTTAGAGGTGTATTTTGTAGGACTAGTAAAAAAAGTTAGTATGATAAAAGTCAATATTCTCACTGAAATCAATTCAGTATCACCTAACTGCAATAGCTAACATTTAATACAATCAAATTCTATAATCATAGTTTATTTTTTCTTTAAATTGGAAGTTTAAAATATTTTAAAGGGTGCATTATGTCTATATGATACATGGATTCCAAGAATTCTGTAAACAAAAGGCTTTCATCTAAAAAAGTTGGTTTGGATGAAAATTAAAAAAAGAATCCTTTCCTGTGTGCATTATCTCACACAAAGAAACACAACAAGTGAAGTAATTTCTAGAACAGTGAAATTTATTCTTCCTTCCAGCTTTTGAGGGTAAATAAAATTGAGCACCTTCATCATTCCACTAAAATCATGACAGCTACTTCCAAACAATTTTGCAAGCACGCAATCTACTGCTGCATCAGAAAAACTGTACCATGAAACATCCTACGATCTTGTAAAAGTATAATACAGATTAAATCCTTGATAATGGTCAAAACATTGATATATTCTCTTTACTTCTTTGAAAACAGCTTAGTATCTTGCCATATAAAAGAGAAAGCACCTGACAAGTTTTAATAATGGTTTTCTTTCACTATAACTGTGTTTTTGCTTTCAGAAAAAAAAAAAAAAAGGCAATGAAAGAGAAAATGTTAAGAGCTGCAATTATGTGATTATTTTACAAAACAGTAGTTCTTTATCATTGAAAAAGAACTGTTGTGTATCCAAGGCAGGTCACAACAAACCAGAATAAGAGCAAATTATATTTTTGTATGAGTAATAATGGGATAGCTTTGAGGGTTTTCTTCATTAAAAAACAAAACAAAAGAACAACAACAAATTAAAATAGCAAAAATTTCTATTCTTGGATAAGACAATATTGTGGGCTTTGCAGAAAAATACAGCAAACATCATTTCTATATCAACTGAATTAATCAACTGATTCAAGCAAGATTTCTCTGCAGGATAAATATTTAAAATCTATTGACTAGAATTAAGGAAGGTAAAATGGACAACTTTTATTTAGCTATGTCCACGATTATGGTAAAATCATTAGGATTCCATGATTAGCGATAAAAATGTAGTGCAATTTCTCTTCCCCAATCCAAAACTTGTGTACACTATCATGCCATTCTTTCAGCAGCTACAACATTTTCAATATTTTTTATATATAATGCTATAACGCTATTTATTCTCCAGTTTCAAGCCTTCAAGAGTGCACATGACATATTTTATTCCTCTTGAGCTGCAGCTCAACATGAAGGGAAAAAACTGTTATGATTGCTGTTATTGCTGCTACCTCAAAAGATCACAAGAGATATGAGGTTAGTTCAGCTTAAGGGAATTGTGCAGAATGCACAAGTCATCTTTGCTTCTCTCAACTCCAAACTTTGAGAGCAGACAGTGTAGGGTAGAGTGACTTTGGGGTGTTTGGAATCTCACCAGCTAGATACCTGAGGACAGGGAGAGAAGAGAGTATGGCTGCTCTGGCACCTGCTGCCTGGCTTGATGCCTTCTCCCCACTCTGCTGTACTTGCCTAAATGACCTCTATATTCAAATATGAACTTGTTTAGGGTCATTAGTCTTTTCATGTGATGTGCTCAATATGAGTCAAGTTAACTCTGCTCTCCTAAAACGGTTTATTTAGTGAGGATGAAGATCTCATTTTCTAGAGGAAATTAGTCTTCTCTAGCATAGTAACCTTTGAATATTTTATCAGATGTGATTTTCAAAGTATTGGCTTAGAGAGGAGGGTCCTATTGGCTCATGGTATTCACTGAATCAGATTTATCTAGAAAGGTTCTTTTGGAGCTTCTAATTAGAAGACTGGAAGAACTGAATGAGGCTAGATTAGAATAGGAAAGTTCATCTGGAAGGGACCTTCAATGATCATCTAATTCAATAGCCTGACTACTTCAGGTTGAGTAAAAGTTGGAGTATTAAAGGCATTGTCTAACTAAGTGTTAAACAGGGACAGGCATAGGGCATCAACCAGATCCCTCAGAAGACTGTTCCAGTGTTTGCAAAGAAATGTTTAGCAAAGAAATGTTTCCTAACTGTCGGATCTAAACCTCCCCTGATGCCTCTGTGAATCCTCCTCAGGCATCCTATCACAGGATATCAAGGTGGAGTGATCAGCACCTCCCTCTCCACTTCCCCTCCTCAGTAAGCAGCAGAGAGCAAAGAGGTCCTCAGCCTCCACAAGCCCAGCTGAAGCTGTCATGGGAAGCTACGTACCCTGAGATTGCCCAGTGATTCAATTTGCATGCAAGCTCATAATCGCATTTCATTTAAGAAATCCTCTGCTCCTTATATAAAAGGGGGTGTTTCATGGTTGGTTGAGGGGTTCTGAGGGTGTGTGTGGGGTAGTTGCTTTTTGTTTGGGTTTTTTGGGCCTTGATTTGACTGGGACGCAGTGATTCATTACGTCATCTGCACCAATTCTATGATCACTGAGCTAATAAATAACACTTCCAAAATCTTAGCACTGGGAATGCCTAAACTTCAAAGTCTAGTGTCCTCAGGATTTTGAGACATCTGCTTGGAGTCAGGAAGTTTGACAAGATTTCCACCTCACTACAAGAGACATCTAGAAAGGGGTGGGATCTGTTAGTGTGGGAAAATGTCCATTACCACATTAGCTACAAAGATCTGAAGCTTTAGCATTAAAGGTTTAATCTTCCATCACTGACAGCTATTTGCCCTCCTCAGACATCTACTAGCATAGCTGTTTCTAAGCACACCTCGAAGCAGGCAGTGGAAAGCTTGGGTGGAAGACTTAAAATCAACCTAAACACCCAGTTATCTAAACATCTGTCAGGGTGTTCATGACCAATAAGTGCACAAGGGGACTAAAACAACAGGGCAGTTAGTTCAAACCAAAAATGTTAGAAACCTTCCCAGTCCCAAGCAGATCACCCTAGTGAAAATGCAAAAAGTATGTAAAAACTTTGAGAAAATTTTATCCATATTTGGTTCTATACAACATTCTTATTTCTAGTGTATTTATTCAAACCACAGATTTACAGACAGTAGTGATACTAAGAGATTATATATGTCAAAAAATCCAGCAAATGGGAGTTAAAATACAGTGAGGGCTAACACATAAAACAATAGTCTTCATTGTGAAAGACACAAGTCTTTCACAAAGAGAGGAAATGTTCTGAGTAAAAACTCACCACACAACATTTTTCTTACTCTTTCTCAAAGTTATTTATTATAGCCATAATTCTAGGGCACAGATCTTTGATCTGATCCAGTAGGCTACTTCTTGCACGCTGTGTTAAATCTATGTATATAAAGACAGATGAATCAGAAGCAAGAATATCTGTATTTGAATGTATAGCATTTTTATGATACCTGATTACTAATTATACTTCATTTAGCTCTAATCATCTGATCATCTCCTTGCTGTTCTGATTTCTTAAATTTCACACAATCTTTGTCCAGAGGTTCTTCACTGATTTCGTTACTGTAACGCCTTATGTTTATAATCATTAATGCTAAAGTTTGCCTTAATTCCATCTATAAGTAACTTAATTAAACCACAGATCTAAAATAAATAGTAATTTTTCTTTAAAAAAGCAAAACAAAATTAAATGAAATATATATTTAAAAAAAAAAAAAGAAAAAACAAAGCAGGAAAAAAAGCACTGATTTTTTTTATCCCAGTGTGTGAATAGAGCCTGAGCAATACTGTTTTCTGGTGAGAGTAACCCACAATGACATTTTGTGTGAGCAGTGAAACAAACACATGTAAGTGCCTGGCATTTGGCCAGGGTCAAATCATGACAGGTACAACCTGCTAGAATACCCATGTTACTATTCATGGGATTTTTTTCATTATTTTTTTGCTTCTTATGCCATGAATCAAATATTTCAAGCAAAAAAATTACAAAGTCTTACATGTCTTTCAGTCTTGAAACTTATTTGAGCAAATAATTGATTAAAACATTTTTTAAAATTATTGATAGTCTGGCATGTTGCTTAAAACATTGTCTGTCCTTTATGAGTAATGCTTCTAGGACAATATATTCAAAATATATTTTAAAAGAGAGAAAGGTCAACACTTTAAGGGCATGATTTCTACAAAAGGTGTCTGAAAGTTTCCAAAAAGTATAGTAATATGTAGAAGAATTAAATGTGGTAAGGTATTAATGCCTTGATCTAGTTTAGTCTTTTCTGGGGGGAGGTTGCAAAAAAGAAGCAAATCACTTTCCTGTCATTGCAACTAGATACAAAGAAAAGAAAGCTAAGATATAAAGGCATGTAGTAAATAAATTCACTGACTTCAACAGCTCCCAACATGATAATGTCTTAAAATATGAGTGTTATTACTGCTTTCCAGTATAGAATTTCTTCTGCTGTGCCCTGCCAAGCTGTTGGCATCCTCAGCTGTATAGCCTGGACATCCAAAACAACCATGAAATAACCTCTTTTAAAACACCCCAGTTAAGAGAAAAGAAAGCTAGTACTGCTAGAAACCACACTGTATCCTGTCTTGATAACAATATTCATCAGCAATTGAGAGAAGGGGGGAACCCACATAGGGCTTCTCAGACACAGCAGAGGAACCAGAGGAATAATTCTGTTATATGGATTTTTATCACAATGTTTCATATAAAGCACAGAAAGATTTCCAAAAGTTGACGATCTCAGAACTCTGGCAAACACATAGAACAACTGATGTATAAAAAACTATGGGGAAAGGAAGTAGAATGAGCCTTAAGAAAATTCCATTGTCTCTAGATAAGTTTTAAAATCTCCCAGAGCAGCTAATTGCATGGAATTGGAATACTGTTATCACTCACTCCATGTCAGAGACAAAGGAAATGATGATCATTCTGGCAGAAAAGTTGGTTACTGGGTTTGTATGCAGAACCTGTTTTTCAAAAGCAACTGACATATGTGCCACATCTGCATATACTATTCTGATACTCTCCTGTTTGGTCAGATTCTTGCTAGACCTTTATCTAGCAATCTCTCTCCTTATTTATGGCAGTTTCTGCTCCCATTCTCAGTTTATAACACAATATGGCAAAAGGAATTATTTTTTGATTGTTAAATTTGCATTTAATGTATTTAATTTAAAAAAAAATGTAAACAGAGACCTCCATTCTCTGAATACAGGATTATAATACATAGATTTATAATTAATGACACAGATTTTTTTTTTGATTTTGTAAAAGTTTATGTGAACACACACACATATAAGCAAGTTTATGCCCATACATATACTCACACAGACATCATTTTCACATGAACACACAAACACTGCATATCTGAGTAAATACTAAGGAGCTGCTTTATCTGTTTGGGGGTTTTTTTTGCTTGTTTTTGGGGGATGATTTGTAGAATTATAGGTAAAATGTGTCTCTGGAAGTGAGGGTGACTGATGAAAAGAGATGAGAGGAGTAGGGAAACTCACCCAACTATGCATCTGCTCAGGGCAGATACTGAACAGCAGGCCAGGTGAAGGACCTCAGAGTCTTTCAAGCTCTGTTTTAGGTCATTCCATTCCAATGCTACAGAGACTGATAATGAGAATATCACACAATGAGGGAAACTGCATTTTGAACATGCATTTTATCTACATAATAGGAAAATGGATATTTTGAAGAAAACCATAATTAAGAGCACTTTATAAAATATATCAAAGAGATGATAGGAAGGATACATACTGTGTACATCTCAAGTGAGTTTGGAAAATTATGATCATTTTAACAGTGAGAAGATCTGTGTGAATGCAGCTTTTAATATATTTTACCTGCTGCTTATACTTTTCTAGTTCATTCCAAAAGAATAGCAGTCAGTTGCTAAAGCAGTTCAAAACGCCAAGTGATCTGTAACTAAATTGGCAATGAAGAATGACTTTGAGTCACTTCCACAAATGTCTGAAACTTCCTTTTAAAATTTAGCCACAAATAGAAGGAGGAAACCAACATAAGGCTTCTGACACAAAGCAGATGAACCCCAGGGATGTCTGCCATAGAGACTTTGATCACAACTTCATATAAAGCACAGAAAAGTTTCCAAAAGTTCATGATTTTAGAACTCTTGCAAACACACAGAACAACTGAAAAAGAGGGAAAAAAAAAAGAAAAAAAAGAGAGAAAAGTAATTGACTACAAGTGGTCTGAAAAGACCTGGAAAAGAGTAAGATAGAGAAATCCAGGTCACAAGCCTCCACCCTGGCATTCATCCCTCTCCAATACATTGGGAAACACCCAAGGCACCAGACACTGTCATGGCACAAAAGCCAGTAAAACAGAGCCAATGCTTGCTCAGCTGCATAATCCCTGTAGACTTTCAGACTTTGCATGATAAAATTCTGTTCCTAAGATCCTTTGCTGTTGCAGATAAAACCTTTCAAAAGGAGTCCTTGGTGATGCTTCTGAGGATGCAGTTTATGGCTTGAGTTTATACCCTTTTCTGAGGGTAAACCAAAAGGTACCTAAAAGGAGAGTTTTAAACAGGATTTAGTGGGAGAAAAGAGTGGAATTTGAGTAATTTGGGAATTTTAAGAATTTTGAGTAAAGCGGTTGCTGATGAGCCAGGCATTAAGAGGGTGATGCCTTAAGTTTTAGCTTTCATATTTTCCAGATTCTGTACTGCATTGGTATATGACTCTGAACTTCATATAAAGTGTTAGCAAGTGCTCTTCACAGTTTAGTGAACAACCCTTTTCCAGCCTGAGAACCAAGGACACCGTTGCAGCTTCAGGCCCAAAAAGTACAAATAACAGTGAATTGAAGAGAGCAATCTGGGAGCATGTGACTTCATAACCTGAAGCTGTAGTTGGACAATTAACCCCAATGTGTAAATTCACCAAAACATAGAAGTGTAAAAAATGTGTGACCTGTCACCCATCTTGGGTGTAGCCTTGGCCAGGCTATTGTACTGCCCAAAGTGTTCCTTTAAAGGCCTTTTTATTAAATACCTACTTTATTTCTTTAACACTGTTTAGCCTCTGTTCTAGGTACCCTCTCAAGGCATCAAGGGGAATATCTGTGATATAGCTCTGTATTGCATTTTCATTGCACAGTTTTCATGGGAAGGGCTCCCACAAGAAGACACCAGAAACTGTTCCCATGTCAGAGAGCCAATTCCAGCTGGCTCCAACAGAGACTCAATGACAGCACAGAGGTTCTATTGCAATCTGTGTAGGGCCATGCTCTGTGGAGGACTCCATACTAGAGCAAGTATAGATGTCCTGAAAGAAGCTGCAGCCTGAGCTCAAGATGAAGCAGGCTCTGGGCAGGAACTGCAGACCATGGAGACGCCCACACAGAAATAGGTTTTCTGGCAGAAACTTTGGTCCATGGGGGACCCACCCTACTCCTGAAGAGCTGCAGTCCAAGATCCATATTGTGAAAGTCTGTATTCTGCTGAAGAGACACAACACTACAGCAGCAGAAAAGTGTGAGGAGGAAGAAGCAGTGGAGATGGACTGTTGCATTGCTTATGTTTGGGAGGACTAAGAGTCATCATCACTTAAGCTGAGTTTGGAAAGAAAGGGGAAGGTGAAGGTGGTTTTGGTTTTATTTCTCAAAATCTTATTCTCATGTTAATTGGCAATAAATTTAATTAATTTTCCTGAAGTAAAGTCTGTGCACAGTAATGGGTGATTTCTCTGTCTGTACCATGACCCATGATCTTGCCTATTTTATTTTCACCTCTTGTCCTGCTGGAGAGGGACACTGAGTGAACGTCTTGGAGACTTGGGGTGTGGCCAGGGGCTCAAATAGGGTGTATTCCTTTAAAAGAGTGACAGTCAATAGCGCTACCAAAGTTTCTCTATACCAATGCACATAGCATGGTGTACTAATTTCAAATGGGTTAGAGTTTAGTTCTTTCCAGTAGCTGATACAGTTCTGTATTTTGGATTCAGTATAGGAATACTGTTGATAACACACCAGTGTTTTTGTGGTTGCTAAGCACTGTTTACCTTTAGTCAGGGATTTTTTCAGTGTCTTATGCTCTGCCAGCAAGGGAGTGCACAAAGTGCTGGAAGGGAGCATTGTCTGGGCAGATGACTCAAACTCTATAGGAATATCATGCCCAGTATTTAAACTGAGGGAGTTACCTGTAACAGGGGCTAGTCATGGTGCACTATGGGGGGTTGCCATCAGTCAGCAGGTAGTGAGTGACTGTATTGTGCACCACTTGTTTTCCTTGGGTTTTCTCTTTTTTTTTTTTTCCTAATTAATTATCATCATCATCATCATCCTTGTTATTATTCTATTTCACTTTTTTCCAATTATTAAGCTGTTTGTATCTCAACCCACAAATCTTACTTCTGATTCTCATCTGCATTCCACTGGGGTCAGAGTGTGAGTGAGTGGTTGTGTAGTGCGGGGCTTAAACCAAGACACATGGGTAACAAGAATTGCTATACACCATTCAGAGGCAACAAGCAAGGAAGGAGAGATACAGAGGCTGCCTTGTCTGTAAACAATGGATTGAACACACAAAGCTGCCTTTGAAAGGCAGCAATGGATGGGTTGAGATTTTAGGTAAAAATCTGAAGGCCAAGCTGACAAAGGAAATCCTGCAGTTGGTATTTACTGGAGGCTGTGTGATAGAAGGGAGTATGGTAATGTAGCATTCTTACATCAGGAAGAAACACACTCACAGTCCCATTGGGGAACTTAGTCATCCTGACATCTCCTGGAAAAGCAACACACCAAGACATAAGCCATCCAGCAGACTCTTGAGATATATCACTAATATGCAACTAAAAAATAAGTATTAGTGGACCTAAATCTACCTTCTTTTGGTTGAAGACATGACCCTTCATTACAAGCCCTTGTAAAAAAGCCCCCACCAACTTTCTTGCAGGCCCCCTTCAGGTGATTCAGCCTGGAGGGTTGTTCAGCCTGGAGAAGTGAAGGCTTGAGAAATATAGCAATATTTAAACCCTTGTTTAAATAGGCTGTTCAGCCTGGAGAAGTGAAGGCTTGAGAAATATGGCAATATTTAAACCCTTAAAGAGGTTTTATAAGAAAGACAGCAAGAGACTTTCTACAAAGGCCTGTAAGGAAAAGGGGCAATAGTACAGTTTTCAACTGAGCATAAGGAAGACATTTTTTACTATGCTGATAGTGAGACACTGAAACAGACTACCCAGAGAACCTGTGGATGTCCCATCACTGGAAATGTCTGGCTTTTCAAGAATTCAAGTTCTGTCTGGCTTGGACTTTGAGCAGTCTGATCTAGCAGAAGGTGTTCCTGCCCATGGCAGGAGAGTTGAACAAGCTAATTATAGATTCCTCCCAACACAAACTGCTCTTTGCTTCTAAGACTGGCATCTTGCACTGGCTAGCCCATGTCAACACACTTCATGTCACTTCACAGGGAAACAAAAATTAATCATACATGAAACATTTTTTAAGTAGTAGAAACTGTGTGATAACACCTTCAGCCACAGTATCTGCAAGACCAAGGGAGAAGCAACAATATAGACACGTGCTTCTGCAGTTGAATTTCAAGCAAGCTTGAAATACTATCAGTAGTTATTAATCACTCAGAAACACTACTGTGAACACAAATAGAGGAATATAGACCAAAATATAAATTAAGATAAAGCACTCTATATTAAACAACAGATACTACCAGTGTGTCCCATCAGTAATTTTTAATTGAATTCCCTGCAGCTATTTGATCTAAGCACAATGATAAAGCCATTGTGATTTTTAATTGAATTGTGTTGGTGTTATGCTAAACTCACATACAAGACATAGGCACATTTGAAAATGTAATTTTTGTGCACAAGGATCACTCCTTGTGAACTGCTTCTTGTACAGCTGCACTAAATCACTGTGTTGCATAATATAAGGAACTACACTGTTTAAATTAGAATTGCAAGAGGGAATTAATTAGTAAATATTTCATCCATCAGGCCCTCAGCCTGAAGAAATGATAAGCATTTTTACAGACAGACTTTTACAGCAGATTTTGGTGGGATAAGTAGCCAAAAATGTTATATTCGTAACAGCACATTTCTGTTATTTTCTGTACAAAAACAGAAAATGTATTTTCCTGCTATTTATAAACACTAAATAATTAATCAAAAGACTGAACTGATCTTACTTGCATAAAATCAAGGCAATTTAAAAATCATGTTTTCAATTAGTTATATGTCTGTGAGGAGAAAATCTGTCCATTTTAATCAAAGGTGGCAATAGCCTTTTTACACAACAGAACACTGTAGTTTCTATGAAGGTCTTGAATATAGAGTCTCAGATAAAAAGATTAACTTTATTCTTCACACAACTTGTCTAAAGATTTACACCTATTTATACATGCCTCCTTTATGAGACATCATCACTAAGATGAATAATGCCACTCACAATTCCACTGAGTTGTTCAGAGGTCATTATAATGTGTCTCTGCACCAAGGTATAACCATATTTAAAGTAAAAAAAAATGCATGTACTGAAAGATTTCTTAATATTTTCTTGTGGTAGGTTCTTTCTGTAAGTTGGTAGCCTTGTAAAAAGAACTAATAAATAAATAAATTAGTAAACAACAAAAAATATTAAATATCTGCAGAAAAAATTGCAAGTAAAATTGTATGTAATTTTGCCAATGTTATAAAGTTTTTATTTATTTAGAAAAGCAATTGGTTTTTATTACTAATTCACTGCTTTTGTCACAGAATCATAGCATGGAAGAAGTTGGAAAGGGTTGCTGAAAATTGTCTCGTCCAACCACCCCTGCACAGGGAGGATCACCTAGAAAATGTTGTTCAGGACAATGTCCAGATCCCTTTTGAGTGTTTCTAAGGTAAGAGATTTAACAACCATTTTGGGCAACCTGTGCTAGTGCTCAGTCACCCTTCCAGTGAAAAAGTTCTTTCTGACATTCAAGTGGAACTTCCTGTGTTTCAGGCATTGCCTCCCGGCCTGTCACTAAGCACTGCTGAAAACAGCCTGGCGCTCTTCCTTGCAGCCCCTCTTCAGGTATTTGCACACACTGACAATATTTCCCCTGAATCTTCACATCTCCAGCCCGAACAACCCAGGTATCTCAAACTTTGCTTAGATAACATGGTTCAGTCCCTTTACCATCTTAGAGCTGAGTAGAGGGGCAGGATCATCTTCCTTGGCCACTGCCAATATTTTTCCTATTTCCTATGCAGGTCAGGATACCGTTAACCTTCTTTGCCACAACAGCAAAATGTTGGCTCCTGTTAGGCATGGAACCCACCTTGGAGAGGTAATCTAATAAAAGAGACAGTCCACAGACCTTCTCTATTGTTTAGGAAACATAGGTTTTAAAATTACCTAAACTTTCAGTATTGATATTTCCTGGTAAGACTGATTTAAAAGGATATTTTGTTTGCTTTATCTGCTTTGTAAAGATATGCTAAGTTCATTCACTTTTCTTGTTGATGAATATGATCTTTCATACATAACGTGTCATGCTTTTATTCCATCAGCTTTGCATTTTCATTTACCACGCTTATATTATCTCATGTTTGAATGTTCTGTTTGATCTTGGTTTCATGTTAAAACAGTCAAAAACCATTCTTAGCAGCTGAACTTTTAAAACAATTTATCAATTATTATTGCAATGAATATCAGTGTGATTGAAATTTGCTCTCAGCAACTGCTTTACGTACTTGACATATTCTGGCAGTTCTACAATGGTTAAGAGGCTGGTGGTACAAATCTAAACCTGAGTTCCTACTAAATTCTTATTCCTTACTATGCACCACAAAATCACTAGAAAAATAAGGTCAATAAAAATCTGACCTAAATATCTCGTGAACTGAAATTAATCTTATATTAAGATATTTATGCATACTTTTTTGGGGGATTTCTTCTTTTATTAGTATTTAGTTTGAGATTTCATTCTTCTGTTCCTTGTGTCTATTATTTTTCATTAACAGTAGTAGATATGAATCGAAAAGGCACGGACAAACTGAAGGTACCTTGGAGTAAGGTGGATTACATTAAAAAATTAATGTAAAATTACATTAAAAATATGCTAACTACTTAATTAAAACAAAAGAGGTGTTATTCTTTGAGATTTTGTAGTCATCTGTTTAAATTTACTTCAAGTAAATTAAACTTCTTCCAAGACACAAATAATCTGAATGATTAAAACTATCCAGCTGTAAAACTGTAGAGTATTCTAGAGGTGATCTAATGTGTCAAGGAAATGATCAAGGAAATTGGGTACCTCCTCAATCTACTTACTGCCTATGTTTCTGTCCATTGGTATCTTCAGGGCCTTTCCAGTGGTTTTTCATCAGTCAATCACCACTTAGGCAATACAAAGGGCTAGTCTCTGTACCATTAAAAGGGGTTATTCGATACTTATCACAGACATTTATATTTATCCTTGTTTAATTTAATAGCATTCCTTTTGGTCCATTCCTTCAAGGTGTCCATGGACTTGTAAAAAGCTGTTATCAACCACATCCTAGTTTGGTTCACCCACAAATTTTGTGAGGACACAACCACAGAAGAATACATTGAATGGGATAGGTTCAAGACAGATCCCCAAGAAATTCCCTATAACTGACCTCCAGATAGAGCACAACAAAAACAACCCTCTGTTCTGAAAACCTCCCCAGCCTTTTTGCCCATTTAGTAGGTCAGCTATCCAAGCCATAGTGTTCCAGACTGAATCCTTCAAACACAGACTAATAGAATCACCTGAGTTGGAAGGAACCTCAAAGATCACCTGGTTCCATCCTCTTGGCCCAGGTTACTGAAGAACCACATCCAACCTAGTCTTGAAAATTTGCAGGCATGGGGCATAACTTTTCTGGGCAGCCTGTTTCAGTGCCTTAAAATGCTCAAATTATTTCTAATATCTAATCTAAAAACCTACCCTCTTTCAGTTTGAAGACATTCCAATGTGCTCTGTCAATGTCCTTGTAGATAGCTCCTCTCCAGGTTTCTTGTAGGCTCCAGTCAGGTACTGGAGGGTAACATCTTTCCCCACTCATCTCCACAGCCTTTCAGTAATGACCTACAGCAAACTAGCAATATCCTCAGTCAGGTCTCTCCACAGGAAGATGTTTTGGTTTTCTCATGGCTTAAGCCAAGATGGAAACTAAGCCTCACACAGCTGCTCATTCACTCACCTGCAGTGGAATGGGAGAGAGAACCAGAAAAGTAAACTTGAGTAAACCCATGGGTTTTGATAAAGACATTTTAATAGGTAAAGCAAAACTCACACATGCAAGCAAATAAAAATATTTAATTCATTCACGACTTCCCATGGCCAGGCAGGTATCCAGCTGTACCCAGGAAAGCAGGTCTCCATTATGAGTAAAGGTGACTTCGGATGACAAAAGCCATCATTTCAAATACCCCTCTTTTTCTTCTCCACCCCAGTTTATATGCTGAACATAACTCCATGAGTATGAAACTCATACTGGTCAGCTGGGGCCAACTGTCTTCTCCCAACTGCTTGTGAAAGTCCAACCTACTCTGTGTAAGCACTGCTCAGCAGAAGTAAAAACATCCCTGTACTATCAACACTCTTTTCAGAACAAATCCAAAACACAGTGCCAAAGCTGCTAATATCAAGAAAAGCAAGTCCACCCTAGCCCAAACCAGTGTAACTTTCTATATACAATTCCTCATTTTGAGTGAGATAATTTGAAGATTTGTTTGACCTCAAAAATTTGAAGATTTGTTTGACCTCATATACCAAAAGGATATCCTCGCACAGGGCTATGGGTCAAAGCTCACAATCCATGTAAATTATTTTAGAAAATTAAAATTCACAGGGAAAAGAACATATAAAAACTACCTCTACCAGCACTCCTCAATGAACTCTTCCTCTACCTTCCACACACATCTGTGTTGGACATGTAGAGGAGAAAGATACTGTGCAGAAGTGTTCTGATTTTTAATATAATTCAGTAAAATCAGGTTTTACAAAATTCAAAGAGAAATTAGTTTCTGTGCACAGATATGCCAAAGTACAGGGACAGCTTTCATTTAATATTCTTATAGCCATATCAGGTACAATGACATTGCTAAGCTCAGATAAATCTCTCCTGATGGCTCATTTGGAATAATATTAGCACTGAGAACATAATACAGGTGATTTTATTTCCATTTCATTGTCCTAAAATTTATACAATCTCATACAAGAAATATATCATGTTAATATTTAAGTCAACCAAAAGCTTTTGCATAAACATATTACTTATTTTCTTGACTGTCATTAACCATAGAGATTCCCAATGATAACCTTGGAATTCAGGATTTAGTAGATTTTATTATTTTTCTTTTAGATGCTCCAGCAATTTTGTCTTTCATTTTAAAATATGCTATATCTCCAAACACATCACAGCCAACACTGATAATAGTTTATAAATAACCATTGTTACTCATTTGCATTTTGCAATTCCGGTAAAAGATGCATTAGCCTTCATTATTCTGCTCATGAACCTGATAATAATTTCTACATTGTCTTTTTTAATTGCTTTCTGAGTTCACAGCACTTCTTCAACATAATAATCTTACATTTACATTGAATTCTTTATCCTGAAAGATACCAAAGCCCTTCAAAAAATGTGAGCTGAATTCTATCCTCTGTTTTATCCAAGCACCCACCAGCTGCAAAGAAATTGAAAATCTCTGAGGAGATAATTTGATAACTTGAGTAAAAGAAAATTGATCACTTCAGCAGAAAATACAGGACTAGTTCAAACTGGTAAGAAGTGGCTTCCTGTAATTTAATTTGTTTTTCTTCTGGGATTGCTCATTTTTTCATAAACAGGCCTCCATAGCCAGCTGGAAGTTCACATTTAGGTAAAGGATTGTCATTATCAAAGGTTGATTTTTCTTCTAATTTCATGCCAGTTTTCACTGAAATGCTTTATCTCTGTTCTTATATCATGTTGTGCTTTTTTGCTCACCCAAGTTTTTCATAAACTGTTAAATAGATCCAGTAATATCACAGTTCCACATAATTTCCCATTTACTACGTACAGGGTGGATCCATCATTTTAGTCATCATATTACAGGTTTTAGCCTGATCAGAGTATTCTTGTAGCTTTTATAAAAAAATATTAATGTGCTCTCCAACAGTATTTTAAGAATCACATAACATGCATGCTCTAAGTTTCTATTTTCAGAGCCTCGTATTTGCATACTATGCAATCTAAAAAATTGCATGAAAATGAAGATTCTATTACCGTCCAAATCACAGATTCTGGACAATGTTTTTTAATAATCAAGTGAATCAAGTAAAATAAAATAAAAAATACTAAAAATTTAAGGAGTTTTTCAATATTACAAAATATAGTGAGAAAAGCAAAGCAGATGTGTTTTCTGGGGATTTTGAGTACACAGACTTCTTATGGATCTGTTGTTGTTGTTTTAATTTATAAGACAGTTTTATCAAAGGCTTCTTCAAACGACATATTTCTTCCAATGTCTAAGAAACAAATAAGCACTCCTTGCATACATATTTTTGTCTGCAAAAGGATGACACTGAAGACTAGATAAGTACTAAAGATAGTCTAACGGATCCATATTTTCAAAAAGTGATGGTCAAAAATAATGTCAAATGGTATTTCTAAAAAAAACTTTTTCAGCTAGTTTTTGTACTGATTCCAGACTTCTCCTGTTCCCCACTTACAGATCTACCATGCAGTATAAGTTTCAAAAAAGCTCTATAAAGTAGGCATGAATGTCTCCCTGTTTCTTAAAATATTGCAGTGATCTCCAGTTTCTTGGTCTGCCAAGAGGTTTGTTTACAAACAAGTCACATTGAGCAAAAAGACATGGCAAATCAATCAAACAAACAAAAAAGTAATTATTCTTCAGAAAGATAATACCCTTTTTTGTAGGCATTTTCTTACTTTCCTTCAGCAAGAAGGAATCAAACTTGATGAACACTTTTTAGAAATGTGCTTTATAACACATTGAGAATTTGTTTGGTCTGATAACAAAAGATCAGAAGCCCTAGACAGCAACGCAATTGCAAGTTTAACAATGGCAAGGCAAAACCTTTTACCCACAGATCCATATAACTGAGGCAATGGGGGAGGATACATTTTCCTAATGCAAAAGTTCTTAGTGAAACAGTGTTTTAATTTCTCAGAGTGTTAATGGTTATCTTTCTTAAAGCTCTTTTTTTGTGAGGTTTTTGAATCTCATTGAACTCCTAGGGCACTTAGAACAAACTCCTTGCTTTTTTTGCACAGACTTTTTTTCCTCCCAGTACTGCTGAATCCACAAAACAGGACAAATCACAAGAGCAAGATGCTCATTCAGGTTTTGTTTCTAAACTGACTGGAAGGTTTATGAACAAACACGTCCAAAAGTGAATATAAATAATGAATGCAGCTTCTAGATATTCTCAAGGTAGCTCAGTATATCCCCTGTCTCCAGATTTGGGTGTCTCTCAGACACATTTATTTTAATTCTAGACAACCATTCTCTTCTAATATTTTCTTAGCAAGAGGAACACATAAATCCCAACACCTTTCATTGGATATGCTGCACCCCATGTTTTTTTCTAAGATCACTGAATGACTAACTACTACTTTCCACAGATATTTAATAAGTGTGGGTTATGACTACATACAAAGTAGGAGAAGAATGGATTTTCAATTGAAAAAAAATGTATTTGTGTTACTAATATCTTACTCATCTTTAGATTTTTTTTTTTTCCAATAATAATTCTTACCTTTTTTGCATGAGAAATAATTTTGTACTTGAATGTGCAGCTGTGGTTCATCTGGGCAATCTTGTTTCTGATACTCAGGAGAGACCTGCCACAGATCATCAGCTGTGTAAAGCCTTGAGGGGCCACATATGCCAAAAAGAGAAAATGTAATTGCAATTCATATGGGACTGTGAAGTGCTAGTATAAAAGGTCACAGCACATCGTCATTTATTCCTCAGTAGCTGAAGTCTGGAAGGAGAACCCTCTGCAGAGATGTAGAAACAGTTATACCCTAAAACAATAAGAGAGGTCACAGAAGAAAGATCTCAGAGGTGCAGAAAGGAAGACTGTGTAGGAACTTAATTATTATTCACCATTACTGGAGAAGTCTTCAAAAATCTCTGAGGAAAAGAAAAGTCTGCTCAGACACAGATGTCTAAGACACTGTCTAATTTATTGTGCAATAGTATCCAAAATAATTTCTCTGTTAGGGCGGTCTCCACATCCATTTGTGCTAGGGCAAATGGCCAGTTGAAATTGCACAAGAAACAGCAGGAAACTTCCACTCTATTTAACTCACCTTTTATGATGATAAATCCTTTTATATATCTTTCTTTGTTCCTGTTCACCTTTTCAGCTGCTTCTTCCACTTCATACCTGGAGATATTGAAAGCAAACAGGCTAGGAAGCCATCAGATTTTCTGTTTTTAACTTTGGGTATGTGTTATTTCTTCTGGATGGAAACACACAAATCCTAAGGGGTCTGAAGTGCCACGAGAGTGCCAGATATCAGCCTGCTTTTCAAGCTCAGAAATCATTTAACGGATTATGTTTCACGCAATGAAGTTACATACAGTTAAAATAGACTGGAAATGCATATAGCTTTTACCTTTTGTAATGGAAAATGAATCAAATTGATTTTAATGTGTCAGAGGATGTGTAAAGCAGAATGCCAAAAAAAAAAAAAAGCAAAAATTTGGAGGGAGTAGGAAAAGACATTAGACTTTAAAGTTTATCCTACCTTTTTTGTTGCATATTGTCAGCAATTAGATTAAAATTTCAGAGCATCTTTTCACATTCACAAGGGCTAGAACCTCTTTTCCAAAACAAAACCAAAAACTGTAATACTTACGTTTCATACCAACTTTTAAGTACTATGTTTTTCAGTAGAGTTTTTTCTTAACCCTGTTCTGAATCTGACAATGATAATATTAATTATCAAAAGCAGCAACTGTTAAAGATATACATATTCCCACATATACCCTCCTTCCACATGCAACACGGACAAATAACAAAAAACCAAAACCACAAATATAAATTTGATCTTTTGACCATGAGAGAAGAAGAAAATATTATGAAATACAAAGCTGCCTTTGCATGCCAAAACCTATCCCAAACTCTCCTACATAACTGACTAAATTACTAAATTGATTCAACTACTTCATACTGCTACTGTATAGATACTGAGAGAGTGTTTGTTGAAAGCAAAACTAATTTACTGTGGTGTTGACATAGGACTGTATTTATGTAAGTAGTCAAAGCAGACAGGACAATCCATCACTATGTGGTGGCAAGGAGAGTTTCTGTTGTAAGGGTTCTTCAGATGGCATCTTCAACTTGACTGCCACACTGAACACTCTTCTACTGTTTTTATAATTTAGCTGCCCCTAGTTTTACACGTCCCTATCAGCACAAATAAAGAGCATAGTATAGGAACATACACAACTCAGGCTGATGGAAACCTGAGGACATCTCCAGTTCAATCTCCCTCTAGATGTCCTGGGTATGAGGTCAGGACTAAACTAACATAACACCATAAGATTTTCTGGCCTGTTTTGCTCTATTGCTTAACTGTAATCTGGATGATCTGATCTAATTATCTTGTGTTTCAGCAGTGTTTTTCAGCCTTTCCCCATACCCTAACAGGAACAGACTGGCTGGTGCCTGTGGTAGTGAGTTCCTTTGTTATGAAATTATGGCATTGTAAGCAAAAGTAGTTTGTTCCGGTTGTCCCCCATGCATATTGGTTTGCCCCGGAGATGTACTTTCCTATCCCCCGTCCATCTATCTAAAGATCTACCCCCTATTTTGGATCCTTCCCTGCCACTCAGGGAAGCCCAACCCTCCTCTCTTGTCCATCACAGAAACCCCACCTTTATCTCTAGAAACGTCTGTGTCCATTTTATATTCCCTCGAATACCCATTGGGATGCTTTGTCTACTCTCCTCCCCTATTGTTCCCATTGGTTGTCATAATGTATACCCCATCTTATACTCCTCCCCAGTTTCTCACCACTGGTCCAAGTTTGTATCCTCCTCATGTTCCCTCCCCCATACTTAAGCTGTTGTAGTCCTGTATTTGCTGTCATTAGACCCTGGAGACTGAAACTTATTGAGAACCTACACAAGAGATCTCTCTGTTTCCTTCACTCTGGACTCCTTGGCTCGGGACAATCAACAGTCGCACAGAGCAGCCTGCTGCTTCTGGGAGACAAGCAGCCTCACTTGTACCACCACCCAAACCAGCCCAAAGGGCAGATAGGGAGTGGCCACTCTTGGCACAGGCCAGGCTAGCCACAGGCATCTCTAAGCCGTCCCCATGTCAGGTGCCTCCTCAATTGCCTGACAGCGCCAAAGAGCTGCTGATAGGTTCCTTTAAAGCCTTCTCTTCTCCAGGATAAATGGTCCCTAGTCTGTGGAAACCCACTATCTTCACAGATAGTGAAGTGTTGCTGGTCTTCTTTGCTTCCAGGACACACCACAGGCTCCTACTATTCACCACATTCTACAAGCCTGTTACAGAATAGCTGCTTGTCAGGTGGGGAGTCTCCAGCATGTAGTTACAAAGGGATATATTCCTTCTCAGGTGTATGAGTTTGCATTTATCCTTGTTGAATATAATTAATTTCATGTCAATCCATTCCTCCAGCTTCTTCAGGTCCTTCTGGACAAAACTGATATCCCCTTGTCTGCTATTTATGGAATACCTTATATGCAAGCATTCCATAAACTCCTCCATGATAACAATTAAGGTGCCAAGCAGGATCAGTCCACTTGTTGCCCCACTTGTTACCAGCAGTCTGGTAGAGTACAACTAATTTCAGCTCAACCTGCTGAGCCTAACAATCAAATGACTTTTGTACAAATCTGGTTTTTCTCTCACTCAGACCATATCATCCTCATTTGGATAGAATATTGTGGAAGATTGTCAAAAGCCTTGCTGAACTAAAAGATACCAATCCTTTCACTCATGATGATCAGAAGTCTGGTTATTTTTTCACATAAGGAAATCCAATAGGTCAAGCATGTTTTACCTTTGATAAATCAAGGTTAACAATCACAGGCACAGAAATGTTCCTTACTAAGAGCCACTCTATGACGTACCTATCCTGAATTTGCCTCAATTGAATCTCTTTGGTAAGGAAAATGAAGTGACCTTCCTTGTGGAAATATAACAGCTTCCTCCATGGCTGACAGAACCAATAACCAGCTAGAATTGCCTTATAAATCCATATATTTAAGAAAAGAAGAGCAGGAAAAGCTCTGGGCAGGGGAGGCCGCGGGGGCCAGCCACAGCTGCTAATGTCTTGCCTCCTCTAAACCCTGCCCTAGCGGGCCCCAGGAGCAGCTCTGGGCTGGGCTTGGCTGGGCCATGGTGCAGGCTGCTGAGATTCTGCCTGGCCATTTTCTGACGCCATTGTAAGATTAACTCTTTCTGTACTCTAAAATTCCATTTAAAAAGAGGTAAACCTGTAGGTGCTGCTTCTTCCAAATCAGAAGGAAGGAGGAGGAAGATGAAGGCATGTGAAGAGAACAACACAGAGACACCAATGTCAGTGAAAAGAGCCAAGTTGGGAGGACAATGAGGAGATGCCTTAGTCTTGGGCTGAAATTCTCTCATTAATTCTATGGTGAAGATGTAACTGATATCCTTTAACTCATGGAATGCATTGGCAGGATTGAGCATTCTAACCACAGCCATGAACAAAGGCGCCAGTGCTGAAGCAAGCAGATGTTGAAGTGGCTGTGATTTGATGAGAAGCTTGAATAGAGAGATGAGAAAAATGAGAAACCTTGATGCAGGAACAGAAGAAGAAGACCTCTGTTTCTCAGACATGGATGAAGAGAACTTTTGTCTCTATGCTAGAACAGCTTATCCTCAAAATTGCGCCCCAATAAGCTGAGGTGACCCATGGTGGTAGTTGTGGGAAGACTACCAAACACGAGAAGGACTTCATGATTGTAGATTTCTGGGCACCTGCTATCTGTGAAAATTAAAACTACAAGAGACTGTGGAAAGGTCTCTGTAGCATGGCAGGAGAGACTCCGGTCCCTAAGTAACTGAAGAAGGACTGTTTACATTTTCAGTGGGAAAGGAAAGAGGAGGTGGGGGGGAGCGGAGGAGAAGTGTTCTGAAGGTTTGATTCTTATTATTCTTCTTTTAGTTCTGTTAATAAAGTTTTATGTATACTCTTTAAAGTTTTGAGTCTGCTTTTGCTCTTTTCCTAATCCTTATCTCACAGCAGAAAATGAATAAATAATTTTAGTGGGTGTACTGGCATTTGGCCAGCACTCAACCCACCACATTAATTGGTGCTGTGACTCAGACTGGCAAACCAAAACTGCTACACTACCCTAGTATCAGGCTTGGTTGCCTAGTTTGTACTTCCTCAGATAGTTATTTTGGTACTTTTTGGTTAGATTTTGTCAAGGGTTTGACACTGGCAAAATGCTAGGCACTCATGTAAGTTGTTCATTCTCCCTCCCCTGCCATAGCTGGGCAGAGGGGGGAACAATTGAACTCTGGGTTCAAATTGGATGAAGTGTTCAAGAGTTGAGATCAGGACCAGAAGAAAACACTCCAAGGGCAAAACAAGCTCAACTTAGAAGTACAAAGTGAATTTACTACCAAGTAAATCAGAGGAGAATACTGAGAAGCAAAATTACACCTTAAAAAATCCTTTTTTCTCCATCTCCTCCCTTCTCCCCACCAAAAGCTCAAGTAGACAGGTGGCAGGAGTTTGGTCAGTTTATCACCCAAGTTCTTCTTCTGCTGTTCAGGAGAGGAGTCCTTCCCCTATGAGGCTGTGGGGTCCCTCCTACAAGAGACAGTTTTTCATTAACTTCTCCAGCATGGCTTCAATCACTTGAGCAGCAGCATTCCCAAAGCTGCTGCAATGTAAGTCCCTCCCACAGGCACACAGTCCTCCCAAAACTGCTGTGGCATGGGTCGCTCTTCCATGGGTGCAGTTCTCCAAGGACAGGCTGCTCCACCCTGGAAGCAGGGCCCTCTCTCTCCACCGGGTCTCCCACTGGATCACAGCCTCCTCCAGACATCCACCCACTCCAGCGTGGACACCTCCCATATGGATCACTGCATTCCCCATGGATCCCCAGGGGCTGCAGGGACACAGCTCCTTCACCATGGTCTTACCACAGCCTACAGAGGAATCTTGGCTCCAGTGCATGGAGGACCTCCTCACCTTCTTCTGCACTGACCTCGGTGTTGCCATGTTGTTTCCCTCATATGTTCTCCCATCCTCGTCTTCTCTGGCTGGAAGAACAAAACCTGTGTCCCCCTGCTGTCTTAATTTTTTTCCCAAATACATTATCACAGAGGTGTTACCAACCTCTCTCACTGGCCCAGTTTTGGCCAGCAGCATGTCCCATCTTCAGAGCAGTCAGGGATTGGCTCTGCCCAACTTGGTTGAAGCTTCAGCAGCTTCTCACAGAGGCCATCTTTGTGGCCCCTCCAGTACCAAAGACAGAGTGTGCAAACAGAAGTGTAGTATTGATTTTTCCTTCAAAATATCAGACATTCCCCAATTTTCATTTTTTTAAAGATGCTAAAGAGCAGCTCTATGAAGATATTGATGAGCTCTCTCAGAAACCTTCAAAGAAGTTTGTCCATGTATACACTGTGGGTCAAGTTCACCCAAAGAAACTCTGGCTTGATCTGTATCCACTTTCTTCTTGAATCTCTTCACAAGTCTTTGCTGGTAAGACAGGCTATGAAGGTGCACTGAGTACCTCTGCCCTATTTGCATCCATGTTCATTAAATCACTTGCCCCATGGAGAGACAAAAATAAAGTGCCCCCCTAAACTGAATGGCCCCTTGTAGTGAGTATGAGGATGAAGATCCAATCCGACAACATGACAGTGGGTGTCTCCAAAGCACCTCCCACCCCTGTAAAGGATATGATTGGTCTTGCAATGGAAAGATGGAAGTTCCACCTCCAATCAGAAGGCTAGGGCAGGGACAGTGTGTCCAGGTGTGCCAGCACTTTGTGTGGACATCACTAACCACAATGGCATGTACAAATATGCCTATTTTTAACAGTAATATTTATTGTCATCATATGTAATGATGGCGACAGAAACAACAAAAAGCAACTTTACTCATACCTGTTAGCTTATATTTGATGAACCACAATAAAGGCACTTGATTTCTGAATACCTTCTGATGAATAAAAAACTTATATTTTTTGTGGTCAGTATTATTTTCATCTGTATAAAAGTTTTATTTAATATTTTTTCATAATTACTTGGCTTGTATGTAATGTAGTGCAATAACTAGACTATAAAAGAACTGCTCACCTGTACAAAGCCTCCTAATTGCTTACAGAGTGACAGATTCCAACACCTCTGTCACTACGAAATTCCAAGTGACTGTTCTGTGCAGAAAAGGGACAGTCACAGTCGCACACTAGTGGACTGCATACTTTTTACAGTATTGTTTCTTTATTATTACTCCAAATTCTATCTATGCCTACTTTTTCAAGAGGTTGTGTACTGTGCTTTCATTTAATCTCAAGCATCACTAATGTCTTCAAGAAAGCAAAAAAATTAATTAATTTGTTTTTTTGGCACTGGTTTATAGTTAAACACTTCTCAGACTATGAGATGCTTGGTAAAGGGAAGAGCTGTTAAAACTTTTACAATAAGTCCATAAGAAAATCTCTGGTTTACAGTTTTAATACCTGTGCTAATTTGCAAAACAGCAAGCAGGTCAGTAGCAGGCCATAGAAAGCAGATACTAGTATATTAACCAATATCAGGTAAAGATTGCATGCACACATTTATTTTCAAGAATGCTCAATTATTTCAAGAATTACTTATAGGTTTGATATCAAATCATCCTCTGGTGCTCATCTGTGTCTTCAGAAACTACCTTTTTTTTTTTTTTTTTTTTTTTTTTTTTGGTTTTTTTTTTTTTTTTTTTTTTTTTTTTTTTTTTGGGTTTTTTTTTTTTGAAATCCCCTCAAATTTTCCTC